>NC_138655.1:46217617-46678665 GCF_964273445.1 Streptopelia decaocto
TACATAATTTTACTTTCTACAAATTAACTTCTAAATGTTTTTATTAATGTGTAGGAATACTCTAACTTGTAAAAAGTATTTTGGGGAACAGTTAGATTTCTTTTTTGGAAATGTTTTTTTAATTACAAAGGTTCATGAGTCAGAAACAAGTTCTCAAATCTTCAGCTAATCTCAGATACTGCAATATATAGGAAACTGAACAAGATGGTGAAGCGAGAACTGATGGAAATAAAGAAGTGCTAAAGCCCTGTCATAATGAGGAAGTAGTACTTAAATAACAAGTCATGAAATTTTAAAATTAAGCTTTCAAACCCAGCTGTTTAAGGTCTCAAGCTATTAAACAGAACTTGCTAGGTAACTGTAACTTTATCTTTAAGCCTAGAATCAAAACTTCTGATTATTCATGCAGAAATAAGAAACTGAGTTGAGTACTTTGGCACCATTGCTGTTTTGCTTTGCTGGGTTTTTCTAAAACCTGTAATACCACAGCTGTGCTCAGCAGCAGTATCCCAGTGTGTGTAGGTCTTATAAGCAGGGATTGCACAACTAAAGCAGTTACACAAACTGATATTGGAGGTGTTCCTTGGTGTAATTCAGTGTCCTTACTCTGATGTAATGATGTGGTATGACCCTTTCATCTTCTTTCTGTAGACAAAGTATAGTTTTGTTTGGGAACACTCCTAAAAATTCTTGGTAAGAACTGTAAATTTTCATGTGAATTTTCTACAAACTTGCCACTTTTCAGATTCAGCCAAAATTCTGGGCATTGTTTGCTTTCCTCTGTATTGTAGAGAAAGCAGTCCTTGGTCTGTTACTAGAAGTGACTGTTCAGTATCTGTTATGCTAACATGTTTATTTTACTTGCTATGTTTAAAACCAAACAAGTAAACTACAGAATTGTAAGAGAAAATTAGAAATAATTTCTGAAGATATTTGTGACACCGTCCAATATTCTAACTTCTTGTCTTTTAGTCTAACACCTGGATTAGGCCGTGGGCTGTCATTCAGCATGAACAAGTAATTAAGCATTTAATATAGCAGTTCAGATCCATATCATATCAAACAATGTTGCTGACAGCCAAACTGAATTCCTGATCATAGTTTCTTCGAAGAAAAATAGTGGATTTTATTAGGCTAATTGAGATTCCATTCTAGTTTCCTTTTTAATCTCAACAGATAAGTTTATCCAGTGAAGAGGACAGTAACAGTGCTTGTTTTGTTTTTTTTCAATGATGCTGAATTCTAAACTTTGTCTGTTGTATTATAAACAAACGTGCCTATAGGCAAAAGTATGTCAGTTGCTGTTGCTTATGAATTTAAGTAATGTAGAAAACTGTCTTAATAATCCAAGTAGCAATTAGCCACAATGTGATTATACCCTTATTTCAATCTCTTTCCCTCCAGAAAGAGGGTTTTACTTTCTAAATCATGTGGATGTTCTTTTCTGCAATGTTGCACATGTAACCAAATAAAACTAAATTATTCCAATAGTAAATATTTTAGCTACTTTGGGAAATAATGAGAAGTTTGAAAAATGTCAACACTGGATAACCAGAGAAACAAGAATGATGATTATGTTGATTGAAAAAAGCATCTAAATTAGTATTTTTAATGAAACTTTCAAGGGATCTAGCAGCTGAATTCTGCTGGATTAGTTAGTTCAACACTGTATTGGCTTCTGCTACCAGTTCTACCTGTGTATTAGTCTGCTGTCCAGGAGTGGAGGGATGAGGCAAGTTAGAAGGCACCAAGGTGTCTTAGTAGGTCAGCCTACTTATAGCATGTTATCTTAAGTCATTGATGTGGATTTGTTTCAACTAACAGGTGTTTAGAATTGCCAGAGTAGGGATGCATTCTATGCTGCCATCCTTGCTATCAACTTAATTTGCTATATGTAATTCTGCCAGAATTTGTCTATAGATCTCCTTATTGTTACTCTCTTTCTTTTGTGTTGGTGCATCTTTGTACTTATTCTGTCCTGCTGAAATTAATAGAGAAATAATAATCTTAATGGAAACTAATTCACTGGATAAGTTGCTATTCAGCAAAGAGATGTATGTCTCACCCTTTGGTTTTCAGGTATACCTTTAAAATCACCATCTGTTTATGTAATTATAATCTAAATAAAACTTCTACAAAGATTGTTTAATGCAATGAAATGTTGTAGGTGGTCCTGAGATAGGGAAGAAAGCCTCTTGAATCACATATATTTTGACCTGTTTAATAGTCTAAGGTTGTTATAAAAGTCAACTACTCTTCTTTACATCAACTTGCCAACTTTGTATTGTGGAAGGAGTATGGTAAAATCATATTTTGTCCCAAGTACATATGTTTTTAAATAGGACCAACTAGTGCCTTTTCTGTGTGACTCACTCTTTTGGGTTATAAGCCACTGATTGAGCACTGCTGTGCTTATTCATAAGCAAGACACCTCTAATTCAAGATAGATGCAGTACAAAAAATATTTAATCAGCATAATTTTAATACCGACTTGAGAGGTAAAAGGAAAGCAGATCAGTTTTTTTCATTAATATGAAATAAAACCCTCCTGTTAAAAAGTTATAAACAGTTTACCCAAGTCACTTCATGGTTTGTCTAAAAACTGCCTCTTAATGAGCTATAAGAAATATCTTCTAGTTTGATCACCACAGGACACTGGGGTTGAATATACCTAAACGATTTTAAAGAGATATTAGAAATACCTATTTTGTATTTTTAAAAAAGTAATCAGCGGAGGAAGTTCTGTTGTCTCCAGAAGTATAGTATATTATAGTATTCAACTGCCTGGTTAAGCTTTTCCTAATACTCAACCTGCATTTACTATCTTCTTTTTTTTTTTTCTTCCCTCTTGCAAATTATTTGGATCTTCCCTTACCCTTCTTGGTGCTTGGAAAAAACTTGGTTACTATCTGTGTACCAAATTATTCTGTCTTGGCAAAGATGTATGGTTTTGTCAGTCTCTTCCTTTGTAGATAAACAAGTAGCTTCAGCCTTTCTAGACTACATAGTTTCTAAAGCTCTTGTCATTCTTCATTTTTGTAATGTAGACTTTCTGATTTTATTTCCTTTTGAAGCATCACAACTGGCTAAAACCCTGATGACAAAACAAACTAGTGATTATCTTTCATATAACAGTAGTTAGTGTGTTCCAGAATGAGACTTGCCATTTTTGTGCAGTTGCAATATAGTTTGTCTCATATTAATAAACAATCCATTATAAACCATCAAAATATCTTTCTGTGTATTGCGGCATAGTCAGGTATTTCTTCTTTTGTGTGTGTATGCTTCATTGCCTCTTCAGTAACAATCCATGCTTTTTAAAATTAATTTCACTCTCTTGATTTCAGTATGCATCCTGGTTTGTTGAAGTTATTTTTTCTTCTGATTCTGTTCTTCAAAATGTTTTCTGCTTCCTCAGCTTTCTTTTTTGCAGGTTGTATACATGTTTTATTGCAGCATGCTTGACCTTAGTGGAAGTAGTGAATACTAAGCCCAGATATTTACAGAGATGCCTTTTCTTCTCCCCATCCCCCCTCCCCAACAGGGGAATACTGCTGATTTCTGTTAATATTTGCCTATCTCCTGTGCACTTCTGATACCAATATTTCAGGGTTTACTGTAGTTATTTTTTTAAACAGTCTGGAGGGAATTTCATCATGTCCTACCAAGTTAGAAGCACCTGCCTTATATAAATACTGTTTCACCATTTTTCCTTTTTAAAATTTTATTTTTTATTTAAACTCTGAAAGCATGTGGTCACATCTAAACTTTTCTCAGAAGACTAAGGCACCAGAGTCCTTTGTGTCATGTGTTGTTTGCTTCCTTTTCTGGTCTACTAATTGACCTTTATTTATCTTTGTTTTCCTATTAGATTCTATAAATAAACTGAAAGGTTCTTGTTACTTCTGTCTTTCGGTAGTTGAAACTGATTTATTGATTTATTTTTGTAAGTTTAATTTCTACATGTTTATACTCTTTATACTGGTTCTTTCTTTATTGTCCTGGTTTCTACTTTTTGTAAGTTTTTTTTTTTTTTTCAGGTTATTGGTTATTTAAGAGTTTCAGTCACAACCACAATGACCATATAAACTGGTTTTTGTTTCATTTTGTTTTAAGGCCATGTAGGATTAGTTTGTTCTGGTGTATATTTATACTTTTTTCAGCAACTGCCAAATTTCCTTTTTCTTCTAAAAGAAACAAATGTTTCTTTAAATCTGCTCTTTAAAGATCTTCTCCTTATTGTCCTGTTCATGATGATTTTTTTCCTGTAACTTTCTTTTTATGTTACCTTCTACATTTACAAGTAGTTCTACATTTAATCATGTCCAAAACTAAAGTAGCTCTTCCAGTATCTTCTGCCTTCTTCTAAAAACAATAGTTATTTCCAATAAGCTCCAAAAATTTTAATATTTCTGGGAGATTTAGCTAGGTAGTCAATTTAGTGTTACAACACGAAGCAGTCTTTTGGACACAAATAGGATCTTTTGGGTATGGGCACAGGGAAGAAAATGGATGTTATTTCTTTCATTGACTTTAAAATTACAGCCCTCACCAAAAGACTTAAATTTTTAGACAAAAAAATGTAGAATATTTTATGGTGTCAGATAGTTATTGCAGTGTTTTTTATGATTATCCAGTACAGTAGTTGCCAAGAGCAACTTGAGCTTCTGGTTGATGATTGTTACACTGTTCTGCCCACATTTTCTTGATTGCTTCTACTTCTGCTTTTGGGCGTAGAGTATTTACTATGAATCATTATTTCCAGTTTTGAACTTTATACACATCCATAAGCTAACACTGACAACTTTCAGCTATCAACTAAGTGTAAATATTTTCTCATAAGAAGTACTAACCATTTTTCTACCATGTTGTGATCTTTATTCAGTGTCTTACTGAATTCCAGTCTCATCAGTAGGCATTTGCAGATAGTGTAAATTGTTTCTTTTATCTGTGGGTGGTTGTCATGGGATTAACTCAAACTAGGAAATGTAACCATGACAGGCGCTCACTCGCTATCCACCTCTCCCACCCCTAAGTCGGGGAGAGAATCAAAAGGGAAAGCAGAAACTTGTAGATTGAGATAAACGCAGTTTAATAAAATAATAAAATACTAATACACTACTAGTAAATACATATATATATGTGTGTATATATATAAAAAATAGAATATAAAAGATACTCAATGCAATTCCTCCTGAACTCCATCCTCACTGAGCAGCCTGTCTCAGGAATCAGCACCCTGGTCCTGAACAGCTGATCCCAGAGAGAGAAGAGAGAAAAAGGCAGAAAGGCCCAGAGGCCTCTGCAAAACAGCAGGATGGCAAAAGGCCAAACTAAAGACAAGTCCTGAACAGAACTCCCCCAGAGAGGTCTCTGTCCTGGCTCTCAAGAGCTAGCCAGAAGATCCTGACTCTCCTTAAATACAAAGCATGATGCGAATGGGATGCAATATTCTTAGTGATTGGTCTGGATGTCAGTCAATGTCTGCCCCATCTATGCCCCCCTTCTCAGCTGCCTCACACCTGTGGGCAGAGAGCTCAGAAAAAGTCCTTGGCAAAATCAACAATAAAAAACGTTAACTCCATGCTGAGGTGTTATCTTCTTCTTCTCTAAGTCCAAACAATGACCGTGCTAGCTATGAAAGTAAAGGTTTCTAACTGCATTAAGGAAAATAATTTGTTTTCAGTCAAACCAGCACAGTAGTGTAAATAGAAATTTCTGATGCTATTTGTTGTCTTAATTGAAATGAATGAATATTTTTTTCTTCTCTTTAGGAGGCCTTATTGAGGTAAATATGAGTGAAATTAGTTTTGATGAAATTCAGCAACTGTTTTCAAAGGATTTAGACATTAAACCAGGGGGACACTGGAAACCAAAAGACTGTAAGCCACGGTGGAAGGTGAGATGCTGCTTTTCTGTTTGTGTGGGTGCTGGTTTTTTGTTTGTTTGTTGTTTTTTGTTGTTGTTGTTTGTTAGTTCATTGGTGCAAGCAGTTAGTCTTTTACTGCCATATAGCTTATGTAATAGGTAGTATGTCACAGTATATGTATTATGCTCTCTGTGCTCAAGAAGAGACTAAAGCTTGAAAGAAAATTTGAAATGGATTGTCAAGAACTTCTAAAGGTTCATTAGCTCTTGTTACTAAGCATTTTATTGTATGGATGCAAACTTGCTTGTATGTTACTTAAAGTGTAATTAGAAGCAAGTGAACATAAAAGGAAAATCTTGTATATATTTTACTCAGAATTTTTTTCTGTTTATAATTGTTTGAACAAAATTCCAACACTTTCCTAGTGGGAACAAAAGTGTAAAACAGTGAGCCAACTTACATGCAAAAGTTAAGAAGCTTATGTAATCCATGGGAGACTTGGTCTGTATTGAAATATTAAAATTAAAAAATGCTAATATAAAAGCTTAAAATATGTTATTTTTTGAAGGTGGCAATCCTTATTCCTTTTCGGAATCGCCATGAGCATCTTCCAATTTTTTTCCGTCATCTGATACCCATGTTACAGAAGCAGCGGCTGGAGTTTGCCTTCTATGTTGTTGAACAGGTAACAGCATTTACTTGAGAAGTGACTCTCCAAGATTCCTTGCTAAAGGGGGTTTCATACTCCTACCAAGACTTGGTTGAATCCAGAATTTTAAAATTGTTATCCTACTGTTATAATCCTTTGAATGAAACAGGAAAGTTCAATTCCATTCCCCAGTTTGAGCAGTGGCTAGTTGCATGTTGCTTTTCTTCAAATACAGACTGATATTTTGTAGGTGATAACATGGCCTTTTTGAATTGATTATCGTTGTTTTATGTATAAGAATCGGAAATTGTCATTTGTAGGAGGCAGATTTACAGCACGTGCTCACTGAAATCCAGTTGAAGACAATAGTATTAGAATGTACACTGTCCAGTTTATATAGGTAAAATATAATGGAGGCATTAACGATATAAAATTACCAACTAGTACTCTTGGCTAAGGGTGTCTTCAGAAAAAGAAGGGAGTGGATATGGAGTAAAAAGAAAAAAAACAAACACTTAACAAAAAAAGCGGGGCCTTCTGCAAGCCGCAATCAAGGAATAAAGCAGTTCAGATGGGTAGCGTTAGGAATTTGCACCATTGTTGACTATAGTAAATAGCTAGATCCCTAAACAAATTACAGGACTTATTTTTCATGGTTTATCTAGGCATGTAGGATGCATTTGCAATATCAAAAGGTCTTATGTTGTCTTGTTTGTTCAAAATGAGATTTAAATTGTACTGGAGATAAAAAAATATTTCAATCTGACTTAAAGTTTTTAAGAAACTGGAAGTAAGTTCTAACGTTAATTATAATATGTAACCAAGTTGTAGACATTGTCACGTCATTCGAAGTTTTTCAGTAGTTGACTGTTTTAACAATAAACAAAACTGAGTATTTCTTTCATAGTTTGTATCAGTATTTCTTTAACTTGTCATGCTGTATTAATCCAAACCACCCATATTTAGTTATTTCAGAGTTCCTAATGCTGTAAGTTGCTAATGCTGTTAAGTTTTGTGTAAGATGGGAGAATATCTAGACTTTTAAAATCACAGTAGATGTAGTTGGTGCTAACTGGAGCTATTGCTCTGCTAACCTAGAGGAGTAACAGGCATCTTTGTCCGTTATTATTTTTTTCCATGTGGTAGATGATGTATTTTTCATACTGTTTAAACTTGGTCTCTTCTTGATTCTTACAATGTCTGCTTTGTTTTCTGTTTGAAGACAGGTACACAACCTTTTAATCGTGCAATGCTCTTTAATGTTGGCTTCAAAGAGGCCATGAAGGATGCTCCCTGGGACTGCATAATATTTCATGATGTGGATCACTTACCTGAAAATGACCGAAATTATTATGGATGTGGAGAAATGCCACGCCATTTTGCAGCAAAGCTCGACAAATACATGTACATGTAAGTAGCTAGACCTATTCACATTGTTTCTTTAAGATCCAGAAACATTCTTAAAGTGTATATGAATTTTGTCATGGTATGTATGGTAGGTGAAACCAATTAAACAGTCTCCTACCATGTTATTTACATAATATCTAGTAATTAAAAGGAAGATGTAAGTTTAGTGTCTATATTTGATATGTTGCTAATTTGAAGGTGTTATTTATCATTTTCAATGTTGGAATAAAAAAGGTGGCTACATGTGTCAGGGGGGAAAAACTTACCCTGCTTAGAAATCTTTTCTGGCTATGTAAGACTTTACGGTAGCTGTTAACAAAGATAAGCAGATAATCTGCAGCAAATTTTCACAAGAAAAAGTATTAATTTTCTCATAAATGTACAGTTCATTTCTGCTTTGTACAGCTTTTTAAATGATTTTCTTACTGCTAGACCACTTTGTCATGTATTCAGTCTCTGTTGAAATTTGATTAA
Organism: Streptopelia decaocto; assembly: GCF_964273445.1. NCBI lineage: Eukaryota > Metazoa > Chordata > Aves > Columbiformes > Columbidae > Streptopelia > Streptopelia decaocto. The sequence continues at coordinate 46,226,017 of NC_138655.1, forward strand.
TGTTGTTACCTCTTATCATTAATGTAGAATGGCAGAAGGAAATTTTACTTGCTTTTTAACATTCTGCTGTCTCGTGACACTCTTTTAATCACTTAATGTGAAACTGTAGCTTATTGCTTACTACATGTATTTATTTGCTATCCTGAAATTTTATTTGTGAAGTTGATAAACTTGACAACCTGGTCAACCTGACACATCAAAAGCAATGAATTGAAAACATGACTCTTATGTTTGGACTTCACATTTTCAGCTGATTAGCAGTCAATACTTTAAAGTGCTTATATGTACATAAATAAACACATATAAATATGTAAGATATTTAATCTATTACTATACTTCTTTATAAAACACTGTATGAATTTATATATACATTTGTAAAATTTATAAAATGTCTAAATACAGGTATTTACAAAATGCTTATTATTATATTGTATAAATACATATTTCTATTTACATTTATGCATATATACAAAAAAGGGCACATTGACCACAGAAAAATACATACATGCATATGAATAAAAACCACAAACAGTTCCATAAACTGTCATACCCCATTTGTTTTTATTTTTCTTTGGTGGGTTGTTTTTGCGTTGTTTTTTTGTTGTTGGTTTGTTGGGTTTTGGTGGGGTGGGGAGGTGATGTTTGTTTGAGGTTTGTGGTCTGGTTTTGGGTTCTGTTTGTTTTTGGTTTTTTTGTTTGTTTTTTTTTTTTACTTGTTGTTTTGAGAACACCTGTTATTTCATTGAAATATTAAAAGGGATATATATAGTAACAGCTTTCCCCAAAACGTTAAGATTTGTTTGAATCCTGTGTTTCCACAGAGATCAGAAATTACATGACCCTGTATTTCTTTTTCTTTCCCTTTGCATGCTGGAGTGGCAATTCAGTGTGGCAATTGTGTCCTAAGCGTTGGTAAATCTTTTTGTAGATAGTCCTAACTCCTGAAGGTTTCAGGTTTGGAAGCATCTCCTGAGAAATGTTTTGATTACTTTTATTTGGTGAAATTGTGTGCTGTTTCTGAAAGCAGAACACTCTTTACTGTAGCAGCTTCAGGGTTGAGGATGCAAGTCAATATTGATGGAAGTAAATACAAATACTTAAATATACCTTTTTTTTTTTTTAAATATAATTAACAAATTGTTTTGAGAACTGGAAATCACACTTCCTGGGCCTTAGTATGTTATGTTACATACTAATAGCAGCTCTTTATGTTGGCCAGCTGCTTATTACTTAATAATATGTGTTAGTAATTACTGTATGCTTGCTGACAAAACAGCCTATAGATGCTATACATGCTTCAGCATGTAAAACCTGGAAAATTGTTTTTTAAATAAGTATGTATTTTGCTGTGGTTTAACATGTAGTGTTAAACTGTTCCCCTCAAGTTTTAACAGTTCTGAGGAATATAGTAATGAATTAAAATTACTGAATTGATGCATTACTGATTTGTAATTTTTTTTCAGTTGATGAAAGAGAGGGGGTTTATTTCCATTGAGTAGTGTTAAAATAGTTTGAGGGCTTCACTTTACGCTTCACCTTTGGGTCTAAATCAACCATCTGAAATATGCGATAAACTTTTATGTGGTGGTACTAATTTGAGCTACAGTCTAAGAGTACCATTTATGCAAAACAGACACTACTGCAAACATTTTATTCAGCTTTCCTATATGTTACCTAATACCAGTGACCTGTGAACCAGTTTCCATTAGTGGATGCATTCAACATCTGTTCATGTCCTTAGTTTGGGGTTTGTTTTTTTTTTTTTTTTTTTGAAAGGTGCTGTTCAAAGAAAGGGGCTGCCTGTGAAAGTTCAGCTAATAATGCAGAATTTGTCTGTTTTCAGTCTTCCATACAATGAGTTCTTTGGTGGTGTAAGTGGACTGACCGTGGAACAATTCAAGAAGATCAATGGGTTTCCAAATGCCTTTTGGGGATGGGGTGGAGAAGATGATGATCTTTGGAACAGGTGAGTGTTCAGTGCTTATGTCTTTCTCATTGTTCTGTGGTATCCACTCCTGGAGAGTAACTAGGTGTTTTTTCTTTCAGTTGTTACCTTTTTAAAAATTTGTTTTAGATGAACAAATTCTAACGTTTCTAAAGAGTTCAATTTAGAAATATCGGAACATACCATTTGAAGGGTTAAGTATGATGTTCTCTTTTTCTTGGCCTGAGGACAGTTACAGGCTTTATAAGAGAGAGGTCTTGCAACAAAAAATAGATAGAACAACAGATAGCAGTATTAAGCATATTTAGTCTCATTCCTTGTAGTCATCTGTGCGTTGCTTTTTACTTTAATTTATAACTCTCTTGCTGCTAGCATTATGGAATAGCATCCCACAGACATGTAGAGTAAGCATGAATTTAATTATAGTTTGTATCTTAGGAGCAGTGTTTTGGAGAGAGGTTAATTTGTGATTATACTAATAGTCCCAAATTGGACAATGTGCAACAATGCTCACTGTCTTACTAATAGCTGGCAGTAAAAAACCGTAAAATGTTCCAGCTGAGTTGTTGAAACTAAGTATCTGCATGAGATTATATAGAGAGACAGATTTTAAAGGAAGAGTTTGTTTTATAATATTTTTCCTTGCTATTTTCATATTTTCGTGATAGTTTGCTTTAAGAACCAAACAGGAAATACTAAATATTATTATTTCAAAATGTATTGATTTTTTGTCAGCTTTTTTAGTTGTTGTGTTAGGAGTGGTATGAGTTTTCTTTAGGGAGAGAATGTCAGTGAATGCAAAGACTTAGCTCTACAAGATTTGATGCATATTTTTCACTTTTGCTGTAACTTATGAAAACATTTTTACTGCTCTTCATATAGATGTCTCTGTGTTATACTGCAGGGTTCATTATGCTGGATACAATGTAACAAGGCCAGAGGGAGATTTAGGGAAGTACAAATCCATTCCTCATCATCACAGAGGTGAAGTCCAGTTTTTAGGACGGTAAGAAAAGCAGCGAACTGTTCAAATGCTAGAGCTGAAGATGTAATGTTTTTTCTTACATGCAAATCTTCCACACATACAAATAGTCAGTGCTTATCACTGTTGTTCCCTCTTTAGTGCTGAACTTTGCATTTTCTTAAACATACTGTGTTTGATCTTAAGATATTTCTTATTTAGCTATGAGAGAGACTGAGTTTGTGTTTCAGAAGATGTTTTCGTCATAATCTTTGATGCAGAATGCCATTGTTCTCTTATAGTTTGGGCATTAGTGCTGTCAGTGCTCCATTAGCTGGTTAATTTGGATATTTTACAAAAGAAAGCAGTACAGCTAGGGGAAATGGCTCCTCTGTGAAAAGAGATTTTAAAACTCCTCAAAGATTTTTTTTTTTAACATGATATTTCATTCCTTATTCTGAGATACAAGTCTTCTCATTTCTTGCTTACATTGACATGTACTTTTTGGGTTCATTTTTTTGCTACAAAGATGCAAAACACTTTAACTGGCCAGTAGCTTCTGGCTACTCTAGGTCAGAATAGCAAGCAGAATGTAGTAGATGAGCTACACCTAAAAATTAGAATGTGAAATGCAAAATAAAGTGTTTATGGTATGTGTTTTCAGATAATGATAAATACTGCTCAATGCTGTTATTGATTTGATAGTTGTCTCTTTCTCTGGGAGTTTTTAAATAGACATGTACAATAGACCTGAGTAAGTAGGTATTCTGGGGGACGGGAAGGGAAACTGTTCTTTTAAATGACCTGAAATTTACATGTTTGCAAATGCAGGAGTCTCAAGGATGACATGCAAAACAATTCAGACTTTAAAGTATGTATTGATGAACAGGGAAGTTTCCTAAGTCTTCACTGAGCTCCATAGTTGAGTTTTATAGCAAAAGAACATGAAAAAATTGAATGTTCTTTATAAATCAGTTTAGTTTGGGACCATGAGATGTATACATAATAAATGCCTTCTTTCTTATTTAGTCTTAATGTTAACATTGTGTATGTGAACATAAAATCGAAGTGTAATAAAAACAGAATGTGGCTTACTTTTAAACCTCAGGTGGATAATTTCGTAATTTCAAAGGGCTGAGAGGTAGTTTCAGAATTCAAATAGTATTTCAAAATGAAATTACTTACAGTATCATGTCTAACATCAATTGAATTTTTTCTTGCAAATCTTATGTTTTCTTCTTCCACTTCCTCTGCAGATATAAACTTCTGAGGTATTCCAGAGAACGTCAGTATATTGATGGGTTGAACAATTTAATATATACTCCTAAAATACTTGTCAGTAGATTGTATAAAAATATAACTGTTAATCTCATACCAGAACTTGCTCCTGTTAGAGACTATTGATGGAAGTGGAATGGCAAGATACCCTTCCAGAATAAACTTTTAACACTGGAAGCTACTAATAGACACTGTAAAACAAAGCAAAAACAATAAACAGCAGCTTAGAGATTTTTTGACCATTTGGTGATGCGTATTTGGGATGAGAAGTGAAGTGATTGTATGTACCGTGTGCTTTGTTCTGAAAGAAAAGCCAGCAGCTACCACTCAGATGTTTACAGCATGAGACTACTGTTCAAGCCTTCATTCTTCATATTCTCTGTCTTAAAACTCAACTAAATAAACTGCAGAAAAGAGACTTGTAGCTTCTGTGGAAGTAAGGACAGAGGCCTCCTGTTCCAGGATTTTTTTTATACTAAACCACCCCCCTCATATTTAAATGAATGCTTTTGTTTCTTTTTAAAATGTGTTTTGTAAATATGTGATGTAAATTAATGTGTGTATATTGCTTTTAAATTGCTCAATATTTTATGCTGCAGTATGTATTTGAGTGTGTTCTCATTTTAATTCTATAGAATGGTTTTCATTAGCATGAAAGAACAAGTGTAAAATGTATGTATGCTTAAAAAGGTTATACCTTATGTGAAATGAAGGAAATATTAATTGTTGGCCAGCTATGACTGTAAACTGTTATACTAGTTTTGAGCTCTAGGCCTCCTGCATATCTATATAGAAAAATCAGTTTCATATATGAACTTGCTAGAAAGAAAGCTTTCAATTTTATTTATTGCCAGCAAAATTGTATGATACCCTGCCTGTCACTGAAATCCTATTTATATGCATATTGCATGTGTATTACAGAAAATCTTGCAGTTGTTGCGTATTATGATCTACAGGAACTCTTAACTGTTTCCAAGTGTGCCACTAGTGTCAATGTCAGGGATTTTAATGCCTAAAACAATGTGTCTGGGTGCGTACAGTATTTTGGTATTGTTCTTTATTTTTTTTTAATTCTAGTAAACAGCACTTTTATTCCTCCAAAATCAGAAGAGCCAAAAATGTGTCTTCTTTGGAAGAATATAAAAGTTAGATTTTTAAGAAAATAAGAAAATATAGTTCTAATAGTTCTAATGCTTGCAGTGTGGGATTTTCAGAAACATGGTGTTGATCAATCTGTTTTGATGATGATAGTAGCGTAAGCAGAACTGAAAGCAGGCCAATACCAAGTCCTTCTTAAAATTCCACCCATAATATATTAATCAATATAGCTATTTTAGGGTCTATTCTCCTAGAGTGCTGAGTGCTTCTATGATGCACTAAGTATCCTCAAGTCGATGACTTTCAATGAGATTGAGGTTGCACAGTCCCACTAAGGATTGGTCCTGTCTGTATCTCTATTCCTGTGGTGTTAGATGTATGAGTAACTAGCCTCTTTCCTTGGCTTATAATGAAAAACATATCTTCTGTTTGCTTGTAATGTTATGCTACCTTAAAGTATCCCACTGCTAAGCATTGTTATCCCTTCCCAATATTTTTTTACACCCTTTCTTAATACTAAGGAAAAGGACCAGATCATTTATTTTCTATGTTAATGCAAAGATACTGACCAAGATCCACTAACGGTTTTGTTTGTCACGGTTACTCAACTCTTTAGGAACCAAAGACTGACTTCTGCTCCCATGAAGAATGGAAAGCAGTATATAATAAGGATTGTTCATCCATAGAGTGTTCTGTAAGAGAGTTGACAAAGAATACTAACTTGAACTCATTACTATGTGTTGCTTTCCTAAACTGCTGCCACAGGTTGTGTAGTGCTTTGTATATTTGAGTTTGTTTGCCATAAACAGCTTTTATTTTTTTGACATCCCAGCAGCAAATTTTGCCCTTAGCCATTCTTCAGTAAAGTTATGAGCTTAGTTGTAGGCATCCCAAATATTTAGTAGGAATGTAATGATTTAATTTAAGTAGTTGAGAACAATTGTAAGGGATATTTTAAACCACATTGGAATTACCTTAAAATCTACCAGTTACTCTAATATGCTTTAGGAATGATAAAATGCAATGAAAATGACAAAAAGTGAGCATAAAGTGAACAAAATATCCTTCTTATGCTTATGTGGTTTGATCATCTCCTGATATATTTTTCTATAATTGAGTGTATAGATAATCCTGAAGCATATGGATAAGGGGGAGATTATTAATACACTGTATGAACAATTACATCTTGAAAATAAAATTAGTCTTATTTCATAACAGACTAATACAATTCTTGAATAAAATTTTAAATCCTGCTGTAATTTTCAAGTGATTTCTGGTTTTCAGTACAAATTCACCTACAATTTAACACTTACGATTATGAAACATCCTTTGATACAGTAGGTCTGTACTGTTTTCTGAAGCATGTGTTTGTGCCCATTTGTTAGGCATTCTGTGAAATTAATGTGCAATTTTAAAAAATGCTAATGCATATATATGTATATATACATACATATATACATACTATATTACACATATGCTGAACTAATGTAACTTTACAGCTTTAAGTGATTAATCATGTATGATCTTAGAAAAATATGACTTAAACCAGTATGTGAATGGATTATGACATATAGCTGAGTTCTTAAAGTTTGCATTTTGGTGCCCCAAAGAGATGGATGTTAAAATATGACTTGTTAACCAACACTTTTCTTTAAATACCTTTTAAAACTTCCCAACAAAGTGATAAAAGTTGCCATCTCAAATCATATCAAAAATAGTGTTTGCAAACTACCTGCTTGAACTCAATACTATTCTGTGGTGACTTTTAACATAGACAGTGCCTTCAATGAAATAAATGTGATGCAGAACTTAATGTTGTGCACATTGCTTTTGATATTTTCATGATTATTGTAAAATGTAGAGAGAAGCCAATCACACTGGCTTTTGTATTGATGACAAGGCAAATTAAAGACATCTCTTCAAGTAGTGGATGTGGAGGGAAAAGAAAGGAGTATTTTACAAGATTCTGAAGGTCTTTCAAATTAACAAATAAAAATGTTACAGAAATATTAACAGTGGAATCTGGTTGATATGCTCTTAAACCCATTTGCTGTATTTCACATTTAAGTAGGAGAATATAAAATACAAAATCCATTTTGCAATAGACAGTATATTGAAAAGTGCAAAATGTCCTTTTTCTTGGATCTTGCCAGTCTATTTTTCTATCATTATGATTACTAATGACTATGTTGTAGTGGGTTACTAATGAAGCAGTTATTTAAAAATATAAAAAGGATCCATTGCGTATTGGCAAGAAGTGTACTTAAGATTATTTTATTTGTAGAGGTATGTAAGACAGGCTTAATGAAAAATGCACTGAAACAAATGCTGGGAATTTCCTGTGTACTATCATAGTTTTGTTTTTTTTTGTTGTTCATGAAAATGTTTGTACTTTTTTATCATTGTCTTTTATGAAATATAATGTTCTAAAGATTGTGTTGGTTTGTTTATTCTGGGGTTCTGTGAAGAATATATCTTCATGTGTTTTGTACATAGACAAAGTGCTCATTTTTGTAGTGCTTGGTATCCCAAAGTAACAACAAAAGGAAGGGAAACCTGGCCAGCAAATACATCAGGTTAGGCTGTGATGGGATCAAGTCTTAGGCTAGCAAATTGTTTTTCCTTTGGTATTTGTATGCTTTCAGCTTTTGGTTTTATTATGCTAAATGACTCAACATTTTTGTGTAATTTTCCAAGATAGGGTTGCTATTCTGTTGAATCTCCTAATGGCTCCTCTTTGTGTGTACATAGGAATAATCTTCCCCAAATATATGGATTGCAAGAATGGGAAATAAAAGTATTCATCCATATTTCTTCTGGCATTAAATAGGGAGCTGCTTTTCTCAGGAATTGTTAGTTATCCTTCTTATTTTTCTTTGTATCGTATAGCCATTACAAAAGTGTCTGATGGTTAGAGGTGTACAAGTAATTTTTGGGAGCACTTCAACTGAGGACAAAAGTATTTGCAGGATTTTATGAAGAAACATGAATAAACTTTTTCAAGTATGTTTGATGGATATACTTTTCTGCAACACTGGGTATGGACTCCCCTTGAAAGTGTTACCAGTTATAATTTATCAGAAAGCAGGAAAAAATGCTTTTTAAATATGTGTAGCATCCTTAAATGCTGTTCTACCTTTCTGTCACTTTTAACCTTGTTTTGCTTCTACATCTTAGAAATCAGAATTGAGAGGTGAGTTTCTCTCGTGGTTATGTGGGACCCTGGGTGGTTGTCCGATGTGACTTCAGATATTGTGGGCCTCAGTAATAAGGTAGAGATGGTGGTAGGTGGTGGACTTTGTTTCCTGTGTGCTTGCTTTTCATGAGACACCATTCAGATGTGCTTGGCTCATTTCCTTTGCAGGAAGGAATATATTTTATTAACTTCATGGAAGACTTCGGTTTATTCTCAGAATCCCAGTAATGGAGCTTCAATGCATTTTTTTTTTTTTTAAATGTAATGAGTTTTTTCAAACCTAAACTTTTATTCAGAAGAGCAATACTTACAGAATGCGGACATGCAGAATAGTTTTATTCAGGAGAGTATTTGAAAACAAAGTCAACACACATTCTTCCTGAAGTTAACAAAGTGGATAAATGACTGTTACTGTTAGTGATTTAATATGAAATCTAAAGCTGTTGATATGGTCGAAAACTAAGTTCTTCTCACTTGTGGAAATTTTAATTTACACATCTAAATTTTCATGCTTTATGTCAGCTTCTATTCCACTGGCTCACTAACTACTGCTGTGGTTGAGTAAGAAAAGGGACTGAGGAGAACAGCAATGGAGTAATGTCGGTAACCAACATCATTAGCTGTGAACACCACCTGGAAAAAGAAAAAGCATAGAAGACAAATGAGAAATGATCTCTAGATATGAGCCTAGATGGAACCGTTGTGATCATATCATCTAATGGAAATATCTTCTCTTGTGGTGATTTGACCAGTGTAATCTGTGATTGCCTGCCTTACACAGTTGTGTTTTTTTCCCCACAGGTGAAATATCCTTTGTTAAAAGCATACATGTCACTTACATTATTTAAACTTTTATTAAATATATTTATTATCCAAATGGGTGTTTCCTTGTTGGTACTCATTAAAGGAAACAAGATTTTTTTTTTCCCTGTTGAAGACCTACATTGAACCCCATTGATTGTCTTTATTAAAAAAAAAAAAACAAAAAACAAAAAACAAAAACCAAGCATTCTTTCAAGTATTTGAATATTTTTCATGCTTTTATGAAGTCCTGAACTTTGAGGAACAGAATTAAGCATAACATAGTGCTACAGTAAATACCGTCAGGTCAAAATATGAAGCAATTATTTTCTTTAATCCTGCTTACATATTTCGTAGATAGAGAAGGATTGTGTTAGTCCTTTGGCCACAATGTGATAATAGCCTTATGTATGAATCATTTACAACAGCAGTTTTAACATTTCCCTGATCGGCTCATGTCCTGTCCTTTGATTTCTCCCTCTACAGAGTAGTAGATTATTTTGTGTTGTGAGATGATGGGTGTCAACTTTTAAAATAGACACAGTTTAACTTTCTGTGATGTGTAGCTTGTGCTTCTTTCAACCTTAATTTAAAAGGTGCATATGAAACAACTAGTGAACTGAGCAAAACATGATCCCTGCTGAGGCTTGTTTTTAAGAAAGGAGGTTCTTGCAGCCTGGATTAAATTCTAGTCTGGGATGTAGACATAAATATTGTGTTGATGTATAACCAGTTCGCTTTTGCACTGTAAATCTTTCACCATAACTCTTATTTCAGTTATCACTGAAGGCAAGACTATCCAGCATTAACCTTCAATACTTTCTAGAATGTTATCCATTTCAGGGAGGCAGAAACAAAATTTAACCCAGGTGTTTACATGTTTTTTCAAAGGAGGTGAGGAATGGCCGTTTGAGCAGCATTTGCGAACTGTACAGCTGGTGGTGCCACTGATCTGTCACAGTCCAGCAAGCAACTAGCACTGGACTGCTGCTGCTGAAAGGTCTTGTGAAAGGGATGATGCTGTGGTGGGGAAAGGGGCAGCCCCCACAGGGTCACAAACCTGGAGATGGCCTCAATACCAGGTTAGGGCCACCATCTAACCAGTTTATCTGTTCCATGCAAACTAAAAAGGCCTGTTTGTGTTGTTTTTTCCTCTTGTAAACTGAGGATTCGAGCATCCAGAATGCACTTAATACTTCCATTATATTAAAAAAATCTAAGTTATAAACTTTGTCTTCAGCCATACCAAATACTGGATCCAAAAGCAGAAAAATCCATTTTCTTAGGAGACTTAATAGAGTACTCTGCCTGTTCTCCCTCAGGTGTCTAGAAATAATCACAGAAAGATTCACAGGCTTAAGTAGAGCTAGAAGGACAGAAAGCCTCCTCATAAGTAATGTATCTAATAGTTTATTGAGAGTTATGGGGAAGATGGTAACTAGATTTTCTCATGAGTATGTTGTTATGAAGCTTTGAGATTGTGCATTTAAAATGTTAATTCAAAAATGTTTTAAAGTGAAAAGAAAGTTCAACATGTGCAATTAGTAATTGAAGCCTGGGCATATAAAATCTATTCTTTGCAACTGAAGTACAGGAGAAAATGAATACTCACATCAGCATGGTGATGGAAGGGATTCAAGCCCAGTATCTTCCAGTAAGAGGCTGTGTCAAGCTCAATTTTGTATATCCCTGTTGCAAATTGTTCTTTAGTTGTGAGCTCATGAAGCTCTCCATTGTCATTGGTTTGTCTGTGTGATGGCAGGAGAATGCACTTTTATATATTGTTTAAAAGCCTGAGAAAAATGCAGTTCTTAGCAACTGAACTTGAGTGATGTTGTGTGACTTAAGTAATATGATGAATACTTCTATTGATTTGGAATAGCTTATGTCCATCTGTACTATGGATGCTTCGGAGCTTATCTTGGTGTTTGCTATTTCCACGATCGCCACAGCAGACGGCTGCCTGCCATGTCACTGCTCTGCATGGTTTAGGGCTGAGCCAAAAGCTGGTGTTGTTTGTAGACTCTTGGTGGACTCTTGGAGTTAATTAAATGAACTCACTCAGAGGGAGAACTTAACTGCTGTAAGCAAAGTGGAAGCTCTATGATGCACTTATTCTGCAGGTAGTAAGTAGGGTTAACTCTTGATTTTTTTTTTCCATTGTTTTCTTATTGAAATACATTGAGTTGTTTTATCAATATGAATATTTTTTACAGATGGGTGAAATATAGGATTTACTATTTGAAGTGGCTGTAGGTCAGCCAACAGTGTAGCCTTGTGGAATTCCCTGTTGTCTATATCAATCAGTTGTTTTTTCACCCTCCACAAACAGATGGTTTTGTTTGATTTGAAGATGCTATCAGGGCTGTCCAAGGCCATAGTACTGGCATGAAGCTAGAGACCTTTGAACACCAACCGGTTTGGGGCTCCAGAACCAATATTGAATGCTGTCTCTCAGACATGTCTGGGTTGAAGCCTATTTCTTTGAAATAAGTTATATAATACTAGGTTTCTGATTGCGTAGGTTATCCACAAATAACAATGCTGCTAGTACCTGACTTTGGTAGTCACAAACAACTGCTTTATGTTATAGCTGACAAATCTTTTTCTGAACATATTTTATTCAAATTGCAGTAAAAAATAAATAATTGAGTGATTTTAATGTCATTATCCAGTGCATTACTTAGAATTTGTGCTTTAATGTAGCTTATAACTGAAGTCATAGAACATAATTGGTGTCTTACAAGATACTCTGTGGTCAGTTATCAGACTTGTTATCAGTTCAGATGTCTCTGTTTTCTTTGACATAGATTCATCATTAATTGTTCAATTCTTCAATAAGCTTTCTCAGCTAAAACCACACATCTTTAACTGAGAACAGTTATTTCAGAGTCTCTCAGTAACACTCAGTTATTTACAAATTACCAGGGCTGGAGAGGTTGATTTAGTATTATCAGGACTTTTGCATACCTTAAGGTTACTTTGTTCTTTGTTTCACATTTTAAGTATGTTTTTAAGGTTTCTGTCAACATCCAGCTGTTCAGTCAAGTATTTTTATAAGTATATTCTGAGTCTCTAAGCTCACATTTGATGATAAGTAAGCACCTATTTCACTTTTTCAGGTAGAATAGACCACTAACAGAGGAAAGAGGGTGACACTTTGCAAGTATCATGGGGAGAAGGTGTGGAAGTGGGAAGTTGCTTGTGGAACAGAGAGAGAGAGCTTTAATTCTGTGTACCCCATAAGAAGTTTTTCAATTTCATTGCAGATTATACTTTAAAAAATGCTTTTGAGTTTTTAAAATCTTAATGTATACTAAAATTGAAAAAAAAAAATCATCTACATTTGAAATCCTACAGTTATATTTTTAAAAGACATGACATCATTTACATATCTAGGAGATTCTTTTTCTTATTTTAGATGTAATTGCTTCTCTATGGGGGAGGAGGTGAGAAGGCTTTATCCCCAAATTTTCTCCTTTTGGCTGATTCCTCTTTCTTGAAGCAAAGACAGCTATCAATTATAACGTGGTATATGTTAAAAATAGTTCCATGTTTTCTTTTTAAAGCCGTGCTGTTGTATGAAATGAAAATCCATTTAGAAAGAAGGAAAATAGCCAAAGTCTTAGTTTCAAGCAAACTAGAAGAGTCTGCCTGATTGTTCTGGTAATAATGCAGCAGTTCATTGGTGAGTACTAAAAAGTAATATAATCCTTTGTAATGAAATTGAAGAGAAGCGATGATTGAATTAAGGGCTAGTTTAAAATACTTTCTTGTGCTCACCACAATTATAAAGCATTTTAAAACCATCTATTTAGTTGAAACTGTATTACAGTTAAAAGGCAGTCTGCAATAAATTAATTCAATAGTATGTTACCCTTCCTCTGAGTGAAAAAGACATGTTAGAGAATGTGACAGTGTTTTTCCTACTATTTGGCCTCTTCCCATTGCTTTTCCCTTCTTTCACTCATTATTTTGGTATGACTTACTTCGAATTTAACAGCTCCCAAGATCCATCTGCAGCTTCTTTATATAACTTAACTGGAACATTTGAAGCTGGACTTCCTTGGACTGAATCCAGAATTTTTATAAAAAGAGGATGCTTAGAGTCAGCAAAGCCCTTCAGGTAGGAAGAGAGAATTTTTACATTGTAAGAAAGATAAGCAGCGGTGCATAATAAAGCAGTAAGGAATCTTATTCTTTAGATCTGCAGAATATACCATATTGTCCTCAACATGATCACTGTGTACTGCAGACATATGTAGCCTGGAGGTTTCTGCGCGCTGGGTGTGATGGAACAGGGGAGGAAGATGTCAGGAGTTGTTGGGGAGAGTAGCCATGTGCACTGAGGTGGCACTGCAGCTGTGTGTGAGAACATATCTCTGTTTTCTCTTTGTTGTGGTCTAGCTACACATCATCTCCAGCATGAAGTTGTAACTAAATTGTAACCTCAACAGGAAATAATCATCAGAAGTAGTAGGAATGTTTAAAACCTGGCGACACTTCCTCTGCATTTTGAAGTGGCAATTCAAGCACAATTTTCTGGATGTGAGAGCCACTAATATCTTGTTGCCATAGAGTTACCTTAATTCTGCTGTAAACCTGATAAGCACCACACAAGGACTCTCTCCTAACACAATGTTGGATCATATTTGTCAGCCCCTGGCAGCTATGCAGGGATAGGAGAGGAAAACCTTCCTTCAAAGAAGAGGTGATGGTAGTTTCACTCCCAAAATGTTCGTCACAAGCAGTAGTTATGCTTGTAAAGTTGTAGGTAAAGTTGTGCTTTACCTATGCAATGGCAGAGTTGAATCAGGGCTTCGACCTTCCATTACCTAATTCTGTATACGAAAAGGGAGAAAACAGTGCTTTGTGGATGTTGCTAATCAGGCATGATGTCAAAATAGCAATCACTGATGTCCTTTTAGTCATTGTGGAATTGATCACGATATACATGTTAAAAACTAAGAACTCTCTCTTACTTCCCCTCTCATAGTCTGTAATGTACTGACTGCCCTGTTGGCCAGGAACCCTGCCCTATATCAGATGGATGTATGGGCATGTATCTATACCGCCTGTAGGCCATGACTCCTCTGGCTCCCTTTCTGCAGGGCACAGGCTCCTTGTGAGTGTGTCTTTTGAGGCATTGACAATGGGGGCTCTAGTACCACCAGCCGTTTTCCTGGCTTTTGCACCCTGTGAGCTGAGTGGAAGTCTGCTTCCTCACAAAGGCTGGTCATGTATTCTTTTTCCCAAAAATTAGAGCTCGAGAGAAAGAATGAGTAGGGAAGGAAAGAGAAACAAGTCTGTCCTAGGAGATTTTCAGGCTGAAGTGTCTGTCTAGCTGGCTTTGCTGGAGTCAATGAGCTCTCTGGAAGTGGGATCCTGGCTTTGGCTCAGTGCTGTGCTTGTGTCAATGAGTGTGGAGATCCCTTCTTGTTTACATGTAACAGCTGTAGTAGGTAGAGCAGGAAGAGAGAGGACTACAGAATGCATTTCTCCAGCATGGATCTTACAACAGCAAATGAAATCCCTCACAGCAGGAGCTTGTTCATTGTGTTATAGGGGCTATTAGTTACTTTTCAACAGGCCCAAGGCTTTTGTGTAAATATGATATATTTTTTTTTTTTGCTTTCTTCTCTCACATTGTTTTTCATGTAGTCGCTGAGCCTAATGACAAGTGCTGCTTCTCTAACCATAAAGCTCTTTCACTAGTCACTGGAGAAGAAGGACCAGAAAAAAGAGCAGTAGAACTATAGTCAACACATACTGTAAAATCAAAATAATTGCAATAAAATGGAATGTCCTATTTTTCATTTACACTAATTAAGATATAAACAACAACAACAAAAAGGCTGGGACTACATCAGTATGAAGGACCTTAATCCTGAGACACTTACCGGTGATGTGGCTTTGGAGAAAAATGCCAGGCCAGCTAAGAAAACAAGAAATACAGAATGAAAAGACATTTTGCCTACCACTAGGAAGTCTCAGTGTCAGCAAGTAGAAACTGATGGGATCTCTGTTTTTTATATCAAGGCCTCTAAACTGAGGCTACTTATCAGAAAACCCATATGAATTTCAACATGATGGTTCATATTATTTACTTGGTAAACAATGAGAAAATAAGTAACCCATACAAACATGAACCTTGTCTGCAAGAATAAGTCTCTTCACCATTGACTGTGGAAATATTGTGAATATTGCCTAGCTCAACTGCAGTGATGTGTTTTCTTGGAAACAGTGTCTATTCTGTTTCATTTTTCTCTTTTCATTGAGGAATAGGGCTGTAATAATCTCGTACAGTTGAGAGAAATAGAAATTTCTTGTCCACTCAGCAATTTCTGTTTCAGTGAGTATTTCTCTGTGGTTATAGCTCGGCCTGACTCACCCACGTTTATCTATTATGAGATTTCTCTCTGTGGCGGCCTCAGCCCCACCTCTGATAAAAGGTAAGTGGATAATGTGTGGGCTATCTAGTTATCTTATGCACTCACCTGGGAAAAATGTCACTTATGGTTTTCAACATGATAACTAGATACCTACATACCTATTCCTGGAGCACAGTCAGTGTTCCAAGTCCTGTCACATCACTTGTGCCTTAGATTCAGTGCAAGTTTCAGGACCTTCCCTATACAATGGCAAGTCACTCCTCACCAGAAGTCTGTGCTTCATTTTAAGGAACTGTTACTTCTTGAAATTAAACTTAGTCTTTCTCCTTTTTACTTAGACACATGCACATACACTCTTTTACTTGTTTATCCTGGCCTCAGGTGGATGACTACAGGCAGAGCAGTTTTTTTGTTTGATTATTTTTATAATGACACCATGACTGTATGGATATATTTGTCCTATTTTGAGGGCTGGGCGTAGCCCACTGCAAACAAAACTCACTGGTTTTCAAGCTTCAGGAATAGTAGGATCCCGTGAAATCTGCATGATTTAAGGTGGGTGCTGTTTTGGAACTATTTGCACTGCTTACAAGAGTTGTGTAACTGTGGTAGTGTCCTGAAATCGGGGGGGGGGGGGGGGGGGGGAAGCAACCAATTAGTTAATTGTTAAAGGGAAGCTTTTGTAACTTGTGAATTCACTTGGTATGCAGTTACTCCATCAGGCTCCAGGTGTAGAGATAAACTCCAAGGTCAGTTGCAGATGAGTGCTGCTGCTTTCTGAATGGTATGATTTCAGTAATAATCTCTGTAGTTTCTGTCATCCTATTAAACAACAATTCCTCTCCTTCAGGGTATTATAAATATAATAGGCCATCGGTCTACATAAATGACAGCTAAAGCCCTCAAACTCTTTTGTCAGTTTATCAACAACATTATTTGAATCACAGTCACTCTACAGTTTACCTTTTGCTGTTTCTAAAAATAAAAAGAGACTGTTAAGATGATGCTTCTGTTTTAGGACTTTCTTTAAGAATGGCTAGAGACTGGACTTATTAGAGATTTAACAGGAATGCACTTGAATACAGTAGCCAACTGGGTTAAAGATCAAAGTTGTTAAAAGGGTGCTAGTTGAAATTGCCTCAGAACTTCCTAGATTGATCATCAGCAAACTTTCCTCTTGAAAGGACAAAATGCTGAGGTTTGCCTTAAATTTTAAGTAAAGTTACACAGATTTTTAACTCTTTCAGCTCTCTGTATATATATATATATATATTTCAACAGTATTTCTGCATTGTTTGTTCTGCTGCTAGGTATTTGGAATGTCTCCTATTTATCCTGTGACCTAGTTGATATGGGACTGTCTCTTCTGTGTCTAAACTATGAGCAGCATGGATTATTTTCTTATTTTGCGTGTGTTTGGTCAGATTTTCTGGGGTAGCACAACTCTATAACTTTCTTATTTAGAGCAGATGCATTTGGTGAGACTTTAAGGTAGTGGAGGAAGATAACAGACCCAAAACAAATGTTAATTTGCATCTGTGTGCCATGCATGGTTTCCAGCTGTCTTTTGCACTTGAACACAAACCATCACACCTTAGAACACAATAAAACTCACTGATAGAATTAAAACTGTTTTAAAGAAGTAACATTTAATTACTTGTCTGAAGTTTGCCAAGTTACAAAATGGAAAAAAAATCCAAACCCTAATGTAGCAAAAACTTATGCATTAGCAGTAGGAAAAACCTTCCTCCTAAAAGCCTATGATAGTTCTAGCGGAGGAGGGTATTTGTGTAATGACAGTACATGTTTATTCCTGGGGAACAGTGACAACAGCGGTGGTTGAATAAGAGAAAGGACTGAGGAGAGCAGCAATGGTATAGTGGCGGTGACCGGAATCATTAGCGGTGAACACCACCTGAAAAAGAGAAACCTTGTGATCAGATGAACACTGTACATTCAAAGCTACCTTATGAAGAATTAGCAAGCACATTCCATTTCCTCTGCAGCCCACTTTGCCAGTTCTGTTCATTCAATGATTTTACCCTTTTGGAGCGTAATACTCCCTATTACTTTGTGATGTTCACCGAAGACTGAGAAATTTGTGAGATTTGGACCCAGGTCCACAAAGAATCATATAATAGTTTTGTTTGTAAGGGACCTTCAAAGGTCATCTAGTCCAACCCCGCTGCAATGAGCAGGGACATCCTCTACCAGATCAGGTTGCTCAGAGCCCTGTCCAGCCTGGCCTGGAATGTCTCCAGGGATGGGGCATCTACCACCCCTCTGGGCAACTTGTGCCAGTGTTTCACCACCCTCATCATAAAAAATTTCTTCCTCTTTTCTAGCCTGAATCTACCCCCTTGCACTTGGTCTTGTTGAACCTCAGGAGGTTTGCATGGGCCCACTTCTCAAGCTTGTCCAGATCTGTCTGGATGGCATCTTGTCCCTTAGGCATGTCAGCTGCACCGCTCTGCTTGGTGTCATCCTGGTCCTGCCAAACTCTAAACTGCTGGGATATGAGGACTGTCTGCTTCAGTTACCTTGTACACAGACAGTCATTGAACTCTGCCCATTTCCCAGGCTAATTTGTTGACCTCTAGGGTATTACATCAAAAGAAAGTTGCTTCAACCGCCTAGCTGGAACAGTCCTAACTAGGTGCTTTTAAGCACCTTTTCAGGTGAAGTTCTTCCATAGCCCCCAGCAGCTTTCAGACATCCAAAAGGTTAGGAAATATTTTGTGAGATTGTTTATTTGACCTAAATGACCTCAGCCACACATCAGACTTTTATAGACCTAAGCCTCAGTCATTCGTTTTAGTCTTCCACTGAGCTCCAAAAACTTGTGTTTTAAAGTATACTACAACACAGTCTGTAGCCATTCCAGACTACTTAATGTGGAGCAACTTTAATAGCAGGTTAAGCCTGAAGAATTTAAACAACATTTTTGGAAGTGCTAAGTAAATGTGGTAGAATAGAGCACATGATGAATCAGTATAGGGCTGAGAGCAAAGAGAGACACAAGGCATGATTATATTGCCAGCCTGCTTATGAAATTTTGGTGTTGATGAAACAACCTACTTTTCCTTGTAAAGTTATTGCTTCATATTTGTATGCCTTCTTTTTCTGTTGCATAATTCAGTACTGTGCAACATTTAAAAATAAAGGGCCCATCAGAAAGAATTGTTTTATCCTGTAATTACAGGTCATACTAGAATTTGTGGATTTTCGGCTGAGTGATATGAGGGAAATCCCTCTGATTAAAGAAGAGCTTATTTCCTATAAAATGAGCATTTTCAAATCCTTATTTGTTCTTTCCAACTGATGCCACTATACAATATATAGGTTATTAAGTATCTTTGCAAATACTTACATCTGCATATTCATGGAACGGGGAAAGGCCAAGTCCCTTCCAGTAAGAGCTGGTGTCAAACTCAACCCTGTATATTCCTTCTACAAACTTCTCATCTGTTGTGAGGTCATGGATCTCCCCATACTCTGTGGTTTTCCTGTAACAGTAAAATAACAGTCAGTGTGGAATATTAAATAGCAGAGGTGCTGCACAGCTAAATTCTACATTGAATAGCTTCTGAGACCTGAAATAATTCCCTCCTATAGGGTAAGTTTCCATATTGCAGAGCCTGCCCTTGCTACCAACTCATCCATTTACATCACAAATCAAAGCTGGCTGGCTTTTTTTTCATGATTTCTCTTGCTACAGCAGGGATTATAGTTAAGGCTCCTCTTTTAATATCATGTTTAATTTTTGCCAAGTTGCCTCTGACAACAGATGTTAGTGGCTTGGGAAAAGGACTGTCATAATGAAAGGCAAGATGCCAAATCTTAAATTATAATTAAAGAGAGGAGAGATATTTTAGTGGAAAATTATTTTATTATCTAGTTATTATCACTGCGGCTATAGGTTTTACCCCTATACTGGAGGGTTTTATGTGTTTTTATGTGACCCTGAGTGGTAGTATCTTGTAACAGCGATTTAACATCATAATAATTTATTAATTTGAATTACAATGCCTTGGTCAAAGAGCAGGGGCCTCTTCTACTGGGTGCCATATAAATGAGCAATAGGAATTCCCGGCTCAGAGAGATTGTGTACTCAGCTTATAACAAAAAAACGTGGATGAATGAAGTCCAGAAGCAAGAAGCCAATATAGCTGGCATTGCACCCTGTTTGTTTGAAAAGCAGTGACCTTTGTATGACAGCTGTTTGAATGTTTACATACTTAGCTCCTAAACCCCATTTATCTTTTTTCCCTCCTTTTATTTGTAATTTTTTTTTTTTTACCAGGTGTTTGTTGTTGTTGTTTTTTCTCTGCTGAAAATACTTTATAGAACTTCATAACCAGATGATGTAGTTGAAGGAAAAATGAAGAAAGCCCTGACTTGAAGAACTAGCAGAACTTGCCCATCTTATGGAAAGGAGTGGTTGTCTGGGCAGAAAACAAAAGCTTGAGGAGAAAGAGTGGTGGTGGGGGTCAGAAAGTGGTAACACGCTGCTCATCTGAGACCGAATCAGTTGAGATATTGCGGCTTTTATTTCCTTGCCGCTGCTGCCTCATTCATCTTTTTTGTCATCTTTGGTTAATGGTGGTGAATCAAAATTTTGCCTTTGCTTAAATTAAGAAGTAATAGAATTGAAAACCCCATGCTAATTTTCAGGTTTTCTTATATTTCAACTCAATGCTTTGAAGACTGACAGACGTCTCACTGGTCCAGCAGAAATGAAATCAACCGTATTCTGGGTAAACCAAACCTGCCCTGTTTGAAACATGGCTCACAGGTTGTTTGTGAAGTGTACACATTGTTTTCTTTTGCTTTATTTAGTACTTCCTGGCTTAACCTATATTGCCTTGATAAAATGCCAAAGGTAAAAGCGTGGATAATTAATTGGTGAGTGTCCTTGAAACTGTGAAAACAGAATTGCTGAGATCCTGCAGAAGTGTTCAGAGTGCAAGTTAAAATTCACATACATCTGCTTACAAGTTGGATAGTCTAGGCACAAACCAATTAAAGGGAAAAATCGTGTCTGCCTCAAAATCTTTGTTCAGGTAAACAGACAAGATTTAGTTTGAGAGAAGTGTGGATGCAGCTTGAATGTTGCTTTCCCTAATGGGTGCTGACCCAGATGTTAACCATGCAGAGCAGCTGGAAAACTGGAAAAGTGTTCACTTGAAGAGTCTTGCCCACTACCAAGAGCTAACGGAACTTTCCAAATTTAAGTTCAGAGCAAGTAGTCTCATGAGCAAGCCCTTCAGCATTACTGCTGCACTGACAGCCAACAGGACAGTGTGCAATTCAGAGCCTGTCTGGGATTAGCAGAAGGCAGAGGATGCCCTGCATTCAGCCCTGGTAGCAAAATGCTACAAGTGGTTCCTTCTGAAGAGCACTTATATTTCTGTCTGAGTGTGGGAATAAATATAGTATGGTTGCTCATTCTCAATAGGATATAGACTGCTAGTATCTGCTGTAAGATGGATAGTTAAGTTTAAAAAGCTGTGCTTTTCCAGCAAAAAATTTGCAAGCCTCTGGTTAAGTTACTAAGGCTCCAGCCTAGACTGCAATCCTGATCCCCCTTTTCACTGTCTGGACCTTAGCTGTATATTGTGACCAGGTTAATTCTGTACTGTCTGTGCAATGACATTTATGAACTCTTGGGGCACATACTGCACTGCGATAAACCCTGCTCCCAGATGGAGACTGCTGAAGAAATAGCTCAGGAACATGATTTTTTTTTTTAAATGATTTACAACCTAGGTTACATGAGAACTACATTTGGTGAACGCAATTAATGAACTATGTGATAAGACCTAATTTTCCAAAAATGTAATAAGTAAAAAGGTCAAAGCTAGGCATGAGAGGAGCTCATATAGATCTCAGATCATATGCTTCCCAGGTCTCTGTGCCCCAAAGCCTTCCTCAGAGTACATCCCAGCTCTAATTGTCTCTTCTTGCATATTTTTGGCTAGACTAATTTTGAAATAAGCCTCTTAATAAAGTCTGCTGTTACTATGCTTGTTTCCTCCCCACTTTTTAAATACTATTACTCTAAATTCACTGCCTTCCAGGTGCATTTGCTTCATTCCCTTAATATTTTAGCAAAGTAAAAACAAACAAACCAAAAGGTAAAAAAACCCCACTTTTATAGGTATTTGTACAAAATGCATCTGCTAGATACTGTAACTTCAAAATATTATTAACCTGACAGTAGTCATTACAGATTGCATTCCTTGATTTCATTCAGCTTTTCATCTTTTTTAACACAAAGAAACTGGTTTTCCCAAGAGAAAAAAAAAAAAAAAAATTGCAATCACATGTGCAAATTCAGTTCAAATGAAGTGTCATCAGCTGAAGTCACAGGTATTGATGAAAACAGCCTTGGTTAAGGTGCAAGTCAAGGGAAAGGTCAAAACCTTTGCCTGCAACAGAAATTGTGGATTTATGTTTCTGTGCTGCTTTCCCTCAGCAAAATGCTTCTCATCTGCCTAGGGTTAATCTTCTCAACTTATAGTTAAGAAGTGATTTGATTTTCTAGGGGTATACCGAAATAGAGGATCAGCATAGCTTGGCTAAGAACAACTGCGAGATTTTTCTCCTTAGACTTGTTGATAACAGCGTTGCAAACTGAACAAGAAAACACCATTATGCCCCAAAAGTGAGGAAATTTAACAATGATGTTGCTTTTATCTTATTCCTCTGTGAACTGTATTTTGTACTACATGTTTAAGAAATATCTGAAATAATATGGGTTTCCTAATAATGGCAGAAATACTAAGGGCAAGACAGTATCCTGGTCCTCGCTTTCCTTGAAAACAACGTGTAATTCTTTTTCATGGGGCTTCTCTGTTTGGTAAAGTGTATCAATCAGTTCTGAGAGTTATTTGTTCCTAAATCAGCACTCAGCATTTGGGAAGGGAAGTGTTTGTTTCTTCGTCAGTCTTCTAACTTTTCTTGCTACCTTTCAATGAGGAAAAGTATTTTGTGTTTTGGGTTTTGTAAGAAACCCTTCAGATAGAAAGAAAGGAATCTCTCTACTTTTAGTCTTCTCCTCTGTTTTTTTTTTTTTTGTTTTGTTTTTTTTTTTTGTTTTTTTTTTTGTTTTTTTTTTTTTGTTTTGTTGTTGTTGTTGTTGTTTGTTTCATTTTTGTCTGTTTGTTTGTTTGGAGATTTTTAAATAATGAGATAAAAATCCTAGTAAAAGACACTTGGATGCTCTGGTGGCTCCTGTCCATGCTTATGCTTGTCATTCTGTGCTTGAATATCCTGCTGTTTGTAGAGATTTCTCTTGACATATTTAAAAATCTGATTCAATGAGCTGTTACAATGAAACTTAAATGCTGAATACCTTGCCTATTTGGATTTTAGCAAACTGTATTCCTCTGTTACCCATACTCTTTCCTCAAACTGAAGAGAATAGTATTATTGCCCATCCCTCAGTCATGTTCTGAGGATGCTTTGTAAGTATTAAGATGTCATTCGAGAAAAAAACATGCAGATCTATAGCAATTACCACAAAAAATGCTGAAATTGTGCTTCTGTGTGTGTTATGATGAGGCTCTTTAAAACTTTCTGGTCAAGGAGTTTCTTCTGACCAGCATGTTTCTTACACAGGAAGAGATGACTAATGTGCTTATTATTTGTGTGTGTACAGACAAAGTTTACAGAGAAGATTTTGTATGACTGCTGCAAGTAAAGCTCTATATCCATTGCATATGAAGACAGTAGGTTAGTCTGGATTACCTACAAAATTCCAGTAATATTTTTTTCTTTTTATAGAAAGGAAAGATAGTACTGAATCTAGGAGAAAAATTAATTATTAAACCTATTCCCTTACAAAGGCAAGATGAGCATCTCAACATGTTTTTGCAATTAACATGTATTTCAGTCATGGATAGATTCCACTTTAGACAACAATTCAGGTGCTGTTAACAGTGATAGTGTGGCATGTGCTAGAGGACATATTGCTTTTATGATCAGAGCTCTATTCCTTTTATTTCTCAATTGTCTGCCTTAGGTACCTTGAAAATGGCTCCGTAAGACCACATAACTTACCCAGTAGCAAAGTCCTGCCAGTTTCCATCTGCAGCCTTTTTAAAGACTTTAACAGCCACGTTAGCGGCAGGACTTCCTCTGACTGCATCCAGCACTTTCACCATGAGAGGGCATTTGGAATCAACAGAGCCATGGGTGACCTTGGGGAAAGCAGGAGAGGTTGTGTAGGAGCTGTTCACCAGCTCAGCAAAAACTTTCTTTCAAACAAAAGTTGGATTCTTATTGCAGAATTAATGTTGACTTAAAAACAAGTTCTTTGACAAACAGTATTCAACTCTAGTTTTCAAACATCTGTTTCTTAAAGCGGAGCCTATTAGAGGTTTATGCTGATAACTTTATTGCACACATGCACACTCAAAGAGATTGGTTGATAAATATTTAGAATTGCATATGGCCCTGGTAAAATGTTATAAAGTATACCTTTCTTAATTAGGTCAAAAGTAATAAAATAGTAAATTATTAAAAGTGCAGGCAGCCTATGTTAGCATAGGAAACCAACGAAGAAATACCTGTGACATTCCTAGGGCTGAAATAATAGTTTCTTAAGACTCATTTTACTACAAGGAAACCCTAGTCATACTTTGAAAACATTTTTTTAGTGCTTTAGAGAAGCTCTTGTTTGGTGAAGAAGGTTGAGCTACCTCTACATCGAAGACAGGGGATGTGAGTAATGAACTGAGAGAAACAGACAGAAATAAAAGGTCACATGTCCTAGATCCATTGCCCTTTCATAATATCCTAAAATAGATGTATAAGTAGAAAAAATTAAAAAAAAAAGTTTTAAGAATTCTGAAGAAACTACTTAAAAAATGGTAGTAAAATAACACTCCAGAAAAGTCTAATGGTTACAGAATTTCATGGGTGAGGAGGATGCTAGTCATCTAGAAAATCTAGATTATCATTCTTGTCATGATTGAGTTTGAATAAAAAGAGACTCACCAGTGGTGCAGCTTCAGAGAAAAGTACCAGTCCAGCTAAGAAAACAAAGAGCACAGAGTGAAAGGCCATTCTGCTTGCTGTTAGTGAGCCTTGGTGCCAGCAGCTACGAGCTGAGGGGATTTGGGATTTTTATAGCCAATCCGACAAAAAAAAAGGCTGCTTACTGGGTACCCATATGACTCCAAATCTGCTGACTCTGATTATTTGCTTAGTAAACAGTCCAATCCTAAAGTCAGTCAATGAATAGCACTGCCATTACAGTCAATGGAAGGACCACAGGATCACTAGAGCAAAGAGAATAAGTAACGCACACAAACATGACCCTTGCCTGGGGAGATTAGACTCATAGAAAGCCCTCCACGAAATAATGCAAATGACCTTTTTTTGCCCAGAAATCCAACCAGTTCTAGGAGATCTTCATTACCTTGCCCTCAGGTTACACATGATAACGCCCCAATGCTTTCTCTGTGCCTGGTCCATGTTTCTTCTCAATGTATTCAGTGCTTTCTGAAGACCAGTTCCCACATGTAGATGCAGACTTGGTATACGGGTGATGGAGCTTGTGCATCACCTGTCTCAAGCAATGCTAATGGTCCATGCTGGGAAACATTCCCAAGCCGTTCCCCTACTAGACATCATCTGCCTCTCACCAGAAGTTCCTGAGGATTCATCTTGCCTAGTCTTTAAGTAGTCATTGACATTTCTTCTTAGTCACTGGGAAGACACCTGGAGATACCTGTCCCCTTGGGAAGACAGAGGTCTCAGAAAAGTGAAATGAGGCCTGTCTTGCTCCATGTACCCCAGAAGGAGCCAAGGCAACTAGCAGAGACTGGTATTTTATGTTAGCATCTAGCTAATGTCCTAGTTGCCAAACTCTTATTATGTTGGAAATGTTATTTGTTATGCTCTAAAATGTACATTTTGATAAAAGGTTGTTCAGGGATGAACCCAGCCGCAACCTTAGTTGGGAGAAGATGTCAAGTGGGGGAGCAGGCATGGTGTAGCTGGGTTTCTTCAGCTGCATCACATAAAAATTATCCATACTGTACCCTGTGCTAGTTGAAAGACAAAGAAACAGCCCTGTTTCGCATTTCCTTCTCCCCATGTCCTAAACCAGCCTGAGGCTACACTTCTGTTCTCAGGAGCTGGCACACTTAGTTTTTACTGATTTCACAATATTCCAACAAAAGGCAATTTTGCTTCTTACCTTGAACAGGATTACCATGAAGGTCATAGAGAGAAGTGGTAGATGGTATTCTCCAGTGGCTTTCATGCTTTCAATATGCTTAATGCAGTTGTTCTCTTCAGACAAAGCTGGGTTTTGAAAAAAATCTATATTACAGTAATCTCCTAAACTGGGATCAAAGTGCCCTTTGCACTTAGAGCAAAGTAAGCTGGTGTGTAGATAGCATTCTATGCTTGCTTTGTGTGCATGTAAAAGTCAATGCAATGTGCCCAGCAGTAAGGAATCATGCTGCAATCCAGTGCTTGTGGGTTGTATTCAGATCTCGGAAAGGTAAATACTGCTCTTTGATCTGTGTATTGATATTTGACTTCATTATTTTCCTCTCATGTTTGTAAATATTTATCTGAAGCAGTAAAGCTTTGTATGTCAGGAAATTATCTGTATTCCAACACAAGTAGACTGTCCTGTCATTTGCTGTCAGCTGTTCTGCAAAGAAATAATGCCAAGGAGCTAATGATATTGGCACCTGCCTGCATGTAAAATTGCTGTTGGAGAGGAGAAATACTTAAAAAAATAATTATTTTTCCTAGGTTTTCCTGCAAGGTAGCAGTTTTTTAAAAATCAAGTCTACAGGGATAGTACATTTCAGCTGGCCATATTATCTATTTTACTTTCCTCTTTTATAGAATTGACCTTTTGGCAGCTGTTTTTTAAAGGGAATAAGGAGCATGGAAAATTCTAACCCCAAACATTTTGTTTTGTTTTGCTTTGTTTTCTTTCTTCTCCTTAATTTGCTGTTATTTTCAGCTCTCGCCATCCCATACATGGCCTAGATAGGGATGCTTTGACTGTTAGCGGGAGCAGCATTCTGAAGGGAAATCACACTTTGTGTGTTTGTGAATCTCCATTCACACATTTTGCAGATAATTAGGTTATTTCTCTAAGTTCTAAGATACAAGTGAACTCAGCAAGAAGGTAAAAAAAAAAAAAAAAAAAAGGAAAAGTCTTTATTATTACTCTGATTGGAAGGCCATGGAGCATCTAGAATTTATACAGAATTCTATTAAAATCCCATATGAACCTAATTTAAAGTTACTACAACCCAGTGAAACCAATGCTAGGTCAATTTTCCTCCTTCCATTGTTAGCCTCAATCTATTAGCACAGTATGCTAGTGCTTTCCATAAAATGTGTGTGAGGGCTCAGGAATTTGGAATAGCTGGCTGAGAAGAATGATTCTCCCTTGGTGGAGACTGAAAATCTGTGATTGTGGCAGGAAATGGGGATGGGTAACTGCTGAGCATCCAACAAGTACTGATTGAGTGTTGTCTATGGTTGTTAAACCATTTCTGTGCAATGGGACTCTGAAGTTCATGAACCGAATAACTTAACCCAGACAAAACCAAAAAACAAAAAAAAACAAAACAACAAAACAAAACAAAACAAACCCCAGAGTCATCCTCAGAAAGAGAAATTGTGGTGTGGAAGAAACAGGAGGGTTACATAGCTAATACAGGGTTAGCATAAGGCTATTTGGGGGCTAGGGGGACACACAAAACCCAGAAGAAGGGGTGGTCACCCAGCATACAGGGTGATTAGGAGGCTGGAGAGGAGCAAAGAGTCCATGGTGTACACAGTAACCTCAGCCTCATGGAAGCCAAGAAATATGAGACCCCCATTTATGGAAAATATTAGATAATCCTCAAATATGTAAATGCTTTAAGGCTTATCTGAATTCCACATCAGTTGAAGTTCATTTCTGAAGAATTAGAATTAATGCCTATTTTTAATGAAAGTATGTTCCCCACTTTGAAGCATTATAGTGTTCAGGTCAAGAATAAACATGTCCCACTAATACTCTTGTTTATGTCAAGGATTTTTCCAACTGCTCTACAGTATTTTTCTTTCTCTTCCATGTGGTCTCACACTTATACTTGTTTTACATAGATAAGCTCCTTATTCTCTGCTCCATTCCCTTTTTTTTGTTTTTATTTAGAAAGAAAACTGCTTCTACATGACAAAAATGCTCAGACAGGCTGGGAAATCTGACTTCGACCATAAAAACCTGTAAGCTTCTCCTGTGACAGTGGAGTGAAAGGGGCTGATAGGTAGTAAGGCATTCAGTAATCCGGATAGATTTCCCTAGCACTCTTCAAAGAATTAATGAATTCCTGAGCTTTGAAAAAATGCTTTCTATAGTATAGAGACCTGAATGTGTCACCTTCTTTCACTTTTCTGGAGTAACATTCCACAGGGACTTACAGGAAAAGACTTTGAGATTTACATCTCAAAGAAGTTTGCCTGAATTTTCTGAACTAGAGTCAAGAACTCTTTGATTTTCACTCCAGGTATCTGCTGCTGAGTTGTTGTGGCAGAGCTCTGGCATGTCAGCAAGTGCTCAATGCAGTAACTGATGAAGCCAGTCGGAGATTTTCTGTTGATTTCACTAGTTGTTAATTATGCAACATTTTCCCTCCCTGGAAAGCCAGGGATAATACTTTTCTAATTAAAAAGTGTGCTCAGGGATGTTCATGTTTGAGCTTGAATTTCGATTTGTATAGAATTACATTAAAACCAGTGACATTTCAGGTGTGTGTGATGTGTGCATCATTTTGATTTTCTGTGGGGAGTGTGTCTGTATTTAGAGTTTTAATACTCATTCTCAGATATCTTTATTTCAGAAGATTAGCACTGTCTTCTTCAATGGGAAGTCAGGAAACACTACTGATCCTAAACAGAAAAATAAGAAAATCATCCTTATCTTGTATCCTATAGCAAATCCATTTAATTTGAAAGGGAAGTGTAAACTATTAAAAAACAATTTAAAAGACATATGGATTGAGTGGAGCTTCAGGTATAAAATCACAGTTTTTGATCATTTCAAGTTTATGTCCAGGGAGCATCCTGGGACATAGTCCGAAGTCCAAAAAAAAAGAAACATCTAAATAGATGGTTGTTGCTTTGGGGCATTTGTAATGTATGAATTCACCTGACAGCCTGCACTCAGCAGGCTTTTGCTCTGAAGTGTTTAAACCCCAAGGTCACTGGGTACTGATCACTATGAGGTACTACTTCATTAGCTACCGCTGTAGCCCCTGTGATCCCTCTAAAACAGACTTCTGTTCTTTAATATGTATTCATGCCTACATACAAATCCATCAGTCTAGACAAGTGACTGCAAAAAGTAAAACAACAAATCAATTAATACACAATGCTGACTGCATAACCTTGTGCCAACCCTGATGCCCTAAACTTTCCTGTTGCTGAAAGATGCTTGGAACTTGCCATGAGATCAATATTTTTAAAGGTCAATTTCTTTCTTAGCAGAATGCTTAGATGGTTTAGGTTATAAATTTATTTTTTGTTCCCTTCTTACAGTAAGAGATACACAGTAAATCTACAACATGATGCAATGTTTCAGATAACAAAAAATATTAACAGAGGCCGTGACATTTTTTTAAGGGAGTCTCCATAAATTCTCAATTTATTCTCAGTGGACTGCAGATGTCAAATGAACAATTTGATCAGACATGACAATGAAAATCTTCCCCTACCTATTATGACCACCACAAAGGTTCTGAAGGGTTAAATTATAATATTTTCTTAGGTTATCTATATATTTGCTGAAGCTTTTGCAGCTATGTACTTTGCTCAGCATCTTGCTATTCGAGATTGTAAAATGCTGAGTCTAAGGCACTTCATCCTGGTACCTGAATACAAATAGATGTGTGGAAATGCCTGTTTTTCCAGCATGCAGGGACACCTGGGTAGTCTCCTCAAAAGCTTCTTCAAATTTGCACAGGGCCAAATTAGCCATCAGTTAATGGCTAATCATCCTATAATGTCACTTAAATGACTCAGTTCTTTCTTTAGTGGAGATGTGAACTGTCACTGTAGTGCCCAAGGGTACCTTTACACCCTGTCGCGTTTCCTGGGCTGCCTGGTCTCTATGTCCCTCCTGCCAATCTGCCCCACCTTGGAATAAGATCCCCGGATGCCCTGGAATATGATCCACTGAGCATGCTGTTGAGTGGGAAGCTACTAAGCTACAATGACAGTCACACATCTATGCCTTTCTTTTTACTAATTGAACCGGTGCCTGATTCCTGCCAAAAGCTCTCAGGAAATGCTGTGCTAATCATTTTATCTCATAAACTGTGTTCTTGTAGGTGACATGGGTTTCACTGAGCTTTCACATCAGCTTCCAAATACATTTACCAGTGTCACTGGTCTGGGTAAAACAAACGTGTACTGCATGAAAATGGATCAGAGAGGAAAAAACCTTGTATCTTTTGAGGGAGAGATAGAAGTATCTGAAAAGGGCACGAACAGGGCAGATTGTGACCCTTATGTACAATACAGTAATAACATCTAGATTTTTTTTTTGTCTTTTTTGTCTCCCTCAAGTTTTAAGAATAAAGTATGCTACAACATTGCAAGAAGAAAAACTGTTGAAGAAAGGCTAGACACTTCTGTGCTGCAGAACCAGCAAACACTGTGGTGCATAAGCAAATGAAGAGAGTCACTAGCTATTGTAGACCAGCCACTACTCTTAGACCAGCTTATCTGAGCCAAAAGCTCTTGCTGGTTAAACTTGCAGTAGATCTGAAAGCTAACTCTGTGAGTAGGAAGTATGTGCTGAAGGCATACTATAAAAAAGTATGAGTAGCTATGAGATTCCTAGTGCTTCTCACCATGTTGCCAGCTATGTTGAGCTAGGTTTGTACTGCCTGGGTCAAAAAATCATTTGTACACTTTGAAATGCTGTAGGCTACATAAGTCAACAAGAGATTAACTGGCAGTTATGGCTTGGTATACTGTAAGGGCAAATCTGGATTGGGTATGTTTTCATATATGTAAATACACAAACTCTCCAGTATGTGTTCTGTATGGAGTGCTGTTGACCTTACATAGTTGCAAACACAGATTGCTGCTTTAAACGGATGAACAAATGCAACAAGTGTATGCTTCTTTCTGATGAAGCCTCTGCAGTTATAACTGCATTGCCTACTGCCAGCCAAGCTGGGAGGCTGAATTCTAATCACTTAACAGGTACATGCTCAGGTTTATAGAGTGCAAGCTTGTAAATAGTTCAGTGCAATACTTGCTGAGGATAAAAATAGCATTTTCTTAGCTCAGTATCTCTGAACTAGGTTCAGAATGCCTCTTGTAGCACAAAAATAAAATTTGTATCAGCTGAGGCTACAACTTAGCAGTATGTGTGACCGTTGTGCCACTGTTTTAGATCTGAAATCTGCTTTTTGTAGTCAGTGTATGCATTTTATCCCTGCTCTGTGTCTCTGTATGTTCCTCCTGGGAAGCATATAGCTTCTCTTTCTTGGTCTGCTTATTGTGTGGGCCCACTGCATACCATTGCTGAGAAACTGTTTGGTCATAGGACTGTTCAGGACTTGTTCTGCTTCTAGGGATGCATTAATAATAATAATAATAAAGAAGCAGAGGCCTGCTGTGTGTTTAGGACAAACTCAGGCAGAACAACGATCACTTTATTGAGCAGTCCCTCTATGTGTCATGCAGTATGTAGTGTCCAGGGAGTGAAACAGTAGCTGGCTTACAGCAGCCAGTCGGCGCTCTCCTATAGTTAGGGAAAAAGATGTATATCTGCACTTCAGTCAGAGAGGTAGGAAGTTTGAGTTCCTGACTCCAGCATCTTGTTTTACAAATCTGGAGTCCAATAGTGATTTTAAATATTGTGTAAAAAAACCTGCTGTGGAAATGGAGTGATCAACAGCGCTGGATGAGCATGGGGCTATTGTGGAATTATTTCCACTGCTCACTGTCATGGGATGTGAAGGTCCAAGCAACTTTCTATAAAAGCTTGTTTTCCTTGCATGCAGCAATTCAAGTTAGTAGCAGAGCTGTCCAAAGGATCCCTTGACACTGGGTGTTTGTCCAGTGAGTGCTAAATACCAATGACTTAACTTCAATATAAGCCACAGGTCTTTCATATTCAGGCAATTAGTCTAAAACCCTTTTCCTTGCTTGGGTCTAGAATCTATAAATTCTATAATGCAGATTGTGCTGTAGAACATACCAGAAAAAATTGCCTAGGTTGTGTTTTACCTTTTGAGATGTCTTTTGTACAGAGGTTGAGTTTGGGTTTTCAAATCTCTGAGGAATTCTGTGCTGCCTGATGAGAGTAATCCAAGAAAATCTGAGATCCTTATAGTATAAGCTGTGATTGTTGTAGTGGCCCTTCGTACAGCAGTTCCCAGACCAGAACTTGTGGACCACTCCTGCTCCTCATCGCCTCAGTGTTGGTGCAGAGCTGATCTGGGGCCCCACAAGCACTTCTACCCAAAGGCGTCTGCCAGGTAGTGCCCTCCTGTTTGCAGGTCAGCACTACGGTCCCTTCACTACTGCAGGATGCAGTGCACAGCATCCCATGTCTTCCTGAAACTGCATCACAGCCCATAGTGTTGGAGCCACTGGAAACCAGCTTAGGAAAATATGTACTGGTAAACTAAATTCATTTAATCCCCTTCATCTCTGTGATTTTCCCCTCTAAGCGTGTTTCGAAGGAATTTTAATCCTCTTCCATGCAGGCCAGAGAAGGCCCCGCAGCTAGCAGCTTGCTCACACCTAGCAGAATTGTTACCACACTTCGAGTTGGCATTCTGCCTTAACTAACTCTCAAGCGTGACCAAATAGACAAGCCTTTAGGATCCCTTAGTCCCTCAAAATGCTTTGAAATGTTAGATTGAAATCCTCATCCACCCTTGCTGATTAGCATTCTCCTTCAAGAGAGGACTAAAGATTTATGCACTCTGGATGATTTTCTTTATTCTGCTTTCCTTCATACAATTTAAAAGATTCCCTCTGTCCCCAGTATTAGACTTGTCTACACTATTGGCTACTACTTTATGTTGATGATTTCCCATGAGCTTGACACCATTAGCTATTGGGCTCCTGGTGACAGGGAAAAAGTAAATTTTATCTTTCTCTTTAAAGATGATACTCAGCATGTAGGTGCTTTAGTCTTTGACAAATGATAAAAGAAGCATAGCCTGAGATGGGCAAAACCAGCAAATAACTGCAGCCCACGACTATTATCTAGGGAATATTTGACTCCAGACAGAATTGTAGATCTTTTATTAGTATCAGCTTGATGATTCTGTTAAAGCTCCTCCACAAAGTACAAAAAGTCATATAATAAGAGGAATACATACTAATTTAGCTCCTTCTTTATACCATTGTGTAAGGAAGGCTATTAATAGCAGGAAAAGTGTGTAGTTGCTAGTCACACTCATTTCTCTGCAGCAATATATATATATATATATATATATATATATTTTTTTTTTTTTTTTTTTAACCCAGGGTTGGCATGCAGAAGTAGGGAAAAACTCTGTGCATGAATACACTGAGGTAGACATGGTTTATAAGACTTCTCCTCAGCTCTGCCTGCAGTGGCATGCACAGCTGCATGCTGCATACACACGACTGGCTTGGGGATTGTGGGTTTCTTTCCTGCAGACATCCATAAGTATTAATATCTACCAACACAAGTGTAATGGCTTTGAGAAACCACCCCAGGGCTCTTTTGAAAACCAGCACTCCTCTGGCTGTTCCTTTCACCCAACCACCCAAAAAAAAGTAGAGGACAGGTAGCAGAGTGCCCAGTTCTGCCCTTCCCTTTTGCCTGCCTGTCAGCTCCTTCCTGAAGGGGACCCTGCCCCATGGTCCATGGCAGGTCACCCAGCGGCTGTGGAGCTTTAGAGCTCCCTTGGCCAGACCCATGCCACCACAGTTGGTTTGGCTGGGGAATAAACAGCTCCAGCGACCTGGAACAGAGTCATGTCATGGTACAAAGTGACTCTGTTAATGGGTCTGTCATGGACAGGTCTTGGCTGCTCAGTTTCAGAGAAAACATCACTGTAAAAAAAAAAAAAGAAAAAAAAAAGCCATGTCCTTCACTGAAGATAAACAAACCTGGCAAAGCAAAACTAATCCTTTTAAAAGGTAAATATTACATTAAACTTTCATTTTAAGAGCACCCTTGGGTCTGTTGCCCTTTGGCTGGAACACCTCCTGTCTCTGCTGGGCAGCACCACTGGGATGGGAGCCCATCCCTTCTGCTGTGCAGGGAGCAAATTGCTCAAGGTGGGAAGAAGCTGTCATCACTGGAGTCTTGTCTCTGATGATCATGACACATGCAAAGAAAGAAAAAGGTATCTGAGCTGGACTATGGGAGACAGTCTGCTGAGTGACGAGCAGGGTGTGCAGTCTTACCAGCTCCTCCAAGATGTGGTTGAGCCTGACTGTCAAGCAGCTTGTAGAAATGTCTTTTAACTGCCTCTCTGCCTGCAGATTCATAGCAACATTGCAAAGGATGACAGCTTGTCTGGCTGCCCCAGAGTCTTTAATGAAAAAGCACAGGAAAGGAAAAAAAAGGTAAGAAGGAGGTGGAAAAAAGAGGGTGAAACATAACAAACATTGTGATAGGCATCTAAACCTAACACTTCTTCTGATGTTCATGAAAACAGCTGAAGCGGGAAGAGGGCTGAGGCAGGCTGCAACTCTGTCAGGTGCGAGTGTCTCTCAAGACGGGAGGATGAAAGCCAGTGGCTCTGGGTAGAGATCATGGCAGCAGGATAACACCCTCCTGCACCACTCTGTGAGCATCTTTGTGACATTGTGGATCCCCAAAAAGGTGTGATGACTGCTGTTTTTGTCCACTAGTTAAGAGTAATTTCCAGTGTAGCAGGTTTGGCCCACTGGTCCCTCCTTCTACGTGCCTCCTGCTTATAACACAGTCAGTGGATATATTTGTTTGGATTAATCCTATGTTTCTGTGAGTAAGTTTGCCAATTCTTATAAATAATTTTATTTGCCCAGGTAAACTGGACTTTGGGCAACTTGAAATTCAGGTGTCTGCATGACAGAGCTAAAAGGCACAATATAGCCAGTACCTGGAAAACCTGTTGTGCCTACCCAGAGAGGGACCTTTTCTCCTCTCTGCTTAGCAAAGACAGGAATTTTAATTCATCCTTAAGGCTTTCCATCCTCAGTTTGTAATTCCGTTGCTAAGTGGCAACAAAAGGAGATTATCGGATCATAGATTAACACAAACCTCTATTCAGTGCTCTTGTGTAATTATACATTTCAGTTACTTATTTGAGAACTGATTTTTAGCTACTGTGCTCCTACTCCACCCTCACCCCTCCACAGATCTGTTACCCTCATGGGCTGGTCAGAATCCTGAACATCTGGCTCTTCCTTTCCACCATCAGCTTCTGCATCCCAGGGTTGCTCTACCTTCTGGGGTACCTTGAGGGTCTCTGCTCTTGAGGGAAAGGGTCTCAGAAACTAAAGTCCTACCCTCATCTTTCCAAATGGTTTATTTTCAGAGGAAGCAGGAAAGAGTGTATAAAACAGTTTAGAGAGTTCAGATCTTTCAGAGGTTGCCCATTTGCACATTTCCCAGCCAACACGGTTCCACTCTCTCAAGCAAAAGTGGTCAAGCAGCTTCAGAAAGTGAAGGAAGAAACAAACCTGAATGGCCAAAGCAATTGTTAAATGTTTAGGGTTAACCTCTGGCAGAAATTGCTTAGAGTGGGGTTTGAGAGGGAATCAGTGAAACAGGCACAGAAAAATCAGGAAACAGCACAGCTGGCTGGTGTTGGGGATGCAGACAGAGTTTCTGGCAAGGAGATGTAATTTATCAGCTGAGGAGAGGGGATGGTCATGTACAGCACATGCATTCACAGATGCATGAGAAGCAAAGACCTCCTCGCATAGGAAAGCAGTTCAGACTATTTTTAAGTGGAAAAGCTACACTGAGGAGAACCATACGAGAAAAAGGAGGCAGAAAGAAGGGCAGAGCTGTATGAGGGCCTGTCCCTCAGACTGAGGAGGGGGAAGGAAAGTGAGCCGAGCATTTAGTAAGAGCAGGGAAGGGGAGAAGAATTTCCTGGCTAAAATGGAAGTAAAAGGTAGGATTGGCATGGAGGGATGGTCAGAAACAAGAGCCGCAAAAACAACAGAAGGGAAAGATGTGTGGAGGGAAAGAGGTAAACAGATGGATACACTTTCAGGTGATGATAGACACAGACTGTCATGCAAATAAAACACAGAAATATAAAGTAGCAATGTATAGAAAAGCAATTCTGTGGGAAGTTCATAGAATCATAGACTGGTTTGGGCTTGGAAGGGACCTTAAAAATCACATAGTTCCAGCCCCTCTGCCATGGGCAAGGACACCTTCCACTAGACCATGTTGCTCAAAGCCCCATCCAGCCTGTCCTGGAACATTTCCAGTGATGGGGCATCTACAGCTTCTCACTCTCATGGTGAAGAATTTATTCCTTATATCTAATCTAAAAATACCCTCTTTCAGTTTAAAGCCATTACCTATTGCCTTATCAATGCACTTGCTTTTATGCTTGAGTCTCCCAGGGAAGCAGTAACTCAGGAAAAAACGAGGCTGAAATAACATTTTCTGGGGCAGTCTCTGTATTTTAAACTGTAGCTGACACTAAACACTTGCTGCCCATGTGCTTACCCAAGGCCTTGTGTTTGCTGTAGATCCTGCTTTACAGAGCCTCTTGCAAAGGACACATTTGTTTGTTTTTTTTCTGTTTCAGATTTTAGAAAGAATGAATACTCACTGTCATTTTTTCTGAAGAGATTGTGTAATTCTCCTGTCACTCCACTCTGCCTTAGATATGCATGTAATTTCTCTTCAGACATAACTGTGCTGTTTTTAAACAGGACACCGTGTTTTTTAAGATCAGTTTTAGATCAGTGGTCACATGGGGGTAGCTAGTGACTAGAGTAGTGGGTCCAAAAATGGAACTCTTCTTCCTGGGATGTGCTAATTCAGCTGATCAAACACAAGGCAAACACTCACTTTGCAGTTCCTACCCCACAACAGATTTTTCCCATGTATGTTATAAGTCTCCTTCAGACTAGAAGAAGGAAATGGGTCGTGATTTCTCTCCATCCTTAGCAGAAAGTTGTAGGAGGTGTTTTCAGCCCTTGCAGGTCTTTTGTTTTGGCACAGCAGCCTGGATGAGGACAGGAGGTCGCTCCCTTTCTTTCCTTCCCATCTGAGCCCATTTGGATCTTCAGCTCTGACACACAGTTCTTTGGGATTTCAGTCTGAATGGGTAGCACTGACTTCATCACAGCATTGCTCGGAGGTCGGTCCAGAAGTAAGGGCTTGGGAGAGCTTCCATGTGGAGATGGTGGAGAGCAGAGAAGCGAGTAGGCAGAGGGACCAGTGTGTACTTCTGAGCAGTGACATGCACAGATTGCCCCCATGAGCAGTCTGCTTTTGGAGAAAAAAATGTTTTGCCTAAGATCAGGTAAGACCCTTCATCTCAACTCATTGTGGAGAGAAAAAAGATACCCTCCAAAAAGAGCATTCTCTTTTCATTCCTACAGGCATCTTACTGTTTCCATGATTAGTCGTCTGCATTAGTCTAAACTCCATCTTTGACCAGAGTTATCAAAAACTAAATTCCTTACACCTGTGAAAACTAAATGACTAGGACTATGGCAGCCTTGCTGTTTGTCAGCATATCCAGTTATGACAAGGTGACTAATTTGTCCCTCACATTTTAATTACATACATTTCCCTATATAACTGCTGTGATTAACATAGCAACTCCCATTAGAATTACACTTGCCCTTTATCCCAAGCTGAGCTCTGCTCAGAAAGAAAAGGAATTGCTGGACCCTCTTGTGGTGCCTGTGTCTAGATACTGAGGAAATTACCTGATGAAGCAAATATAATAGTACCTTTGTGGCAAATAGGGTCTAGTCTTGAGTCTAGGTCAAGTCTAGTCTCCTCTTATGTTTCCTCCAGCATAGCAAGATGGAAAGGATGGATGATGAAAGAAAGAAGCTCTGATAGAAGAAAGCCTCTGAAGCAAGGAGAAGTAATAGGGATGAAAAATGTACTGTGCCGCATAGCACATAACAATACTGTTAGCTTTCTGTGGGAGGGGGCATCCTGTGCAGTTCTGTGTAATTTTTTCTCTCGACCCCTTCTTAATTTTTGCTGTTAGAAAAATACCCTACATCCCTAATAGGTTTCTTTTCTAAAGGTGTCAATGATCAGTTTTTCCTTTTGACTTAGGGTGACAGTCATACAGAAACCATTACACAATGAACTGGGATGCTGAGATGTCTATTTTCCCTCACCACCTATACAAGCCCAGCAGGCTGGTAGAGCTGCCTGCAGTTAAAATCAAGCAAAACTGAGAGGAAGAAGAGTGAAGGGAAAGGGGATGGAGAGGTGCTGCTAGAGACTTTGCTCTGGCATTACTTGATGATAAGACCAATAAGGAAACTTACTGCTCCCACAGGGCACCTTGTGTTAGCTTCAGTTCTATTAATCAGGTTAAGTATTGTTTTTCTTTTCATTACAAAATGTGTCAAAACTTCTGAAAGAAAAATGCCATAAGTGCTTCCTAAGGGACTCGTCCTTTGAGAACAGGAAAGTGTTGATGTGCTGCCAGAGAACATCTTATTTTAAGAGATCAATTACAAAGCCAGAGAAATCATTGTTCTTTGGAAGGGATCTGTTGCCTACACGACAGAAAACACTAGAAAAGGGAGGCTGTATTGCAGTGCAGGACCTTGTTCTTTATTCCCATGGGCACAACTGGTTTCATTTTAATGCCGGTAAAGATGCCTTTCTAACCAAATAAAAAAATCTTTCAGATGCAACAATGCCGGAAAAGCCTCGCTGGCTATTGCATCGCGCTCCTGGGTGTGAAGGTTTTTTTTTTGCCAGCCGCTCTGCTGCCCAACCCTCACAGGGGCATCTGTAGCACCGCTTTTTCGGGTACCGCCGTGTGACCCGGCCCTCTCCCGGCATCCGTAAAGTCACTGGGGATTTTTGCGTGCCGGGAGACAGGGGACACTCGCGATCGCAGGCTGCCGCCTGGTGGCCTCAGGCAACTTCAAGAAAATACCTTTTTTTTTTTTTTTTTTTTAAATTTTATTTTAAGAGGTGGTGGGGCAGGACCCACTGCAGGCAGGAGGCTGGCAGGGAAGGGAGCATCCTGCTTTCCTGTGCAGAAGGAAAAAGAAAAAAATAATGGTTCTGCTTCAAGAAATGCATTACAGCCTTGGCGCCTCTAGGGAAGTAGCTGGTCATCTGTTGGTAAGAAAGATAATAAACCAATTATCTTTTCAGTGACACCAGGGAGAATGTCTGACATTCCTCTGTTGCTGTGATTGAGAAGCTTATCTGTTGTGGCAGACAGAGCCAGCTGTAAAAAACTAAGAATCATTCTGTCACCAACATAAACAAAGAAAAAAAAAATGCTGAAGACAGATTTCCCTTCTATTTGAAAGCCTGGATTTCTTTCCTAAAGCTCCACCAACAAACTTAATGCACTCAGATGGGTCAGATATTGTCAGACTCCCACTGATTTAAACAACAAAGCACTGAGTCTGCTGGATGAGTAGGTGGCACAGTGGAGTATTTCAATTCCTGTTGATCCCTTAATCTGGCTGTAGAACACAGCAGGAAAAAGGTAGATGCAGAAGAGAAGCAAAGAGGGGATATCTGAGGGGCAGGGCTTTTCAAAGGAGGCTCTCTCTGCAGTGAACCTTGGTGGTACTAGCTGCTAATTTGTTTGTGGTACAAATTCCTTCCAATGCAGCAAACATTCCTCACAGATTATTTCTCTCTAACACACAGCAGATAATTTTGTAAGCTCAGATGGAGTGGTATGTTCAGCACATTCTCCTCCCAAAGCAATTTTCAAAATAACAGCTTCTTTCTTTCTTCCACACCATCACATATTGTGTCACGTTGTCCTTTTCTGCTAATCCCAAACCTCAGCTGATGCAATAAATCAGCTTTTCAGGAGCCCAAAATCATCCTTACAGCAGAACCTCACTGCTCTGGAGCTTTCTACCTCAATTTTCTTTCTTCTCACACCAGATCACATCAAGAATGTTTCTGTTCCATTCATTTGCTTCAAATGTATTATTCTTTTCTTTTTGTCATCAGGCAGAATACTCCTTTTCAGTGAAAAACCTGGAGAGGATATCTGAAAAATAAGTAAAAGCACTCTTGGACAGCACCATGTTCTGCCCTTCTTGGATTTTGCACTGTGTGTGTAGTGTCCTGGCTGTGTCCTCTTCCAACTTCTTGCCCATCCCAAGCCTACTTGCTGATCAGGCAAAGTGAGAAGCAGCAAAGTCCTC
Organism: Streptopelia decaocto; assembly: GCF_964273445.1. Lineage (NCBI taxonomy): Eukaryota > Metazoa > Chordata > Aves > Columbiformes > Columbidae > Streptopelia > Streptopelia decaocto. Next base: position 46,266,066 of record NC_138655.1, read on the forward strand.
AATGCTGTGCAAGCACTGCTCAGCCATAACTAATGCATCCCTGCCTATCAACACTGTTTTGGTCACAAATCCAATACATAGCACCATAGGAACTACTATGAAGAAAATAAACTCTATCCCAGCCTAAAGCAGTACAGTGGGATGCCAGACAGCACCAGAAGAGACTAGTGGGTTTTGTAGGATCATCATAAAACTGTGAGACCTTCAGTAAACTATACACTAAAACATCCTTTATGAGTAGGTTAGCAGAGGAATCGAATACTTCAGATTTTTTAGCAGAATGTTTGCTTAAATATCTCCTTTAAAAGACTTCCCGAATCATTGAACAGCTAACTATACTTCTATACTGACCTGGATTAATTAATGAGGCAAATTTTGTGAGGGTTGCCTTCCCAGCTCCTACTGTCATGTTATGCTCAACACCTGCCAGGCACTTATGTGTACATTTATTTATAAACCACTCTGCAGGAATTTTCTTGGATTTGAAAGGAGGAGAAGACAACAGGAAGGGGTAAAGATTTAAAGGCAGGTAAGATTTTCTAACTGTATATTTAAAAAATATTTTATTCTGAATGTTTCACAAATATTTTTAACTAATCTTATGAACAAACATGAGCAGAGTGAGCCATAAAAATTAGCAGTTTATAGTGGTGGTTGCCTGTATTCAAGTTGTAAGGGAAATTTTCACATGCGAGAAGACGTGTTTAGTTCCATCCTATTCTCCCTTTCTTTGATGAAAGCATCCTGACTAAAAGCTTCAAGGTGCTGTAGGATCACTCTGCTTGGACTTGTTTCATTTAGTTTCAACTTTATAAATGATCATTAATTAGAAGAACCGGGGCCTGAGAATGATCCTCCACCCCTCATTCAGGACATGTCCTTGACATCTGCTCCAGCTGTTTATCTACCGTAGTCTGTACTTCATCTGCCCCAGCCGACAGCCATTTATCCGGGGTGCCGTAAGCTCAACTAATTCCACTAGCACCACTTATTATGGTAGTATTTAACCTAGAAAAAGGTGTTTGGGGCATTTACGAGGCTACCGCATTTTTACCTATCTGACACTGTCTAATTCGCTTGTTTGCTGTAAGAGATGCCTGAACAAAACTCACACAGAACTCTGAATAGATAAAGTTTGGCTTGTTTTTGTTAGGGACAAATATTTTATTCCAATGAGGCAGAGTGTAGGGAGGAGGGATAACCACTTTCCAAGTTACCAGCACTATCAAGAATTAAATATTTGTATGAATATGTATTTCAGCTGTCTTAGATTTTGCTTACAGGAACAAAACAAAGGCAGGATGGATGACAAATAAACTTTTCTTTTACAAACCTATTATTTTGACAGTGTCTCTCTGGGGTCCTGATACAAATGGAGTGTGAGAGGCTTGGTCTTTCCTGCTGTTGCAAAAGTCAGTCTTGCTGGCTACAGGACAGAAGAGTTAGGTGGATCACAGGATGATAAATGGTGAAACAGTGAGGGTCCCTGCACACATAGCACATCTCCCCCAGCCAGCACTAGCTGTGTTGTCAGATGCGAGTTACATCAGGTGCAATGTATCATCTGAGAGACGTCGTCTGGCTCCATCTAAAAGCTGATGCCGTAAGTACATAATTCCTTCTACTTGGAAACTCTGCTTTTAGTTTTCAAGAAAGGATGAAAGGAGTAATTGGTAAGGCTAGCAGATTAAACAAAAATAAAATAAATCTGCCTTACATTAGAGAGGTGATACTGGGAGTTTTTCACAAGGGGAAGTAATCAAGGGAAGCAAGGATGGCACCAGCTTGACCAGCATGGACTTCAGAAGAAGGTGTCAAAGGCAACCAGACAGGCTGGAGGTCACCCAGAGAGGCTATTGCAGCCCTGCCCCTAGTACTCAACCCAGGACACTGCTGCAGCCCATGCCCACCTGCTGCCCAGTGCCATTTCACTGTCACCGAGCTACTGCCACCAGCTCAGTGTCTGCCACCATCCTGTGTCCCACAGCTGCTCCTGGATACCCCGTTCCCAGCAAGGGAAGGATAGCCGGGTACTTCAGGAGGCCAGATTCCAGGCTTGAGGGAGACCCATCAGTTGGTACCACCACGGTGCTACCCCAGGGTTTAAACTTTAGCCACACTCCAAAGATCTTGGATAATAATTAGCCAGAGAATCAATGTTGCTTGTTGCTTAATCACTGGGAGGTGATATCTCAACTCAGTTTTATTTGCTAGAGATAACAGATCTAAGAGTAATATTCTGATGAAACATTTGAATTGTAGGTCAGAAAACAGCTTGGAGCTCAGGTGGGAGGGCTATAAACCCTCCCAGCCCCAGCACCGCCCAGAACAAAATGTTTGCTATCTGGTTTTCCCCCTGCACGTCTGCAGCGCCTTCTGAAGGTATTCTGGTATATATTTCAAGAAAATGAGTTTCAGGGCAATTTTAAAACCAGCGCTATCACTTTGTATACATATTTCAGCAATTAAAAGAAAAGAATGAAGTAGCGGAACATCTGCACAGTCCAAATCCCTCTCTCCCTGAGCTACCCTGGCTACTACAAGATAATGAAGGAAGTTTCCCTGAGCATTTGGCACATCAAAAAAGTTGCTTAATATTAAATAAAAATACAATTTTCAGGTGTGGTCCCTACTCTCATGCCTCCTTTCATTGCAGCCTCAGTGGCTTCATGAATGGGGAGCTGTAAAAATGAGGCTAACCTCCCCACATACCAACCGTACAAAATAGGGGAAGAAGAACCCAGCCCTTCTCTGCCTCAAAATTACATATGCAGTTTTGCCTACTTCGATGTTTTTTCTGGCTGCAGAAATAAACACGTGGTGCAGTGAGGAGGATGGCATGGGCTACTGGTACCAACTACTGGTACAACTTATTTTGTCTGTGTCCTTGGACTGCAAAATCCAAGACCCTCCAGCATTCAGTACTGCCTGGGTAGATGTCCTTCATGGCAGGCAGGCAGCAGAGTGGCAGACATGGGGATGCTCTGTGAGGCAGCACCTGAAGTTAAATAAAGTGCTTATTTTGAGAGCAGCTTTCAGCATCTGTTCTGCATAGACTGTATTGCCATCTATCTCCTTCTTGGGAGGGAGGTCCTGAGTTTGATTTTCGGTCAGTGTGCTGAGCAACAAGATGTGCTGGGGAGATCTGGCCATCTGCAGTGCCAGATCCTGAGGTGAGGCCACCTGGAGAAAGCGGGAACTAGAGACTGCAACTGCTTTGTAGGTTCAGTGCTCACACCAGCTTTTTTTGTGCTGCTTTGTCTTGGCAGAGAAGCTCTCATGGGAGGGTCGGGGGAACTGAGCATGGCTTATCTGGCAGTCGGGGCCCTGTTCTGCATTAGCTTTTCATTCAATGATTGCTCTCTTGGCAGGGAAAGCAAAACACGCTGTTTCTCCTCATCCAGTCACCTCCTTCATCCACTGTCCTTTTGTCTCGAGTGACTGCCATTCCTGGATCATGCCAAGAGTCCTTTTTGTCCAGTATCCCATCCTCAGTGATCGCCATAAAGGCAGGCCTAGGGAAGAGAGTCTCCCACCAGGAGTCTCAGCTACCGCCTTCCCCCAGAGCTGGAAGCCATTTTTGTATATTCAGTAACCCCCAATGGCTTTCATTTCCATACACCTGTGCCTTGAATCAATGCTAACTATCACTCACAGAAACTTTTGCAATGGAGTGTGTACTTCAGCTTCAGCTACAGGTGTGGACTGTGCTGTGGGAGATGCAATGCCCATTCCCACATGGAGCATCCCAGCAGTGGGTTCAGATCCCTCAAGGAAAGGTCAAAAATCCTGAGTCCTTGGCTGTGCTCAGCCCCCCCCACTCCCAGCTATGCCACATAGCGCAGTGCCAACCCCACGGCAAGACTCCAGCCCAAGCCAGTGTGGGCGGGCTGGGGTACGTGTGCTTGCAAGCTGCAGTCCTTCAGCCACCTCCACGTGTGGCCCCTGGGACAAAGCCTGAACAGGCCAAGGTGGACAGGAACCGTTTTGCCTGTCATGCCAACAAAACCAGATCCTGTATGGGGCCTGCCCTGCAGCTGGGGGTGTGTTGGCAATTTCTGGATGATGCACTGAGCTCCTACAGGACCTCAGGCACTGGGGGGCTGACCCTCTCTGTCTGTCTTCTTCAAGATGGGCTCAAACACTGCACCTGACTGACACTTTGAATCCCTAGGGACCTTATTCGTCCCAGCCTCATGCAAAAGGAATTTGACACCAATTCTTTCTTTTTCCCTCCTGATTTTCACCCAAGTTGGTTCAGCTGGAGCAATGCATTTGAAAGCCTGCACTGGTGCCAGGCACAAGACAGCTTTGCTACCAACAAGGTAGGAAGCCCAGATGGTTGCCACCACGTTTTGAGCTTGCAGGGAGCTCAAAGGCCACCAGGAGGGAGAAGCGGCCAGCAGAGGAGACAGCCAGAGCCACTAGCTCTACTCCAGTGCAAGCAGGAGTGCTGCATTTTTGGGATGTCTCAAGGCCATAAACACATACCATCTCTCTCCTGGGGAGGGCAGCTGATTCATTTAAATTTTTAAAAACTGATTTACTGCTGATAACCCCAACAGGCTTTACACTCTTGATGGTGGACAATGGTCAAATTACCAGCAAAGAATGAAGCCTGGAAGTGATCATCCTGTCTTTCAAAGTCTAGCCTGGATCCAACTATATGCCAAGGCACAATGAAGGAAATACTTTCCTGGGACTGGCGCCTGTCCTCCTGCTGGGAATGGCTGCATCCTTGTTGCAGCATGCTGGTTCATACTCTTGGAGTCTGACACACTTAGTGAAGATCTACAGGAAACATAAATCACAGCAGAGCAGTGTGGATACAGTCCCTGTCACACTGGTATTTCAGCATAACCATGCTCTGTTATTTTTAGATAAGAAAATTACAGACTTTGTTTTTACTTTTGAAGTCAGAATGGGGCATCTCTGGTAAAGATAAGTGTCCAGGGCTAGTCCCCCTGTCAGGGTTATCTAGTGGTTGGATGCTAACCAGGTGTTCTCATTAGTTTGGGTCTGTGCATTCCTTCCACCAGCCACCGTCGTTTACAAAACACAGCTCCATTAGAAGTGACTTATTTAATCTGATGGATGTTTTGCCAGGATTAGCACATGCTGATAGCATCTGAAGTTTTGGTACAAGACTAAGACAAATAATGGAGATTCACTCTCAACTAATCTATTTAAACAGAGTCTTTACAGCACTAGCAAATCTGTGAAAAAAGTTTATATGTAAACAATACACTGGGATGTCAGGATTTCTGTGTCACAGTCCTGACTCTTACATCCTCTTCTGGATCTTAATAACTATATGTTTTAGCAGCTATAAAACTAAGACAATATTTTATGCCATGTGGTTTGGAAGTATAAACTGATTAGAAGAGTTTGACTCAAAGCCCAGTAAATCTGTGGATGAGATGCTGTTGTCTTGCATCACGTTCTTACAAAATTTAGTATGCTTAACCAGCAGGTAGAATTCACTTTTCTTTCATAATCTGTAAACCAGCAGGATGCCAGCTTTTATTACACTTGTGTCTTTCAGATATTCCTTCAGGCTGTTTGGGAAATCCCAGTCCTCATTCTATCTTAAAGCTTTCATTTGCAACAGGAAAGTCAGTGTTTTCACCAGGGTAGCTATCTTAAAACTGAATGAAGAATAATAACAAAAAAATACAGTAGAGTTCTTTATTTTAAGATTGCATAAAATCACAAAAACACTCCATTAAAAATTCAGAAAAAAGTTCACTCCCTCTAACTGCATGAAAAAGTGGTTACCACTTAAAACTTCATGCTTGCTTAAAAGTAAATACATGTACTTTAAAAATGAAGTTTAGAAGATAAATAACCAACAGGTCCAAGCAAGCAAGTGGTTTGATTTGCCTGGAAGCACTCCTCCACCTAATGTAATGGCCTGTCTGTCAAGATGCACCCTGTTCATCAAAGCCATAGTTCCTACTTTTTATGCTTTAATATGCTTATCACTCAAATCAAATACACTGAAAGCACTTCTAGTCAAAGGCAAAAATATAAGTGGAAAACACAACATTGCAGCTGCAGGAAAACTCCAAGAGAGATGGAGACAACCAGAAAGCTCTGTAGGTGCACGAGCTTTGCAGACACATATGGGCAGCTTGCTGATAAACATGGTACCAATACCTAATCCAAAACACTTCTTTATACTCTGACAAAACATAAGGAGTGTATGGCAATTTTTCTGTATAAAATTAACTTCTAAATGTATCAAATTGCATACTAATAAATATTTACATATGCATATATACATGGTGCCAAACAGTGCAGTACTGTCTTCTGCTTTTTACCACATACATTTCATGGAAAGTAAAGTAATTCTAAGTGTTGCACAACTACAGGCAGTTTTCTCTTGTCTTGTCAGAGCTAAGGAAAGCCGCCATTATACAGCACCACACAGGCCACCTGAGCTCTGGTCCTGGAGCCAGCAGAACCTCACACACACAGACACAAACACACAGGCAGACACACACACATCAGACTGCACTTCTATGCTTTTATCTGTGAGTTCACAGACAGAATTAAAATCACTCAGTTAACTGCACTTACAAATCAGATCCTACAGATGTCAGAGGGCTGTAAACTCTGCTTGCAAAGCCACTGACTAAATCTTTGGCTCTGAAGCTAAGGTCAGTTTTAGCTGTTTCTCATACATCATTAAAGGACAAATTAGGACCCAGTGAAAAATCTATGTGATGTAAATGCTTACTTGTCCAAGTCAGCCTAGACCCACACCAGGTAATGGAATTTTTACATCAAGGTACCAAAAGAATTGCAGTTCTCACTTTTTTTGCTACTTGCTCTCTTTAACTCCTGTGCTAAGTACTGATTGCTTAAGGTACAAATGTTGATAACCCAAAGTTATGATATCCCTCCAGGATCCCTGAGGATGCACAGGCTTTGATGGCTTGGCCTTCTCAGGCAGGAGAGATTTCTTATCAATTCACCAAGGTGCAGAGATCTGCAGCTGTGGCTCAGGAAGAGCTGCCCTGGCGCAGAAAGTAATAGATGACAAACATGCAATGAGACACTGGTGCCTCTTAGGGGTGAACTCAGTACCACATACACTAACCAGCAGTTCAGAAAAACTAACTTGTGCTTTGTATGCTGCTGTCCATCAGTACAGGTTTAGATTTTTTTCTGCTTTCCTATAATTATGCAGCTGTGGTTATGTGGTATTATTACACTAACCAAATAACAAAAAGCAATTACAAAAATAGAAAACAAAGAAAAAATATATTTCCTACATCTTTCCACTTCAAAAGCATCGCTGCCAATGTTGCATAATAACAGCAGATTTACGTACTAGCTTCTTGGTCACAATCCTTATTTATACAAACTACTGCAAGCAAGTCCATATCATTCTGAAAGCTCCAGCAAACCCAGGTCTCAAGAAAAAGCCCAAGGTGAGATACATGCTGGCACAAGGGTGCTGGATACTGCCGTCCCTGCCAGGGGCCAGGCTACGAGCGAGTGTACTGCACCGTGCTGTACTTGGTGACCCTGGAAGACTTGCTCAGTGTGGCACTGGCAGGAGGTGGTCCTTCAGCGTTGGAGCCCACCTGGTTACGCAGGGAGTCTGTGATCAATATGTGCTCTTGGCTTCCCCAGCCAGCACCTGCTGCCTGTTCGGCTCTGCTCTGCGTCCCCGAGGCTGTCACCACCACGCTGCGACACTCTGCTGAAGCGGGGAAGCTGAGCGAGCCCTGCTCTGCAGCGGGCACAAGCACCCTCTCCCGCTCCCTCACCACGACGTACTGGGAGTCAGGGAGATCCTGACCCAACATGGCTCCTGACCCGGCGCCCTCCGTCTTCACCATCCTCTCCGTAAACACCAGATTACTTCCATGTGGCAAATCAGGGATTTCCACTATACCCTGCAAGCTCGATGCGGGTGCCAGCACTCTCTCTGTCACCACTACATTCTCGTTAAACTTTGGGTCTAGAAAGACAGTGGCTGAGCGGGCAGGAGTCCCGGCAGAGTAGGATGTTTCTGTCATGGTGAAATTGGTCTCTGCATGGGCAGTGGGAAGAGGCCGGACCTCATGTTGCCCAGAGCGGGATGCAAAGGTTGTTTCCGTGACCACCTCCTTGGACATGGTGTCTTCTCCTGTGCCGCTGCCCGTGGGCTGGAAGCATCTGCCTGAGGCAAAGGCTTGTTCGGAGCTGGAAGCATTTTGCTGATCTAAGAACCGTGACTTTGTGTCACTAAGACCAAAACCTGATTCATTCCTGGAGCTACCATCTTTCATGTTGATGTGTCTGCCTATGCATATTTCTGCTAGAGTCTTAAATTTGTCTCCTAAATCATCAAGAAAATGGTCATCAAGATCACCATCAATAAAGCTGCAGCAGCCGATGGAGCCGTGGGGTGAGCCTGACTCTCCCTGGGAATAAACCAGGAGACAGTCGTTTGCAGCTTGAGTCTCGTCTTCATCCGCAAAAGAGACAGCTTTCTACAGACAGAAAACAAAAACAAGCGAAAATTCATTAATTTCAGCTCTAGACTTAATAAATTTGAAAATCAGTAATGCTTGGTCAAAAAGGTTAAAATAAGAAAATTTAACAGAACCGAGAGAAACTGTCAACCAAGCAGTGGCAGTACCTAAAAGGGCTTTTGTTCTTTATTTTGAAGTTAGTCTGAACTTGACAGTACACTTGATGAAAAGAAACATTTGAGATTAAATTGAAAACCTTGGGAACTATCACCACATGCTGCTATTCCTACCCGGAATTTTGCCATTTGTGACACTGCTCCATCTTCACAAAAGAGATTGCTTTTACTTTGCTTCAGTGAATGGACTTCACCTCTAACTAGGTGTTTGTGGGAGAGTACCAAAACCATGCCTATGAGCATCCTAACATTTAAACACAGATTTAATGAGTACATGCTGACATGTCATTACTTGCCATGGCCCTTTTCACTAGCATAGCCTGCAGGATCACACCCATGGAGCCCAACAGGAGAAAAATCCCAAAGTTAAATGGCTTGATAAGTATGGGAACGTAGTCCAGCATATACATGTTTAGGCTCTGTGCAAGCCAGTTTGCAACTAGGAGTGCTCACAGGTTCTGACTGTAGTGCCCGCGGGGCCAGCTCCGTCTGAAAGCAGTGTCTGCAATGGAGGTGCTGCTGGTGATAGCACAAACACCAGTGTACATGCTTGCAGCAGCTCCCATTCCAGGGAGTTAAGACAGCCAAACCCTCTGGGCCTGCTGAACCAGCTTTACCTAATGCGGTTGCTGGCTTGTGCACAGAACCACTTTTCTGCCACATTTGAAGTTCTGCAGTGCATATTAGCTCAGGCATCTGTGTAACGTGGTATATATCCAGACGCAAATTGACTCTGTATGTTTAACTGCATTCGATCCTGGAAGGAGGCACATTACCTGAGATGCTTCTACAAAAATCAGCATACATCTGGAACTATTTTGTTTGGTAATTTGTCTTTTTTTTTCCTTTCTTTCCTGTAATCTGAGATATTTTAGCCTTCCAAAAATTGTAAAGGTTATTCTAGTATGACCTTTATGAAGCCCTCCTGAAGGAATTCAGCAGGCAGCTATGCTTAAAGTTTGTCTTAATATTAGGAAGCACGAAGAGTGGAAGGAAAGCAGAATTGCTGCTGCTGCATCTGTTCACCCAGCAGACCAGTAGCCAGAGCACTCAGGAGACACAAAAGTGTTTTAAACTCAAATCCTTCCCTGGCCTGAGGTGGTACTAGTAAAGCTGCACAGCTCCTTCCCTGAAGAACTGCATCATCAGCCAGCTACAGAGTGTGAAGATGTTTTATTTGTAAAGGTGATGGACAACTTGTATATTCCCTGGCATATGGAAGTGAAACTTTTACTACAAGGAGCTCACCAGCCTGAGGACTAACAATTTGCATTATGCAAACAGCAATAACTGCAAGGAGCAGGAATAGCCTGTTGGTCAATGGTTTAGTCACCCAGATAAAAAAGTCCGAAAGGAGAACGCAACATGTGCCTCATACGCTTCTGATGAATGGCCCTTCACTCAGGCTGCTGGGCAAAGAGACAAGTCCAACACCCTTACTTCATCAGCTACTTTGAAAATGCAGACCCACCCTCTACCGTTTGACATCTACAGCTTATCTTTCAAAAACCTGCTCCATTATAAAGTTTGTAGCTGTGACTCATGATGAGTCACAGGTGCCTCCCTATAGGCCAGCTTAATGTGCTTAATCCCTGAGATTTATGTCACATAGTCTTTCTAATGGCTTCTTCCTGGGCAAGGGGTCATTGCTGAATATTCTGGATCCCATTCCAATGTACCTCCCTTGAAAAAAGGGTCTTGCTGTGGGACACCTTGTAAGCATCCAGTGCTAGAAGACTGAGCATTGTCCCAAAGGTGAGTTGAACCCAAAAATTCTCAATGCTCCCAACTCCACATGCACACAACATTGATCTCTGTATCAGGACTGTTTATATACCCATATCTACTCATCTGTGCTTGTAATAACATGAACAGCATTTCACAACACCACGTGTAAGTATCAAAATATTGTTATTCTCAGGTCATATGCTTACATCAGTGAAGTAGTCTCTCAAAAATTCTTCATTCATGGCTCCTGCCGCTCCCACCGCGACTCCTCCTCCAGCCAGAGCTGTCATGCCTTCAGCCCCTCCGGCTGCCATGGCTCCATACTCAGCACCAGAAAGGAGATACCTTTGCTCTTCCCATCTTTCCTTGGTGCCAGTGATGTGCTGCTCTCTTAAATGAGAGGTAGAGCTGCCTCCTCCTGTTGCAGTTTCCTCTGTGCTCATTCCTGCTGCTGCCGCCGCTGCTGTTACTGCTCCGTCGGCCGCTGCTACCGCGCTCCCCAGTCCAGTGGGTGGAATAAGGCTTAGCACCGGCTACATAAATAACAAATTAGGATGTGACATGAAAGCCGCACAGCCTAGCACATGGAACTCACCAAACCAGCAGCGGGGCTGGGTGGGACCTGGGAGGGTGCAACCTTATGACTTGTTTGAATTCGCACTTACACATGTTGCTGCAAAGAGTAAAGGGCCTCCTGAAATAGAGTGCAGCTTCCACAACTGTGTTCCCAAGGAGGATCATAGAAACGTTTCTATAGATAATTTTAGTGAAACTCAAAAGGGTTGGGAGTAAAAGTGGGAAATTGAAAAAAAAAAGACTTGCAAAACTCCAGGGAGCTCAGCTTTTTCTGCCCAGTTTTCCTCAGACACAAAGTGGGGGAGTATGCACTGCCTGCTGCCTCTATGGTGCTTTTTTTCTCCTTTTCTAGAAGTTTGGCCTCCCTGTTAATTGTCTTTCACCAGGGATTTGGTGTAAGCATTGGCCCGAAATTAAGTCTTTTACCTTACTTCTGTTTCTTTGTTATTGTGCAAAAGCATGCCAGTGTCATGCCCTTTTTTTGAAAACTGGGTTTTGTAGCATAACAAGAAAGGGCAAACTTCTTTTGGCATTCACTGTTCCCTTTGCAGATTTGCACTTTTTTCTGCCTTTTTTTTTTTTAAAGAATTTACTCTGTTTAGGAAGCCAAATACACAGGGAAGTCAGTTAAAATGCAACCTGAAACTTTAAACTAGAAGCTAAGCTTTATAGCCCATTCTTTTGCTCTGTTACCATGCTCCCAAAGGGGCGCAGAACATTCCAGGCTTACAAATGCAAATGCTTCACGCTTTACAACATCAATACTTTTCCCACACTCCTATCTCTTGCTCAGATATCATCAACATTTGCTTGATTGCTTTCCCTCGACTTTGGGATTCAAACACTGTGGCTGGTGTTTCTAGGGCTGTTGGTGGAATTAATCTTCCATGTATCCTTCCCTGAGCCTCACCGGGTTAATTTTAATTAATGTTCATGTGTCGTTAAAATCTGCTGTACAGTCCTGAAACACCAGCCCATAATGTGGAGGAGAAGCCAAGTATCAAAGTGAACGCTTGGATTGAAATAAAAGAGAAATGCTATTAGGGATACATGCCTTCTCCTGGGGAGCTGCCCCTTCGCTGTTCCACTGACGCAACATCTCTTCGCTGTAGTCGGGTATCGCAGCAAATCCCTTCGCTCCAGAACCGCATGGACACAGCAACAGTAACAGTGGAATAACTATGGGGAAATAGAAGTTTGCCATTAACTATGTGATTAGGGTTCAACCATGCTAAAAGAAGCCAAAACTGCAGTTTGGTCAGCTCTCATACCAAAACATATCTTTAGTGAGCTAGTAATCAGAATGAGGGCTTATAAAAAATGAAGACACGTTCCCAAATATTCAAGGTATTTCCTAGAAACATATGCCAAGATGGTTTCCTAGAGAGTAAACTAACAATTAACCTGTCAGGGCTTCAATCCTGCAGATGACCACACATGAATATAGCTATACTTCTATCGAAGATCTCATATACCGAAACCAAGCCCTAAATATCACATGTACAACCTCAGCACTTATAACTCCTCCCGTTCTTTTACTACTAGATAATGACATGGTGTCATGGAAATTTCACCTCACCACTCCTGTGACACATCTAGAGCGTTGCCTGGGAACTCAAAACAATCCAGTTTCAGTAGCAGAGCATATTTGTGGGGCATGAACTTTGTTTTGCCATAGTTAGACTGCTATCAGTACAAGCAATTAAATATTGCCATTTTAAACACAGCACTGGTACACATGGCCATTCCCTGACAACAAACATTTTTCTCTTATTTTCAAGCATCTATTTCGTCTTACCAAAGAACAACACACATGCTGCTCAGAACAAGGCCCCAGAGTTGGGTCTGCAGTGAGGGAGAGTGGAGAGGGTGCTGAGGTTTGACTAGGAAGAATTAGGGTTCACATGGGGAGGTGTGGGAAACACTGAAAGGATTCCTTACTGATTCTTCACCTGTTATCTACAGTTCTATAAACAAATATTAACATTGTATATATTAAAATGCACAGCTTGAAATCCTTTGAGGGATAAATGTTGATGTTACCAAAATTAGTCGGGGATTTGCCAGGACTTCACACAGATCAGGAGTTTATACAGACTATATCAACATGATAAAACCTGGGAGCTGGACTGTTTCTTCCCTGATGCCTTGCAGGCCATATTTACAGTGCTTCTGAGATAACATGAAACAATTACTTACGCAGCAAAAGTAAAAATGCCAAGACGATCAGCGCAATCGCTCCTGGTCCCAGACTCACTAGCGGAGTGCCACTAATTTTGTCTTTGCATCCGCCGCCATCTGCACACTTACAAACAGTCAGTTGCAGAGATTGTGCTTTAGCACAGCTCAGCCCTTGGAAATCCTTTACTAGAATGGGAACTTCAGTTGTGCCCGTTTTCAGTTCTTGTGGCATCAGCTGTATGCTTGTGCCTGAGGCAGAAAAGGAAGGGGGAAAAAGACAAACAAGAAATGAGTTGAGAGAAAGTTGACTCCTATAAACTAAGGGTAATAAAACCTTCACAGCCCCCCAACAAGCCCCTTCCAGTTAAGACCAGCTAATGCAATGGAATTAAGTTTAATTAGCTGCTGCTAGAGCATATGTGTTCCTATTTTTATCAAATAATTTGTGCTGGTAACAAAGCAGCCATGCTCACTTCCAGTCTCAGGTAATTGCGAAGAGTTTCACCTCAGCAGAGACGCATCATGGAAGACAGCCCAGCTGCCAATGTAGTGTTAACCTTCACATCATCCAGACAGCCAAAGGCTGAATTAATAAAAAACCACCTTCAGTCTTTAGGAGATTAATATGTTATAGGCCACAGGCAGAGACGAGGGAGCCAGCACGCCACCCGGTCCCGTGGCTGTGTCATGTCAGGGACACAACTAGACAAGAGATGCCAAGATGATGTTTCCAGTCAGGGAAGAGCTGCGACCCCTACAATTACTGCTAGTCTGGCTGCAAGAGGGGTGAGGGAAGATAAGAAGATTCCTTCTTGGTCCTAATCCTAAACATTAGGGTGACTCTGCTGATTGCTTTGCAGTGTTATGCTGTAGGATCAATAAAGGACAGAATAATGAATCTGGGAAGAAGTGTTTTCTGGTGCCTTCAATTCTACCTGAAGCACTTCCTTCAGGCATTTCCTTGGCTTATATGAATGGAAACATAAGAAGAAAATGTAAATCTCATTTTGAAATACTCATTAAAATTACTTGTGATTTATGATTTGTTCCTACTATGCTAGACAATCTTAGATTACATTGTATTTCCCCTTTTCAAGGTATACTATGCAGACAGGCTGATTTGTTAAGTCAGAGCAACTGCAACCAGTATCACCATATCCCCAAAGCTGTTTTAACAAAAAGCATCCTCATTCACTGCATGTTTTTTGTAGGAAGATGAGAATGGCTTAATTCCAGCATTACCCATTAAATCCTGGTCACCACATATGGGTCATCAAGCTAGGTGAAGATGGTCCAGCTGACGGAAGGTGACAGGCCCCAGAAGACATGACTATGCTTTTATATCCATTAGCAGAATGTGAGTGATGTGTCTTCATACCTGACTCCATATACATGGGCTTTTTTCCAGGCTGGATCAGCCAAACTGTCAGTTTTACTGGAATTAACAAATTAAAACACTTGGACTCCAAAGAACTGAAAGTAATTAAAATTATATTTTCTTACCATTTCTGGTTGCAATTATCCAGTTTCTTGCTGTTCCTGCTGGCTCATCAATGACGGTAAAGCTGAAGGGATCACTGTATGGGTAACCATCCAAATCACGAGCTGTAACATCAACTGATTTTGCATCTGAACACACAGTCTGTATGGGGTTCACAAGAACTGGGCAGTTATCATTCTCATCTTTAACTTGAACAATGACTGTGCCTGTGATTGTTTTCGTAGGAGCAGCTAAGATTTAAAAATATGAAAAATTAAATTAATTTGAAAACTGAAAAACTTGCATATTTCAATTAAAAAAAAAATTCTAAACCACAAACATTGCTAAAATAAGTTGAAAGAGCTCTCCCTGGAGCTTATGGGAGCAATATTTCATTCCTAATGTTAATAAACATATTGATAAAGTTCTCCTGAAAGCAAGTTGTTTTTACTATTTTAATCTAAGAAAAAAGCATGTCCTGTGTATGGTTGCATAGTAACATGCAGATTGTAAAAGGAGAATTCTAATTAGATACACAAGAAGTTCAGGGAGTCTTTCTTGCTTGACATTCAAGAAAACTTAGGACTCTGAAGTCTATTGATTAGCATACCTGCAATTTCCACCTTGACAAGGAATGTTCCTATTAGACTAGGTCTTTGCAAAACTTTTACAAAAAGTTCACCTCTGTCTAGTCAAAGAAGAGAAAGGGGCACCTTAGGAACCCATTCAAAGGTTCATCCTGTTTTAATGAGTTGCACATGTCTCTCCTCCAAATACAGAGCCTACAGGAAACTGTACTATGTGCCTCACTTTTAGGCAGTTAAAGATAGGAAGGTTAAACCAACTTCAGTTGTAGAAAGGCAAATTAAACCCTAAGAAAACCAATCAGTGTGAAAACAAAATCCTCTCAACTTACCAGTAGTTACGCCCAACATGGTGAATGTGTAGGTACCATTTACTACGTAAGATGATTCATAATCAAGATTTTGGGCAAGTTGGATTTCACCTGTCTGTGAGTTTATTGTGATCCAGTTTGCTATGTCGCTTCCTTTCAAGTATCTGATTAAAATTGCAGACAAAGATGTACACATTTATAATGAGGAAAACAACCATCAGCAGAAAAAGCAGCTTCACAGTATGTTTACTCTTCGTTTAAAGCAGAGCCCACATCCCTAGGTCTGTGGTTTGACTCTCCTGCCACTGGAACCGGTTTCAACCATAAACCTAAGATTATAAACCTACCCTGAGAGCTGAAACCTGCTTTGCCCTGTAGAGCCAGGATTTAGGTGCGGAGGCATTATAAAAAGTAGACCCAAGGAGCGAAACCGGAGCAAGAGCAGGAGCTGCGCTGCTGGTCATTGTCCTCCTTCCCTCCATCCCCGCTCCCAGCAGAAGCTGAGCAGCCAGCACCCAGGAAAGATGGTATTACAGGTGTAGAGGAGAGGGGTCCACAGCTGGGTATGGACCTCTGCTGGTCTGTACCACTTGCGAAAGCCACAGTGGTGATGCAATGTTTTAGCTGAAGAGCTGCGATTCAAGATCTAAACACACAGCCACAGGCTTATCTACTTCACACCCCTTCTGTCCGATCGCTAGATGTTTCTGTGTATTTCTTCCTAATATTTCTGCAAGTGATGAAGTCAGACGAGTAAATCTACTCTCAAAAGCAGACAATCATGACAAGCAGTGTGCAAGCACGGGCAACTTCAGCACAAACACTTATGTCTCACCATATAAACAAAACAAGTAGGATTTTCATATCAGCTATTTCCTGCATAATGGAATAATGAAGATGAAGATAACAACGTTGTTTTAGGTGTGAATTACGCATAGTAGAAAACTATTGTCTCTAAAATTATTTCAGTTCATTATACACATTTTTACAGTAAGATGTGATTTCTGACATACTCAGTTATGATGATTATAAAAAGATTCTTACTTAATGTCAACTGCTGCTTTTCCCATGTCTTCGTCATAGGCTTGATATTGTCCAATAATCTGTCCTATCTCCAGTTTCTCACTTGCTTCAATAATTTTTGTGCCACCAGGGAAGAGAGGGCCTTCCCGCACATTAATCACACTAACTATGATTGGAATTGTTGGTGCTTTATAACTGTATTTAATTGACTTATGGAACTCTGCTTTGTTTGTAACAACAATGCCCAAGTTTAGGCTTTGCATTTTTTCATAATCCAGTTCCTAGAGCAATTAAAAAAACAAAAAACAACAAAAAAAAACCACTCAGAATTTGACAGAATCTGTTATCCAAACAACATTAATACATTTAATATTTAAATAATACTATTTAAATAATACTATTTAAATAACACTGTAGCATCCTTATTTAGACAGTAAGGATGCTATAGTGCAAACAAGAACTGTTGGTTAACATGTTAGTTTCAATACCTCAATACGTAATGCTTCAGTTCTTTAGAATTACAAAAGGAACATTACTCTTCTTATTTTTAAGAAGATTGGATTATAGATAAATCATGGATTGCATGATAGGTATGCCTTTATGTTATTGAATTTAAACTAATATAAGGCAGGTGCAATGAGTCCAACCCACACATTCTGTCTTTACATTCAAGAATTAGTGCTCAATATCACTTGGCTCTTCCATTTTATTTTATTTTTTTTAACCAATTCATTTACTTAATAATGCTTTTATTTTTTTGTTACAATTATCAGTTTTCAGATAAGGAAACCAGAGTAGAAAAAAAAAAAAAGAGAAAAGGTACTTAGGGCACTATGAATCTTCTATTTTTGTGGACTAAAGAATGAAATTCATAAAATAGAAATGCCAATTTATGGCAATTATTTTCATTATTCCAATTTATGGAAATACATAAAATAAGTGTGTGGACCACTGCTCATGAAGTAGCTGTTGCCTGCAACATTATCTGTGGCCAGGGTAAATAAAGAAATTTAAACTGAGACCAGCAAGGACAGCAAAAACATTGGAAAGTTTACGGCATATGTGTTAGCACTGTCACCCAATGACAAGGAAAGCTGGGAACTTCTGCCCCACTAGGTATATTTGAGATCACACAGAAAGTAAATGGTAAACTTGGATAAAATTATTATTTTGCACGGAATTATTGACTACGCCAACAAAGAACATGGCAAAGGAGGAGTGTTCACCATGTAAATTTAAAGTTTACCTACTGACTGAATATAAATAATTTGTATGTCAGCTTAAAGGGAATAAATTATTCTAATATTTAAAGAAGACTTTCTGAAGAACACACTAACCTTCACAAGAGTCAAAATTCCTTCATTTGTTTTTTTATCTGTTACTATATGAAAAAAGCCACCTTCATTACCAGAAACAAACGAAAAGTTTGCCAGCCAGTTATCAGAGAACTCTTCATCTTTGTCAAATACTTTTATCCGCAAAATTTCCACATTTGCTCTGTTTTCTTCAATGCTTACTTCAAACTGCAATAAAAAAGCACGCTTCTTAAAAAGATGTCATGATTTACCTCATCTCACCAGTGCAAGAAAGTGTGCACAACCTCATATTAAGCAACAGGATACTGGCAGGTGTAGGAATGTGACAAATATTGTCGGAAATGTACTTACTGAACGACTTTCAACCACGGGCACATTGTCATTGACATCCAAAATCTTGATTTCTAAGGAACATGTTGCAGCATTCCCACCTGGTTCACCACCACGGTCTTTTGCTTCCACCACCAAAGAATAGCTACTATGTGCCTGCCACGATAAGAAAAAAGTGTTTAAACCAAGCTAAAAACTTTCCTTTGCTGTGTTCCATCTATTACATTTTGGTAAACCCCCTTGTGGCCAACTATAGCTTCTCTCTATAGTGAATCTCACACACAACCACCTTGACAGGCTCTGCTGGAGTAGAACTGAGGATTTGAAAAGGATTTGGGACTTTTCCACCTCCCCCACAAAAAGCTAAACTGTCCTTGCATGGCAAAATAAAAAATAATTAAAAAATAAATAAAAAAAAAAAATCAGTGGCCAAAACCAGGGACAGGACCAGCAATACCTGCATGTCAGCACAGGGCTAAAGGCAGAGATGTTGCTCTCATCTGTAAAGCTAACAGCCAGATCACCATCTGCTGGCCAGTGAAAATTCATGCAAGCACAGGTAAAGTTGCTGGTAATATGTGGCTTTCAATGGTGTTTCATTGCAGCGTTTATCCTATCTCTTTGCACCATGATTTGCACAGAAGGCTACAAAAATCTAGATGTAGGCAGCAGCTCTGCAGATGGTGATCTAGGTTGTCTTTGCCATATGCTTTCCAGCACAGAGAAACGACCCCTTGTTTCATTAACTGCTGCCCTGGCTGCATGGGGAGAGAGAAATCAACAGCCAAGGGGCTGGTGTTGTGCTAGAGAGGTGACAGAGGAAATACAACCTTGATCCTGTCACCCCCCCTCTTTCCCCAACCCCTGAAAAACATGCACTGGCCAGACAAAGCTTCATTCCTAAGGGAGGTGAAGGAAGTTAAGAGGAGGCTCAGGTCTCCAACCTGGCAGGCGGAGCTGTAGGTGATATAACAGGTATCAGAAGATCGCTTTTAATAGACAAAAAATGGGAGGTTGTTTTGTTTTTTTACCTCTCTGTCAAGGTTTACTGTTGCCACTCGAACCTCACCAGTATCCTTATTCATACTGAATGCAGCGCTAGGCCTTTGGGAAATGATCCTGTAGGCAATTTTGGAATTTAGGTTATTTGGTTCATCTGCATCTGTTGCATTTACCCTCATTACAATGGTACCTGGAAAAAAACCAAAATGTAGTATGTTTACACTGATATCTACTGCCAAGTGATTTTACAGTAATTCATCAGATTAGGGGACTGTTGTCAGATGCACCACACAATTTTCTGATGCTCATGACTTTATTTAATGAATAGACCTGAAGAACCATTCCTAAAATCCAAATAATACAAGTTAAACGTATATCTTCTAGCAAACAAAAAAAACGTATCACCATGTCTGTAACTCACAGAAATCAATGCACTAGAATTGTACAACAGGTTGAATTCTCACAAAAATTCCATCAGAAAACTGTAGATACCATATAGAGAAGAAAGAAACAGTTTTTGCACAACAAGCTGCGTTTCCCAACAGCTTCACTCAAAATACATGGTGGTCCCCATGGCACAACCCCCTTACAACTCATGGTGCAGGATTTTGTCCTCTGGGAAAGGGTGTACCACAGTGTGCAGTGCCTGAGTTTGAATATTAGTTGGAATTCAGGTAAAGAAGCAATTACCATATGGCCACTACTGACCTGAAAGTGAGCTAATGGAATTCAATCTCACCCAAGCGGATGGTCAGTAATTTGTTGCTTCAGATTACCGTGACGTTGAAAGGGACACAATGTCAGGTATTTATTAGGTTGTTTTACTCCAGCTTTTCTTATCTTCTGGGAAATAACCTGTTGCTCTTATGTTTACTGACATCAATAGGAAAACTGCCACTAACTTATTCTTGGAGGGTTAGGTCACAGCCATATGCACTTAACAGTGAAGTACCTCTCCAGCCCACAGACGAAAGGGGGCTTCTCATGAGCATGGTGGAGGCTGCTCCCGAATAGGCTGGGATTATGAGACCAGACAGTAAACTGCATTTCCCCTGCAATTCCTGCTGAGCGACTCTGGCCTCTGGAATTGTGGTAACTTTGACACCAAACCAAAGATGTCATAAGAGGAAGTATTGCTGTCTTGTTGCCTTTATGTGGACACTTTCCCATCATCATGCCACACAGTTTAGCCCTGAATAAAAACTTTCATTCAGACATGGATAACCTGGCTTATGCAAGCAAGAAAATGCATCCTTGTCACTGCAGATACACTGCTGCAAAGAGTATATTCATTTGTGCCCTTGCATGCATTGTGAAAAGCTAAAAGAAAAAAAATTCTAAAAATAATGTTACCTGTTTCACTTAATTCTTCAATTGAACCAACAAAAACTTCATGTGAAAACACCGGAAAATTGTCATTTATATCCACAATTTTAATGGGGAGGTCTATTGGTTCTTCCAGTTTTTCTCCATTCCTATCTAGAGCATGACCTCTGAGCTGAAATGATACAGACAGAAACAATAAGTAAATACGAGTGGCAGTGAAATATATAAAAATACATATGCAAAATAGAAATATATAATACATATAACTAAATGTAAGCATTAATCAATCATATATTATATGCTTATAAATATAAGCATGCATACACACACAAATATCCAGAAACTTTAAAACTAATTTAAGCAAACACATCTGAACAAAATAAATTAAAAATTGATAGGTGGGCACCTATAAGAAAAAACTAACCATTCAACTTACAAGCAGGATTGGAGTCTTTTCCCTGTCAACCTTTCCTGTTATGTTCAGGTTTCCAGTCTTGCCATCGATAACAAATAATCCAAAAGGGGGTTCTGTTACTCCTTGACCAGTTATAGTGTAAGTCACCACTGTTCCTGAAGCTTCAAGATCAGAATGTATCTAGCAGGAGTATAACAGATTAAATACAGTTCAGTAAATAAAACCACATTAAAAAATGCAAATAAAATACTTTTGTAATGAACAAACAATATAAATACTAAGCACATATTTTCCTGCACTCCTTTGCGTGTCGAGATGTTGAGACAAATGCAGGAAGAGTTAAAAGTTCCATCTGAGGATCTTGTGCAGGGAGACGAGGAACATGACGGGCAGTACAATAGCTGGGAACTGTAGAGTGAAGAGGTCTCTGGGAGAAGAAAATTTGGTCTGTTTGGACAACAAGAGGATAGGATAGGGTACAAGTGCAGGGATACAAGTGTAAGTAAAGCCTGGAAAACCCCTGTGGTAAGGTGAAAGTCTGAAGTGAGGGAAGAAGGAAACCAGCTGATCAAATGGATGGTGGCAAATAAAACGAGAAAGACCAAGAAAACAAAACCAAAACCAAACAAAACCTCTGGAACAATGAGTTAAGCAGAGGAGACTGAAGTTGCTTGAGTAAAGCCTGAAAATAAAATACAACAATTTTTTAAGGGACATTAGACCCAAGCTAGCAAGTGTGGCCAGGACTGAAGAAGTGACAGGGTGGAGGAAGAAAGGTCAGAACTGGAGAGGAACAGGTTGAAAAGGCTGCAGAGACTAGAGGTTATATATACCCTTCCTCTGCCATCAGCGAACGCCTGAAACATCTGGAAAAGCACATGCGTCTTGTGCCAGCATCACTATCAAGGTGCAGCCCAAGCAGAGGGTAACAGCCTGCTACCATCTGCAGGTACGTTACATGCTGAAGTGACAAGCGTGGTGAATTCAGGTTTCAACACCGGTGCTGAACCAAATGCATATTACTCTTGCACAAAGAACAACACCTTGTTTATGTTTAGTCTGTTTCCTAAAAAAATTAGGCATACATAATCATGCCCCATGTACACTCTTCTGCCCAAACACCACCAGTGGTTTTGGGACCCACTTGCCAACTTCAAACACAGCTGAGTAGGGGTGATGGAGTAAAAAAACTCAAAAGATATTGTGTTCCCAAAAGTTTTATGAAAACTGGTGGCTGGGAAAAGATGAGACTGGGTCAAACCAGGCTACAAGAGCAACTCATCTGCTGAAGGAGGGAAACAGAAGGAAATGTGCCGATCTTCAACTGACATTCAACAGTCCTTTCAAATTCAAGAAATATTTGTGCGTGTGCTTGGGGCAGCCACACCCTTATTTTACATTTTAATCTCTATTTTTATGTGTATTCTGTATTTATCTCTTCTCTGGGCTTACTCTAGCAATTGGGTTCTTGTAGGAATTGTCTTCCTCTTCCCGTATGAAAGCTGGAGGGACTGTCCATTCTCGCTTCTGTCTGACTAGGCTGTCGGGGTGAGACAACATGCCATTCCTGCCATTTTGATCATAAACCTGTGAAAAAACAAGGTTGAGTGTCAACATTACATTGAGCCACTTCAGATGAATACTTTATTGCTGCTGTAGCCCACACTTCTGGATAGCTTTTACTCCTTCAAGACCCAGTAACTTCAAAATCACAGAGCAACACTAGCCTTCCAAGCCACAATCTAAGAGCTACCTATTCCTCAAATTGTTTGAAGAGGAAAACAACACTAGTCTTTTCATCAAGACAGAATTAGGTAAGACAGGCTTTAAATAGATTAGCAAGCCCCCATGACCAGGGGTTGGCAAAAAAGCACCTGTTCTGGAAGATTTAAGTGCTTGTCATAAGATTTGGGAAGAGGTTTGGCACTAAGGCTATTTTAAACCACCATTTCTGCCTTATTAACTTGTTAGGCATCCCACCAATACTGCCTCATACTCAGCCTTCTCTCTGAACCAGAGTACGTGAAAAAGCAGGCCAAACCCATACACTGTCTCTGCTATCCTTGCTCAACTACCCCTCACTCTCAATCTGCATGACACCCTTTGTCCTTCTGTCCAGCTTAGTCCCTGCAGTGTCTGTTGGCTCCTAGATTAACAACCAGAAATGTTTCCACAACTAACACCTTCCATAAATTAATAGTTGATTTCATTTACAGAGAGTTTAAAAAGAGAGTTCTACAAATTTAATATTTTAGGGGAGGTTTCTCAAAGTTGAACTCCACCCACTTTGATGGATGTAGGCATCTATTCACTTACATTTTGGCTTTCAGGTTATTATTCATTACATTTTATTCATTTATTTATTCATTATACAACTTTCACATTGCAGAAAATGGTAAAAATCAAGATATTTATCAACTGAAGTAAAGCAGGCCTTTGACACTTGCTCTTCAGACCCTTCTTCAGACACAGATAAAGAAAAGCAGTTTTCCATTATTTCCTACCTTCACATAGAGTCCATTTCCATAATTCAAACAGATCTGCAATGAAAGTTATGAAAATAATGATTAATTTTACATCACTTTAGCAGTACTAAAACTTAATGGACATAGCCTACCTCATAACAACAAAACCATAAGGAAGAAGACATCTGACCTCTTTCAATTAATATTTACTATTTACTCATAAGAACTTCTGAAAAATGTACCAATAACCATTTACATTAAAAACACGCTATAATTAAATAATTATGAAGTTTTTCATTTTTCTCCAGGAGGAAACAGATAATAAGCAATTAATTATTCAATATATTAATCAATGATTGGGACGAGAGAATAGAGTGTACTATCAGCAAGTCTGATGATGACATGAAGCTGGGAGGAGTGGCTGACACGCCAGAAGGCTGTGCTGCCATCCAGCGACACCTGGACAGGCTGGAGAGTTGGGTGGGGAAAAATTGAATGAAATATAACAAGGGCAAGTGTAGAGTCTTGCATCTGGGTAGGAACAACCCCAGGTTCCAGTATAAGTTGGGGAATGACCTATTAGAGAGCAACGTAGGATAAAGGGACCTGGGGCTCCTGGTGGACAGCAGGATGACCAGCACTGTGCCCTTGTGGCCAGGAAGGCCAATGGCATCCTGGGGTGTATTAGAAGGGGGGTAGTTAGTAGGTCGAGAGAGGTTCTCCTGCCCCTCTACTCTGCCCTGGTGAGACCACACCTGGGATATTGTGCCCAGTTCTGGGCCCCTCAGTTCCAGAAAGACAGGGAACTGCTGGAGAGAGTCCAGCGCAGGGCAACAAAGATGATTAAGGGAGTGGAGCATCTACCTTATGAGGAAAGGCTGAGGGAGCTGGGTCTCTTTAGCTTGGAGAAGAGGAGACTGAGAGGTGACCTCATTAATTTTTACAAATATATAAAGGGTGAGTGTCACGAGGATGGAGCCAGGCTCTTCTTGGTGACAACCAATGGTAGGACAAGGGGTAATGGGTACAAACTGGAACACAGGAGGTTCCACTTAAATTTGAGAAGAAACTTCTTCTCAGTAAGGGTGACAGAGCACTGGAACAGGCTGCCCAGGGAGGTTGTGGAGTCTCCTTCTCTGGAGACATTCAAAACCCGCCTGGACGCCTTCCTGTGTAACCTCATCTAGGTGTTCCTGCTCTGGCAGGGGGATTAGACTAGATGATCTTTCGAGGTCCCTTCCAATCCCGAACATTCTGTGATTCTGCAATACCAGGAAACAGATAATAGGCAATTCACCTTTTTGTTTTGTTTTGTTTTTTATAATGGCAAACTTTATATACATTATATACATTTTAACAACAATTTTCTAGTGCCAAATAATGCTTCAGTATTCCAAAACTATGTGAAAGTGCCATGGAAGTAAGTGCTGGTTGCCAGCAGCACCCTGGAGAAGCTCCCTCTTCTGGGAAAATCATGGATTAGACAGGCTGCGGTGGGTTACCAACCACATAAGTGAACAATAAAGGTTGGATAACATTTAAAAGGAAGAACTAATCAAAACATCTGCTGAAGTGTACATGCTAGAAGCAGTTCTCTACTTAGTGTCTTGCAGGGAGGATAAATGTCATTTATACACCCCTTTCGTAAACGAGGCAGAGACATGTGCATACTAGCAAGCAAATCATGCTCTGACAAAACCTTATGTGCCAACATCCAGTATTGGGACTGTCCATCTCCTCATGCACCAGGATGGCCCAGGACAGCTATGCATGTCCCTGAACACCATGCTAGATGGAAGGAACTGGAGACATCAGCAAAATTACCAGAGTCCTTGTTGCTTACGTCCACTCTCTGCGTAACAAAGACTACGCAAGAAACAAAACTCTTCAAACAGTGCATAAATGTAGGCACTGGGAAACAATAACAACAAGAAGTAGGTTATTATAACATGTGAAACCAATAAATAGAGCTTTTGAGCTTTGTATAAGCAGAGAAGAGAACACTTCTATTGTTTTCAGAACTACTATATCGACCTACATTTTGCATCTTTGGTGGTTTTCTTTTTAATACTAATGCCTAAGGAAAAGCAGGCACAGAAAAGGTGATTTACCAGCAAAATATGTCAGGGAGTATTTCTTAATATTCTTTTTGACTGGCTTCCAGACTGTTGATTGGGTTCTCCCTGTCCATCCCTCTGACTCAGCCCTGATTGCCGTATTGATGACAGCTTTTTTTTTCTTAAGATGTTATCTCTTTCCCACACAATACAGCAATGCAGAGGATGGTGTTGAGCAATGTAGCAGGCTGCTGTTTCGACTTGCACAACAAAACTGTTTCTCCAATAGCAATTTTCCCAATGTATACATTCTGAACACAAAAATCAGCAAGCAATTAAGTTCCCTAAGAGATATGTGTTGTGAGGGCTACAAGATACTACACCTTAGACCAAGTTGTTTTCATTAATATTCTTAATATTATTTGGTTTTATTAGTTATATGGATTTTTAAAAAATATTTTTATGATTAATGAAATTTTACCAGCAGGAGTGAGAGAAGAATTCTGGTTTATAGTCAAGGTTTTCCAACAGAAGCTACAACAATTTCAGAAGCTGAACAGTTGTCAAGATGTCATTGTGAACATCCTTGTTTGTTCTTACTGGCAAACTGAAGGGAAAAGTGTTTCCATCTCAATACTGAATGAAGACAAGAGGCTTAAGGTAAGAAGTTTCCTTGTATTGGAAACCTGAGAACCAAAGTATAAACAGAAGTGCCGGAAGTTCAAGAATACGCAGGTCGTCCATTGAGATACATATCAAGAAAATCCCGTTAGTCTTTATAAAGAGAAAGTCTTCCATTAAGATAACTAAAAGTAAAAATCGATTTGTTTGCTTAGTAGAGAAGCAGCCTCAAAACATTGTTTTACTGCTAAGACAGTAAAAAATACTTCTGCTCTTGAACTTTTCAATCTCCAGTCTGCAGGTAATCTCATAAGAGACTTCTAAGATATCTACAAAAGGTGTTTAAGAACGGCAATTTTATTTACAAGGTGCATAAGTACATGTGGAACTAGTATATAAAGGGATCCTTCATTTCTATAGAAAAATTTTTAATGTTCTAAAATTTTGAAGGGGTAAAGAACTTTTCAATGACTTTTTCTTCAAGGAAAAGTAAAAAGTCACATATCCAACAGTCCTGAATTCTGACTTTTTTTTTTTTAATATCCTTCTTTTAAATGGCTTAGAGGGAGTAGGAAAGCCCTGTCTGTCATTTGATGTGGATCATAGCCTTGGCACAAAAGAGACATTTACTGATGACACAGCCGAGAAGGCATTGTCAGAAGAAAACTGGATTGTTACAGAAAATGAAGTGGAAAGCCTGAGGCCCGAAGTAATAGAACTAGAATGAAATACTACAGGAAAGCAGCAGGAGTAGGTGAGAGAACAGGGGAAAGAACGGAGTGATTGCCATGTACAGGGAGCGCAAGGCTGTTCTTGCCCAAATCCATGTTCATGTATAGTCAGGAAGTGACTAAAGGACAGGTTTTGAACACGCAGCTTAATTTTATAACGTAAAGATCCAGACTGAGCAAGCAAGAAGGTATGTGTCCGTATTAGCTACATTATGAAACAGTATGTCCTAGAAATGTGGTGTTTCACGTACGCTGTGTGTTGGGAGATTTGGATCTCGTACCTCTTGTGAGTCAGTCTGGTGTTGAAGAGGATGAGCAAGTGGAGATCTTCCACACTTAGAGAAGCAGGCTGAAGAGAACATCCAAATTATCTGCTAGCCCATCTCCTGGCCCTGGGGCAAGACTGCACTAACACTACACTAAGTGCTTCCTGGCAACCGTTTAACTTCTTCATAAAAACAAGTGAAGAAGGTCCCCCAGCCTTACTAGCTAACCTAAGGTGATGCCTAGCTAATCTTACAAATGGAAAAGTTTTTGTTAATTTTTATCCTAATTTTATTATTCTAATTTTTAGCTCTTTGAAAGTTGTTCATATTGCTGTTTGGATAAGATTCAGTTCTAGATTAAGGCACACAAATTTGCATGTCTAAATGAACACTCAGTGCCTAAACTTCTGTTATACTCAACAGAAATACAGCCCATACAGACAAGGACATCAGAGTGCAATTCAACTCACTCCAAAACCAGCTCACATCTGCTATTTCTCTCTGGACTCCGCTGCCTGTAGCTATGTCTACTTTGTAAGCCCAACACAAGAGGATTTGTTGGGCAAAGCAGTTGCTGCTGAGAACCCACCACTACACAACCCATGTTTTGTGGTTGTTACCTCAGACTAGAATTAACCTGGTCACACAGACCAAACACCTACGAGCAGACGGATGCATGTCCCAACATAGTTTCACCCAGAAGGGATCAGATTCACACAGTCTGGAGATCTGCTTCGAAAGCACAGTTTGATCCAACCAAATAGGTGCACTCTGCATCCACTGCACCTCCATTTACCATAACAGAAACTCGAACACCTATACTGAGATGTCTTACTCTTAAACCAAATCTCCCTCTTTGCCATGTTGACAATCCTGTTAACAATTCACTTTTATTCTTGATTACCCTTCATGTATCTGGAAACTTATGCATCTTACCCACTTTCTTTTCTCAGTTCTCAGATCTTGAATCACACTTCAAGAATCATAGAACAGAATTTCCTGAATTTAGCTTGCATTTTTTGCTTTCTTCTAGTCTCCCCTGGGTGGATCCACTTTATTCTAAAGTCCGGCATCCAAAATTACATACCACTTCAGTTCAATGGGATGCATAAAACATTAGATCTCATGTATTTCTCACACGCTTTCATATCTAACCGTAGCACTGGTTCCCCCCCCCTTTCCTTCTCTGAAACAATATTAAGTTGTTGAACCAATGCACAGACGCTTGTAAATATTTTTACCATGTTTCAGCATGTTACTGACAACAGAAACTATGCTTTTTTGAATTATCTCACCCTTGCTCTTTCTAATAACTAAGCATCATAGTATGTTTTCTCGTTCTTTTTTTTTTCCTCTCAATTATATATAAATTTAATTAGTTTATATGAATTTTGAAAAATAATTGCTACTGGCTCTAACATTACAATAATGATCTAATGTATTCTGGACCAAATTTCATCATATCCAGCATAAATCTAATATCCTAAATATCAAGGAAGTACAGAGAAAAAATAAGTTTTGCCACTCGCATAGTAAGATTCATCTGTCAACTCTTCTTTCACTCAAAGGTAGGAAGTGTTCTAAGATTTTCTCTCTTGAAGACATCATGTCCACCCTTTTCAGAAATGGCTAGGAAACCTCCCAGTCCGATAATCCTCAACAGCTGTGCCCTCCCGGCAAGCCCATGGCTCTGGGTGTGTGTCCTGGATATGCGCCAAGCCAAGACCAGCCCTAAGGGTTCACTACTGTTCAGCATGCCTGGACCTTCTCGGAAAAGCGTCAGAGGCAGAGATGTGGGGAAAGCTGCTGTGACCTCTGCAAGGTACCTGGGGGTGAGGATACAGGGGTAGACCCCGCCAGCAGGGAGGGAGAACAGATGACCATACCATACTTCCAAGAAAAACAGGGAGAGAAAAAACATATAGTTCTTGACACTTCTAAGGTAGAAGATGCTTTGGGAAGACAATACTGGCTTTGTTTTTCAGTAACTTTCTTAAGGTTTTGAAGTTATCAGTGCCATTTTTGCATGCCATAGGATATAAATCACCCTAATCTGATGCTCTCAAAGAAGCAACTAGACTTTCCACCACATGAATGGCTTTGTCCAGATAAGAGAAAAAAACCCAAACCAAGCAAGCAGCCAAAAAAGGCACAACACAGCAGTGCCCCTCTCTCTGTCATGGAGGCTACTGCCACACTTTTCTGACAAAAACTAAGACAGCTTAATTTGCTCTAATATTCCATCCAGCAATGAGGCATTTAGGCACCAAACTGAGTTTACTCTTATGTACTGTACCCTGACCCATCTTTAGTTGAGACTAAAGATGATGAGGGGTGAGAAAAATAATTTTGCTCTTCAGGCAAAACCAGCAGCATCCTGAGTCACTGCAAGCCCACCAAAACAGACAAGGGTGTGGCTTCAGGCGTCACAGAAAGAATTGGTGAAAACTTTTGTACAAGTAGAATTCCGCATGTTTCCCACTGCTCTTCTAGGCAAAATGAAGATAAAACATTTTTGAAACAAACTGTAACTCCCAGCTTGCTGCAAAGAAGTCAACTGTTTGCTGGATGACTTGTGGCCAACCAGAAATCTACATTAAAGTTACCAGGCAACAGGTCTCCAGCTAACAAATCTGACTTTGCAAGATCTCGAGCTCAGGGAGCAAAGTCCCAGTCTCCAGCACCTGCCAGTCTGACCCTGCATCAAGCCGTTCCTGAACGCTGCCCAGCTCCCAGGCAGCTCCCTGGCACAGTCCATGGCCTGGCCTCCACCCTCGCCTTTGTCTGAGCAGCGGCGGCCCAACTTCCGCAGGCATTTTGCCAGCCTGGAAAGGTGAGGAGCTAAAGAACAATGCCACAGATATGGAGGAGAGCTTCCTGTGCCACAGCTAGAAACACCAAATAAAAAAAAAAACCCTAGGCATTTTGGTCTCAAATTTGTTATTAAATAGTCCTTGCTTTTAGCCTGAAAAGGTATTTAATAGGATGGAATGTCTAAAGGCTGATGGCTAAAAAAAGAGTGACGGCAGGTAAGGAGAAAACTTGAAGTGTCTTGGCTTGTTAAATATTTGGTATCATTTCTCTAAGGCAACAAAGACTTCAATTAAATCATACTTTATGATGCATTTTCCTTCCTGGTACTATTCCTTCCAAAAGGTAATGCACTTTATTAATACAGATAATATGTTGAACCTGAAGTTGGCAATAATGCGAACTCTTCACTGGGTTTCTGTACCTCCTGGCGTCTCAAAAAACCCCACCCATTCGAGATACCGTTCTTATCTACCTAAGGCTTTTCCACCTTTACCTGCTGTCGGCTTAGCAAACTGCTATCCAAAGAAAGGAGAAAGCCCATTCCCAGCCACAAGCAGCCGGCCACGGGGGGCTGCCAAGCCCCGAGGGGAAGAGCTTTCCCTTGCGGCCGCACACGAGTCCCCGTGGCGCGGGGGCCAAGTGCTGCCGTCCCCGGACCCCGCGGGGCGCACTTGCCCCCCCACTGCCGCACAGCTCCGCGCAACGCCGCGCAACACCCCGCAGCCTGCCCGCAGCATAGCAGCGCCTTCCCCCTCCCCGGTACCGGGGGACCCCCGCGGCCAGGGGCGCCCCGTCGGGGCCCGTACTCACCAGCAGCGCCAGCAGCCGCACCGGTGCGGCGGGGCCCCGCGACATGGCCGCTGTTTCCTTCGCGCTTTGCTCGGGACGGGGTCACCTCCTCGGGCCGCCCGCGAGGGGAAATGGAGGCGGCCCGTCGAGGGGCGCACAAGTAGCCGCCGGTGGGTGGAGTGTGCCGGGCGGGAGCCGAGCCGGCCGCGCCGCCACGGGAGGGGGCAGGTGGCGCCCGGCCCCGCCCGGCCCGCCCCGCGGCGGGGAACCCCGACCGCAGCCCCGCCGAGCTCCGCCCGCGGAGGCTGCTCCGGGCCGCGGTGGTTGCTCCGGGCCGCGGTGGTGCCGCCGGCGCAGCGCCTCGGGCGGGCGGCCGCCATTTCCCTCGGGCTTCCAAAGATGGATTTTTATTTCCCCCGCTCCGCCAAGAGAAGCGAGCTGGAGGGTGTAGGAGGCATGCGAAGCTGCTGGGACGGCAAAACGATAAACTGACAAGTAATTGGTAGAGGGGAATACAGCCTCGTGGAAAATAAAATCGTGTTGTTTTAGCATAACCTTCCCTGTAATCTTCTTTTTAATACGCTCCAAGCCATATTCTTCCTACTCTTATCTGGCAGAGATCTTTCCTGGACACACCTGATTAATTGGTGCTTATGAAGGCATAACTAATTTCTCATTATGATGAAACAGTTACATAGACTTCCCGTACATCCTCTTTTCTATGAGACACCCAATGAATTTTCCAAAGATCACACTAAATTGTCTTAATTAATTTCTGAAGGGGCTGGTTATGATACTATGTGTGATACTATCAGGGCTTGGTGAGGGAACCAGCCTTATTGGAGTCTATCCAATTACATTATGTCCTCTTACTATATATCGTAACAGTGTACAATAAATAATTTCACATTGTGTGTGATGTCGGTTGCAACAATTGTAACTTACATGGTGATCACAAGGGAAAGAGCTTTACCTCACAATTTATTCTGAAGCTACGTATATCTGTTTTTATTATTTACTTAGAATATCACAATTTATGGAGTTTGCTGATATCCTCAATATACTTTTCTTAAATAAAACAAAAGGCAGAAGCAAAGAAGCCAATATACACAAAATGCATAGTATTAAGGGTATTCTTTCTTGGTTCTGTCAGTGACTCACTAGGTTGGACTGATCCCTTTGTAACCAAACAGAAATGTGTATGTTTTCGCAAGAATACACCCTAAGATCTTCTGAGGATCTTCTTCAGGGTCTCAAGAGCAGGCGTGTTGTCTGGTACAGGTTTAGCAGCCAATGAAGCCAGTGCAGCTAATGTTGGTAAAAGTGGTGTGAAATTCTTTTAGTAATTCCTGTTTGAGATAAGGAGGCAGAGCATGTATTGGAGAGGCTTCATATTACACTACTTTTAATTTGGTGACTTAGAAGTTGATTCTGATTCTGACTGTATATTACATTTCCTAGCCTGATGGTTAAGCATAATTTGAAAGCATTTCTTTACATCAAAAGGCTGCAAGAGAAGAACACTGATTTGAAACTTTTTTCTTAATCTGGAAGTTAGCTCTCCGGAATTCTGAAAAAGTTTTTGGTTGCCTATCCAATGCACTGTTATGTGGTATTAGTAAATATATATATTTACAACTATTTGCCATTCTTTTAATGCTGATATGGTAGAGTAAAAGGCTAATTTAATTTCCTTTCAAAAATCCTTAGCACTGATTTCCCTGCAAATTTACTTATGTGTTTATGGGAAGAATGTGTAAAATTATCTCTTCTTCACAGAACTCTGTAGCCACAGAGAGAGAGAAGCTGTTCTGCAAATTATCTTGCCACAACTTAGATGTCTGTTGTTATGTTGCTTATAACTTTCACATGGGTCAGCTACATGTCCTGTAAATCCTACAAGACCCTCAGTCGTCATAAAAACGTTTGGGGCTTTTTTTAAGCAGGACTAATTTAAATATTGTGAAGGTTTCTCAGTTCCCTTCTATGGAAAACTTCTCTTATTCATATTTTACAGAAATAATTTGCCTGATGTTATGAAATAAATGTCAAAGAGTATCAATTTGTTTCTATCAAATCTAGTAGTTGTGTCACTGACCACTAAAGTTGAATTTCTTTTTGCCTTTCCTCCACTTTAACCTGGCTAAACACTCCTCCTCCCACAACCAAGCCACAGTTCTGCCCCTGCAATCAGTTTGCACTGGAGGATCCATGGAGCATTAGATTTTTGTTTTCCCTCTGGAGACAGCAGCAGTTCAGAGTTCACTGACACCACAGAACAAAGAGGAAGTTCATCTTTGCTTTTCAAACCATAAAAGCATCTGAACCCCTCAGTGCCTGGTGAGGAAGGAGGCTTCCTGAGGTGTGAGGCACACACTGGGTTGCTCTTTTCTCAAAGTACAAACATCTGTCTAAATTCTCTTGATAAGCTTTTAACAGCAAAGAAATTATCACCTAAAACAACCTTACTTTTCTCAAGGCAGTGTTTGCTTTCAGGGATAATAGTTGACAGCACAAGTATTCTAGTGAGTTATGATTGTGCTGACCATAAGGGGCAATGGCTGGCCCTTGGTGATTTCCCTGAAACCGTGCCTTGCACCCAGCTCTGCCCACCACTCCCTCCTCATGCTGAGTAATGCTTTACAGCAGTGCCAGGCAGCTGCTGGCTGCCCTGGGGTGGAGGACAAGGACATGCTTTAGATCAGACCAGCTGAGTCCACTTTGACTTCTTACAAAAGCAAAGGTACCTTTACTGCAGCTGTATATTATTATTTTTTTAAATATATATAAAAGTACAGTTTCTTCTTTTATACAAGCAATTCAATCCAGTGAGACAAGTGCAGTATTTAGCAAATGGTGTTAAGGTAGAAAATCCAGTGTATATTCTTAGTAATGAGGTGTTGAAATTCATTTATGATTCATATGAAGCTATTATGCAAATATTTAACATTGTTTGAAATTATGTCATTACTCTTTTCTGCATTGTTTAAAGATTCTTTGCTGCACTGTGGCCACACCTGCCACTCGGCTTTTGGAAAAAGATCCCAGTAGAAAGCAGTGTATTGAGGCTGCCCATGAATATATCAAAATTACATTTAGTTATTCAAAACATATAATGGTTTATTTATATTCTGTGAAAAAATAAGCACATCACAGACAGAGTTCCTAACCCCCAGACAGCTCTTGGGACCAGAGCAGTTGCATTAGGACCAGTTACCAGCTTCAAAGTGCTTGCAGGACCAGGGCCCTCGGGGGAAAAAATGAACAGATTGAGAAGTACATTAGTGACAGGGTTTGGTACTTTAAGTAAACAGTTGGCAGCCTTAGAACAGAGCCAATGTTTTTCCTGTGTACGTTAACTCTGTTTTTGATTCTCCATGCCTCCTGTCACACTCCTTAAACAAATTCAAGCTGTTTAGTCCCTTATAACCACCAGGAATAATCCCCGCCTTTCTATTGCTTTACCTCCTCTCTCTCTCAACTGCTTTCTCCTTATCTTTCTCTCTTAACTCTTCCCCCTATATTCACTCTCCAGTTTGTTGCCTGCTTAATTTTTCTTTCCTGGAGCAGCCAGGTTGTTTAACTTTCCAGGTGCCAGCTGCAGCTGTAGAAATGAATACGCCTGCTGAGCCACGAGCTGTGGGTTTGGTAGAGATATAAAAAAGCCAGACCAGAACCTTGCCCTGAACACAAGTGTTTTTTTTACTGTTTGACAGCATGAAATACTGTCTTTTATGTGTATGAAACAAGGAGTGGCAGGGCAACTCTTTTGTTGTTTTCCCTCTGCATAGCAACCGAGGCTGCTCTGAAGTTGCCTGTAGACTGTTTTTTCAGGGTAGTGTGACTCTTTATGGGAAAACTTACTTGACAGCATTTAGGTAAATACAAGTGATTGCTCAGATTTGGCCATGTAGCTGGTTGAACAGACTAGACTAGACTAGACCAGAACAATTCAGCTGGGGCAGACAATGATCTTCTAGTCCAACTGCCTGACCACTCCAGGGCTGACCAAAAGTTAAAGCATATTATTAAGGGCTTTTTCCAAATGCCTTGTAAACTGTGACAGATTCAGGGCATTGACCACCTCTCCAGGAACCCTGTTCCAGTGTTTGACCTCCCTCTTGGTAAAGAAATGCTTCCTAAGGTCCAGTCTGAACCTCCCCTGGCACAGCTTTGGGCCATTCTCATGTGTCCTGTCACTGGATCTCAGAAAAAAGAGCTCAGTACCTTCCTCCCCAATCCCTCAGGAAGCTGCAGAGAGTAAGAAGGTCATTCCTCAGCCTCCTTTTCTTCAAACTAGACAAGCCTGAAGTCTTTAGCTGCTCCTCACAGGACATTCCTTCCAGCCCTTACACCAGCTTTGTTACCCTGCTCTGGATGCATTTGAGTGCTCTAAAGTCCTTCTTAAATTGTGCAGCCCAGAACTGCACACAGCACTCAAGGTGAGGCTGCACCAGTGCTGAATACGGGGAGACAGTAATCTCTTTTGACCAGCTGGTCATGCTGTGTTTGATGCACCCCAGGATGGGGTTTGCCCTCTTGGCTGCCAGAGCACTCACTGCTGACTTGTGTTGAGCTGCTGTCACCCAGCACCCCCAGATCCCTTTCTGCAGGGCTGCTCTCCAGCCACTGCTCTCCCAGTTTATACTTGTGTCCAAAATAAGTAGAAATATTAACCTTTTTTTGGTCCATGAATCTTCATCAGTGCTGGACAACTGAACTGTATGCAACAGGAAGGTTATTTTTAAAAGTTACATCTTGGACTATGGAAACAATATCTGCTGTTCTTACTGTAATGTGTCAAGTCCAGTATCAGCTGCATTGGTGCAGTAGAGTGTAAGTTTTCAAGGACTATAGATACCGGAATGTGGCATTCCTGTCTCAGGAGAAAAAGAGTACTATTCTGTTGTTTTTTTCTGTCACAATTGAGTACATGAGGTTATCTACTTAAAATTATTGTGTCTGCCTCTACGTAAGTCAGCAGGCAAACTTAGAAGGGACTGACTTAGCAAAAAACAGGTCTCAATTTTAAAAGTGAAGAACAATACAGGCACAAAACCACACATCAACTGATCTTAAGTTTAGGCTGAAAATTAGAACAGTGAACCCTCAGACTGGCAGAATTTGGGTTGACTGGAAAGGCAGGGACAAGAACTCAACTGTTTTTTTGTGTAGATTTCAGCTCATAAAAGAGATTCTGTAACATTGTTGCCAGTTATCAATGGACTAGATGTGATAGCAGAGAAAGTTCTTTCAGATTTTCATAGAATCACAATGATTTGAGTTGGAAGGGACTTTTAAAGGTCATCTAGTCCAACCCCCTGCAATAAGCTGAGACATATTCAACTAGATCAGGTTGCTCAGAGCCCCATCCAGCCTGGCCTTGAATGTCTCCAGGGATGGCACATCTACTGCCTCTGGGCAACCTGTTTCAGTGTTTCACCACCCTCATTGTAAAAAATCTCTTCCTTATATCTAGTCTAAATCTCCCCTCTTTTAGTTTAAAACCATTACCCCATGTACTATCACTACAGGCCCTACCAAAAGGGCCTTTACTTAGAAGACTGCTTGGAAGTTAAATTGGTGTGCAATGTATACCTCACCCTTGGTTGTTTCACCACAGAGTACCTTGTTGAAAAATATGCTCTGTACAGGTGTTGGCTAGCTTGCTGTCATAAAAATACGCGTAGGAGCTGGCTGATGCATTAAGATATGTTTTCACTACATTTAACTCATGTTCTTAGTTGAGAATCACCACAATACCATCCGTGTGCAAAATCCTCTCATTAAATTATGCTAATGATGGTATAGCAGAGAGCATACTTTGATCTCTGGCTTTGCTTTTAATGGTCCTGGAAATTTAGCTGCACTGCAGTGAGATTACAGACTAACCCATTTGGAGTTGATACTTTTCTAAGGCCTATCCTGAATTTGTTACATGAGGCCACAAGTCAACTCACAGCACTCCTGGAAGAAGTCCTAAAATAATTTATGCTATTGCAAAGACCCGTTGAAGGCCACCTGAAAAGCCTTGGAGCAAAAATAACTGCTCTCACCTTATGCATAGACATTACCTCACATATATCTGTGGTGGTATTTATCATAAAGAAGTAAAATATTTATGAGAGAGAAATCTATTTAAGTGATACAAAATACCCAAGGTTGAAAAAATGTATGGAATTGAAATTTGTTTGATCATTATTGGTAATATTTCCTAAAGGACTGTTGTTGCAGAACTTCATGAATTGTCTTCTATAGTAATCATTCTTGTGAAGTTAGCTGAGGTGTTCTGTTTGCTGAGTTACTTTGCATAGCTAAACTAACAAAATAAATGTTTGATTTTGGGATACAGTGCCATTAGTTGTGTTTAAACTAAAATTTTACTAGTATTATCTGAAAGTTTTGTGCAGGATAAATGAGAATGCATGTTGGTCCAAGAAAATGTTGTAAGCAGTTAATAATAATAATAATGAATATATAATTATATAGGAATAGAAATAATTCCAAGTTAACTGGAAAGGCAAAAAAACCCACAGTCTATATACATATTATTAAATTTTCTAAGTGTTTGATTTATAACGTGAGAAGGGCACTCATAAGGAGTCACATCATTCACGCTAATAAAGATAAACCAGTCGATCTGAAGATAAAAGGAAATCTTGGTTTCCATGTCCTCACAGACTCCAAGAAACTTTAGCAAGTCAGGATGAATCACCAGCCCAGGGATTTGAACTAGATGATCTCTGAAGGGACTTTCCAACCCAAACCATTCTATGATTCTATGATATTTAAAAGGCATATTAAAAAGGGCTTATATTCTCTTGGGCTTTACAGAGGATGAGACACTGTAGAAAGCAAGGTTTAAGGAAGTTACCGGTTGAAATTTCCAGTAGTAATTAAAGGACTTCTATCAGCTGGGAGGCTGTTGAATCCTCATTACTGGAATATCTTAGGGTTAGGATAGCCATTTGTCAGGAAAGATAGCAATAGAGTTGATCCTGTGTCAAGTCCCTTCTGTTCGCGTTTTCATTAACAGAAGGCAATTTGGCTGAATAAAACATATAGACAAGTTAGATGGGACTGTGAGGTCCAGTAATTTAAACCACTAGGCTTTTCTATTCAGCATCTCCTAGTGATCTGAGAGGCACTGCTGATGTAGTCAAGTGCTGTACATTCATGACAGGAGATGTAGAATCTGACTCTGTGACTTTGTATGCTCTTGATTTTTCTTATAATTACTTGAATGGATGGTGCTGGTGTGTAAAGCACTTCTCAGAATTAGACTTTTGGTTTTCTTGTTCCCTCTCTTTTTTCTTTTCATCCTCTCAAAAATCCCCTCCTCCCAACCCCAAGGAAATGGTCTGGGTGCTCCTTCACCTTCTCTTTCTCTTTTCACCTACAAATCAAAAGAAGAAAATATATTGCCAAGAATTTGCCACGTTGCCTAATTTTACATGAAATTTGCACTTCAGCCCTTGTTTTCTTGAATATTGTGGGCTTTACTGTGAATCCTAGATTCACTCTTCTTTATGTTTGTACTGTAGGGGCTTCACATGGCTGATCCTCTTTAAAAGTATAGAATTATAGAATAGTTTGGGTTGTAAGGGACCTTCAAAGGTCGTCTAGTCCAACCTCCCTGCAATAAGCAGGGACATCCTCAACTAGATCCAGTTGCTCAGAGCCCTATCCAGCCTGGCCCTGAATGTTTCCAGGGATGGCACATCTACTGCTTCTGGGCAACCTGTTCCAGTGTTTCACCACCCTCATTGTAAAAAATCTCTTCCTTTTATCTAGTCTAAATCTCCCCTCTTTTAGTTTAAAACCATTACCCCTTGTCCTATTGCAACAAGCCCTACTGAAAAGTCTGTTCCGATCTTTCTTATGTTCCCCTTTAAGTACCGAAAGTCCACAATAAAGTCTCCCTGGAGCCTTCTCTTCTCCAGGCTAAACAACCCCAACTCTCTCAGCCTGTCTTCATAGGAGAGGTGTTCCAGCCCTCTCATCATCTTGGTGGCTCTCCTGTGGACCCTCTCCAACATGTCCATATCTTTCCTGCACTGAGGGCTGCAGAGCTGCATGCAGAACTCCGGGTGGGGGTCTCACCAGAGCAGAGCAGAGGGGCAGAATCACCTCTCTCAACCTGCTGGCCCCTCTACTTTTGGTGCAGCCCAGGGTATGGTTGGCTTTCTGGGCTGCAAGTGGACATCGCTGGCCCATGTCCAGCTTTTAGTCCACCAGTATCCCCAAGTCCTTCTCAGCAGGGCTGCTCTCAATCCCTTAATCCCCCATTCTGTATTGATATTGGGGGTTGCCCTGACCCAGGTGCAGAACCTTGCACTTGGCCTTGTTGAACCTCATGAAATTCACATGGGCCCACTTCTCGAGCTTGTCCAGGACCCTCTGGATGGCATCCCATCCCTCAGGCATGTCAGCTGCACAACTCAGCTTGGTGTCATCTGCAAACTTGTTGAGGGTGCACTCAGTCCCAGTGCCTATGTTATTGATGAAGTTATCAAACAGTACTGGTCCTAATATGGACCCCTGAGGGACACCACTTGTCACCGATCTCCATCTGGATATTGAGGCATTGACCACTAGCCTCTGGATGTGACCATCTAACCAATTCCTCATCAATCAAGTCCATACCTCTCCAATTTAGACAGAAGGATGTTGCGGGGGACCATGTCAAAGGCCTTATGGATGTCCAGATACATGACATCTGTAGCTCTTCACTTGTCCATTGATGTAGTCACTCTGTTATAGAAGGCCACTATATTGATTAGGCGAGACTTGCCCTTGGTGGAGCCATGCTGTCTGTTTCGAATCACCTCCCTGTCCTCCGTGTGCATTAGCATAGCTTCCATGATCTTCCCAGGCATAGAGGTGAGGCTGGCAGGTTGATGGTTCCTGGGGTCCTCCTTTCTACCCTCTTTAAAAATGGGTGTGTTGTTAATTCTTCCAGTCACCCAGGACTTCACCTGACTGCCATGGCTTCTCAAATACCATGGAGAGTGGCTTGGCAACCGTGTCCACCAGTTCCCTCAGGACTCTGGGATCTCATCAGGTCCCATCGATTTATGTATGTTTAGGTTCCTCAGGTTGTCACAAATCTGATCTTCTCTTACAGTGTGAGGGACTTTGCAGCCTCAGTCCCTGTCTTGTCCACTCATTTGAGAGGTGTGGAAAGAGAGCTTGCCCGTGAAGACTGTTGCAAAAAAGTTGTTGAGTAACCTCAGTCTTCTACTTGTCCGTTGTTGCCAGTTTGCCAATAATGTTCATCATGGGAGGGTTATGCTTTCTTTGACCTTTCTTTTCTAGCTGACATACCTGTAGAAGTCCTTTGCATCCCTTGCCAAGTTTGGTTCCAGCCACACCTTGGTCTTCCTTACTGATGAAATACTTTCTGATGACAAAAGAGGACAGAAGTAATGCTGTGAAGAAAACTCATGCCTGTCATCAGATATTAGTGCCAAGGTCTGTCACAGATGAAAATACTTTAATCTTGGCTAAATTTAATCAAGGAAATTATTTTAAGTTTACATGAGGAAGTAACGTAAGCTATGGTTTCGGGAGCTTAAAATATCAAGTGAGTCAATCTAGTCACAGCTCATTTCAATGCAGAGCTCAATTGAATGTAAAGTTAAAAAATCAGCAACAGTTTGATTTTGAAGGGAAAAAGATCTGCTCTCTATGTGCTTAACATTTTTGGTACCACAGTGTGAGGGAAATCAGGGCATATTTTGTTCAGATATTTCATTATAGATGGTAAATTTGTCCTGCAAGACCTTAATTTATCATGTGTATAATAAAGGCACTGAAAATTTTGAGATGAAACTTTTGCTGATGATTTTGTCTGTGACATTTATGGTGTGTGGTGTGGCAAAGCTTGTGATATATTACGCTGAAATACACACATATGAAGTACTGTAAAGGGCTGCAAGTCTGTCACATATTGGACCGGTCATTTTTATTCCTCAGTGGGCTTATGAAACTATTAGAAATGAAGCCATTCTACACAGGCTTTTCTTAGACAAATGAGATATTAAGGATAATGCTAAAGCAGTTTTCATATGCTTATTGTAATAGTATTTTATTTTTTAAGCATAAAATTACATTGATAAAAACAATTACAGAATTACTCTGTGAATCACAGGTGGTTAAAGAACAGAATAAGAGCTGGCTCTGGTGAGATTTCTGTGGGCCATGGACTTGTATGTTTCTGTGTGGGATGGGTATAGGATCACTGATATTCTGTTAAATCAAAATACATTCTGATTTTGATGGTAAAAGGCAGAAACATCCCAAATGGCTCAAGAGCTGTATTCATTTTTTTCCTAATGATTGCACAGCTATGAATGTGAGAAAATGCAAACCTTATTGGGCAACATCAGTGTTAAGACTGTCAACTTTCCCTTAAGACTTGTTTATTTCAGATGTTTTTGATGTATCATTCCTGTATAAAAAGTGCAAATCCCAGGCAATCTCCCAGAACTGACACAAGGCAACTTTCCAAAGATGATAAAAAAAAGCTATTTTCAATCAGTGGCAATGCTCCTGCTGAATTTTCAGGTTAGACTCTGAACTTAGGTGTGACAAAATTGAAAGTATCCCCCGCATGACACTGGAGCGTAACTGATAAGACAAGAAAAATGGGTGCATTTCTTTTCATTCTGTCTCTGACAGTCGCAATGGCAGATTTCATTTAGAAAGCACGTGCAATCCAGACCCTTGTTTGTCTCCTAGTACTCACCCAGACAAGGCTATTTAGTTAGTATTTCTAGAACTGTTACACACAAATTTCTCTAGGCCCTTTCTAAGTCTGTTGATGCTGCACCTACAGCCTGCCATGGTAATTTTGATTCAGTCATATGTTAACTAAGGAAATCAAGGAAATAGAAGTCAGACTTATGTACCCACAAACAACACTGCTATTATTAATAATTTTTACATGCCCAATAGCTGATATTTTGCCATTTGTATACAAACAATTGATCTAGAGTGGATTTTACAGTCAAATGGTATTCATTTTAATGAATACAGCAAAAGAGACTCTGAAGTGTCCTCGGTATGCATGCTACAGATGCATTGCTGGTGACGTATTTAAATGTATTACCAAAACACCTTAACACCTGAGCATCTTACAAATACTGATGAATTTATCATACTCCTAAGAGGAAGAGATTAAGTTGCCATTCTTCTTTCAAAGACAATTTAATGAAAATTCAGAAAATTAAACAACTTACCGAGGTCCTATAAGGAATCATTGAATCCCAGAATACCAGGTTGGATGGGACTTCAAGAATCATCCAACCTTTCTTGGCAAAAGCACAGTCTAGACAAGATGGCCCAGCACCCTGTCTACCCAAATCTTAAAAGTGTCCAATGTTGGGGAATCCACTACTTCCCTGGGGGGATTATTCCATGGCTGAAAAATTTTCCTCGTGTCCAGTCAGAATCTCCTCATGAGTAACTTGTACCCATTTCCCCTTGTCTTTTCCATGTGACTCCATGTAAAAAGGGAGTCTCCATCTTCTTTGTAGTCACCCATTAAATACTGGAATGTGGTGATAAAGTGAGATACAGTGATAAGTTCTCCCCTAAGCCTTCTTTTCTCAAGGCTGGACAAACCCAGTACTCTCAGCCTTTCCCCCTATGGCAGCTTCCCAGTCTTTTGATCATTTCTGTGGCCCTTCTCTGGATCCTCTCCAGTCTGTCCACCTCTTTTTTGTATAGTGGGGATCAAACCTAACACAGCATTCCAGGTGTGACCTGACAAGCACCAAGTGGGATAATGACTTCATTGTCTCTGCTGGTGATGCCCTTGTTGATGCAGCCCAGCATTCCTCTGGCTTTCTTTTCTACCGCAGAACACTGGTCACTCATGCTGAGCTTGTTGTCCACCAGGACGCCCCGGTCCCTTTTCACAGAGTTGCTCTCCAAACATGTAGATCTTAGCCTGTGCTGCACTCCTGGATTATGTTTTCTCAGGTTCAAGACCATACATTTGTCCTTGTTGAACTTTGTAAAGTTTTTGTTAGCCCACTCTTCAAGCCTATCCTTGTCTTCCTGCTGTCCCTTCCTAAGTGTCCACTTCCCCACTCAGTTTGATATCATTGACAAACTTCATCAGGGTACACTTGATCCCATTGCCCAAATCAGTTATAAAGATACTAAACAGTATCAGGCTCAATATTGGTCCTTGAGGGACCCCACTCATGACAGGCTGCCAATTTGAAAAGGAGCCATTTACCGCCACCCTGAGGGTATGGCCTGTCAGATAGAGGAGGCTGTAGGAAACCATATTGAAAGCCTTGGAAAAATCCAGGTAAACAATGACCACAACTCACCCCACATCAACCATGCAGGTTACTTTGTTGTAGCAGGTTTGTCAAGCATGATTTGCCCCCTTTTCCCAATCATGTGCTTCATCTGACTAGTGATAGCTCCCAGTAGAATTTGTTCCATAACATTCCCAGAGACTGAAGTAAGACTGATGGACCTATAATTTCCTGGATCCTCCTTTAAGTCCTTTTTGTAGATGTGGTGACATTAGATTTCTTCCAGTCTTCTGGGGCATTCCTTGATCTCCACAACTTCTCAAAGATTATGGAGGGTGGCCTCACAGAAATGTCAGCCAGCTCTCTTAACGCCCTTGGGTAGGTATTGTCATGGACCATTGATTTGTAGGTATCGAGCCCCTGTAGTACTACGCATACCAGCTTTTCCTTCACTGAAGATTGCTCTGTGTTTGCGTCAAAATGGATTTTTGTTCCCAAAACCTGGGGCCCAACAGTGCTGCTAAAGACAGAGCTGAAGAAAGTTTTGAGAACCTCTGCCTTTTCAGTGTTGGTGACTAATTCAATCCTGCTGTTTAACAGTTGGTCAGTGTTTTCCTTCTGTTTCTTCTTGTTGTTCACATACCCGAAGAACCCTTTCTTGTAGTTTTTGACATCTCTGGGCAATTTCATTTTGAGCTGAGCTTTTGCTTTTGTAACTGCATCTTTGCCTGCACTGGCAATGCTGTTGTAGTTCTCAATGGGTATTCATCTGCTTTTCCATCTCTGGTATGCTTCTCTTTTGGTTTTAAGCAGACTTAGAAGCTCGAAGTTTATCCAAGGGAGTCTCTTGCTCTGCCTACTTCCCTTAGCTTTAAAGTGAATGAACAGTTTCTGT
This sequence comes from Streptopelia decaocto, assembly GCF_964273445.1. NCBI lineage: Eukaryota > Metazoa > Chordata > Aves > Columbiformes > Columbidae > Streptopelia > Streptopelia decaocto. The sequence continues at coordinate 46,309,901 of NC_138655.1, forward strand.
GCTTCCAGGAGAGCATTCTTGAAACCTCCCAGCACTTGCTACTTCCTTTATTCACCGTGTAATCTTCCCATGGAATTGCTCCCGGTTGAGCTCTGAGTAAGCTAAAGTTTACTTTTCTAAAATCTAAAACCTTTGTTTTAGTACGAAGTCCTCTTTGTCTCTTGAGTCCCAGTCTGATGTCACAACATAATTCATCTCCCTTACAATCTGAGCCTGCGTTGGCTGGCACATGGACAGACCCTCACTCAGATCTTTGGTACTGAATCATTGTAAGATCAAAGCCTGCTGGTAGCAAATTACTATTTATTTTACCTAGATTTTGGCAGCCTTGAATAAAATCTTTAATGAATGAGTTGGAAAAAGTCTGTAAGTAATATATATTTTTTTTATTTTTAAAAACTTTCCTAAAAAATAGGAAAAATAAATGGGCTAAATAGGTAGCTAACTAAATTTGCAGGTAGGCCCAAAAGTGTATGATGAATATCAAAGTTCAGAGTATTTGGTAGATGTCAGTTAAATGCTTTTGTTTCCTAAATGTCTTTTTATGACTATTTCATATATCATTGTGCTGTATTCTGAATTACAAGATGCTGTTTAACTACTGTCAGAACAATAAAATAGGAGAGGTTTATCATTATACAAAAGTGCATCCAAAACTGTCACCAACTGTAATTTTGTCATCATTCTCCTTTTGTAAAGTTTCAGTGCATTTGCAATATGAAATAACTTTGTGTATTGATGCATTCTTGACTTGTACCTGCACTCTCATAGATTTCAACTAAAGTTACTTGAGCATAACAGATTATTTTATTTGACAGAATTTTGCTTTGTTTCCACTTAAGCAGGTTCTAAATACACATAAGATAAATGATAAATTATCTTCGTTGTCCTAGAATTAGCAGTGTCATCAGACTGATAGCAATGTCTTTGCTATAAATCTGAACATGGACAATGTTTTTTTCTAACTTAACTTCTTGAAAAGGTACTTAAATCATTATATGAAGTTTGTGCGAGTGCCAAAAATCATTCTGCATGACATACTAAGAAAAAATATGTCAAAATGTTAAAGCAAAATAAAACGGTACATTAGACTACATGATTCTCTTAGTAAAAGCAATGTTCTACTAAGTTCAGGTAAACCTTTTTGAAAAAAAAAATCTTATCATTAATAAGAATGGCCTGGCTTGGAACACTGGAAAGAAATTTGATTCAGAAAAGTCAAAATGTTCAGTTTTTACTCTTAGAACCAAAGTGGTTTTGCTTGGTTCAACTCATCTTGACCTGTATGTGCTGTACCTGCAATGCCTGTGCTGCACAAATATTGTGATTTTGCTCTCTTTCTTCTTTCTGGCTTGTACTCCAGTGTTAATGTATAGCTTCTCTGAAGCAGTGTTTCAGACTTCCAGGACAGAAGGGTGTCACAGGAAAGGCCGTCTAAAGAGAGAGAACAACGCAGAGAATGATGGCTTAAGGAAATTGTGCTGCAGTTCTTGTGAAACCTGACACAAGTTTCTGCGTGACAACATAAACCAAAATGTCTCAGTCAATTTGACACATGAAATGATTTAGCCCTGGAATGGCCTGACTTCCTAAATCAACACATTTTTTTTTGTTTTAAGAAAATTAAAACTATAGTTTTCCAACACAAACCAGCAGTTGTAAGGAAACTACATTTCCCACTGATAAATGGAAAAAAAAAATCTCCTGAGCCACTCTATTTAAAGCATGATGTCCCAAATGATAATTTATTGTATTTTCCAGTGCCATTCAGAAATTATTACAAACAAATTTCTAGTATTTTTGTTTACGAAAACACAGTAACACTGTAATATTAATTATATTTTAAATAAAATGAAAATGATGCATTTGTTTACTCAGTTGTGAGGAGCATATGAATTATGCAGCAAAACAGTAGACTTTTTTTCTCAAATTGTGTGATCTTTTCATATTACAAGTACTAGATGCTGCTTACAATACTTTAAATGTCTTATTTATTACCACAAAATTAGGACTGAGTAAAAATAATAGAAACCTGAAGCTCAAATTCAGACAGTGTTTCCAAGATAGAAATCTAATAAGAATCTCAGCTTGTGGCTCTATTTTCTTCCATGGCAGTATACTTTTCATTCTGCCAAGATCTCAGTGAACCTATGTAAAATTATAGGATCCTGCTCTACAAAACCCACATAAAAAACAAAGCCCTAGTCTCAGTGTTACACACTGCTGGCACTTTAATAAGAGTTTTTTGCTTGAATAATTTAGAGCAGGATTAATATCACTACTCAAAGTTGTCTTTCTTTCCTGAAAACTATTAATTCTTCATTATTAAACAACAGGATTAAAGGTAGACAGTAAGTGGGCTTCTAAATTACAGCTGAAGGAAAAAACCTACCAAACTAATGTCTGTTAGCCAGGATTAAACTATATGCTATTTTTTTTTAAGAACAAAGCTAGAAAAAGAATTTGCACAGAATTTTTAATGAACCGGGTATTTGTTTGCATCTTCAGATACATTTTTCTTCCATGATTTGTAGTAACCTAAAATTGTCCACATCTCAATAAGAAAACAATTTTAAGAAAGTTTGTACAAATTACACAGCAATAGAAATTAATATTCAGAAATACACTGGAAATGTGCTGAGGGACTGTTTGATGTGAGACATATATTAAAGATATCTTTCAATAAATTGTATTAAATAATAAGCTATTTATCTTTTAAAAGCTGGTAAAAGATAGTACTAGAAGTAGGCAACCACTGCATAACCAAAATACGGTTTTTCTCTATTAATTCTTCCCCTTTCTATTTCTAGACATGCAAGAGACCATAGTTCAGACAATCATACTTCACACAGCATTCCTGTTCAGGAATTCAGCATGTGCTTCTGAAGACTAGATATTACTTTGAAGCACAATTAGGAAAAATATTTCTGATGAGCATAAGATGATTATGGAATTATTTACACAAGACTTTATTTTTTTACATTGAAAAATACATCTAATGGGCTTTGGCTATAGGCTTTCTAAATATCCAGAGTCATACATAGTTCAAATATTTGCTTTTTATGTAAACAGGTTAGCAAAATGAAAGGGAGCTTGTCAGGATTTTAGTGAATTTCAGCACACATTCTCCAGATATTAAAGGATACAGCTTTATATATTAGTACCTATTTTCCTTCTTTAAAAAATTGATCCATAAACCATACTTACAGTTGGTACATAACTTATAGGAGAGACTAATCCCAGTGAAGTCAATGCAATTTTAGTGATACTTAAGATAATCAAGGCTACAGGATGAAGTAAAAATGGCAATACTTCAGATATTATGGGGAGAGCATCTAGCATGCTCAGTTGCTTCAGAATAAAACTTGAAGCCGTGGAAGGGGCCCTTTCTTGAGGTAGCCTTGGTTTTGGTCATGATTCATGGGGATTACCAGTGTTCATAAATGTTACATTGACACATATGCCACTGCAGGTTGTCTTTGACAGTAGATCTAGTTGCATTTCTGAAAGCATCTTTTATAAAGCCTTTTCCTGATATTAGACTCAGAAACTTGTCATCCAGCTCTTCTGAGATGAGTTAATCTGGTTACACAACTGAAAGTTTCTTCTCTATTTTATAGAGTGGGAGGTTCACAGACAGCTCTTCAACTTTTCACTAACCTATCCATCAAAGCTGAAGAAGCAATATTTGTGGGAAAACTACCAATTTGGTGCTATAGCAAAGATAGCTAGTCCCTCTCTATAACTGTTGTATATAAACTGATGTTGCAGACACTATGGTTACTATACATATGATACAAAATTAAAATGAGATAGGTACTATATCTCAGTATTTTGCTCCTTCAGGTCATATTCTAAGCCACCTTAAGGTTTTATCAGAATAACAGAGTCCAGTAGAGCTTTTTTTGTGGGAAAATAAAAGCCAGATTTAATTACAGTTATAGAATCATAAAGACTTTTTCAATTAACACATTCAAATAAACTTTAAAAATATCAATGTAAAATACACTGACATATGAAATAACAATTCTCCATATTGGTTATTAGCAAATTTATATTGCTTCCAAGTATTTTTTTTGCTTTTCATGAAGAACTTCAGCTACCAGTGCCAGTGAAACAATACTTGCTATTGCCTCCCCACATCACAAAGCTTCTAAGACTTTATTTTCTTGTCAGTATTAGAAAAGAGAACTGGTATGGTATATTATAGCCCTCTTAGGATAAACTGACATTGAACTTAGATAGTAGTCATAGTTTGGCACAAAAATCTGACTAAGAGCTCCTGGTTGTCACTGAAGTCCTTTTAGATTTAAGTAAAGCTGTAATGGTAATGGAGACAAGGTGAAACCAACATCTTCCCAGGTGACAAAGTGGCAGCACTGGCTGCGGCGCATTGCTGGTCGTGCTCCTCGCCATGAGAGTAGCAACATGGTAGGCCATGGCAAAGTGTTTTTTTTACTGAGAGCTTCAGAAAGCAATGAAAATGTATTGTGTTTATATGATTATTATTTATAACTATTGCTGGTGATGGGAGAAATGATTGAAAGTGCCATTTTGTAGCGCTCCTTGACTAACATACAAAGTAAAGTGATGCATTTCAAAGTGCTTATTTAGTCTTGAGTTGACTAATTATTAATTACATTCTTTTCCTGTCTTTTCAGTGAGGGGCTATTAACCCAAATCTACTTATTGGGGAAGATCACTCAGTATTTTAATACTTTTTTATGATACATTAATTCATGCTGATACGGTATGCACACAAGGATCCCATCTCAGTGCTCTGTTTTGTAATCAGATCTCTCTCCAAAAACATTAGTATGTGTTTGTACACTTGTAGTGCTAGGTGGAGAGAAATTTATAGCTAACTTCAACTTCCCCATCACTGACAAAGTCCTGCATTTGACCTTGAAATGGGGCACCCTTTAGAGATCCTCACACAAGTAGGAATCCCAGAAACCTTAGCGCTATTTCCTAGTTACACTTAATAACTGTATTCTTGGTGGGTGGCAGCTAATGAGTGTTGGTGCAAATTGGCGATTTTGGCAGGAAGGGGCACTGACAGAGGCCTTACTGGCTGGAGTACTGCACAGTGCTGTACTTTGTCACTCTTCTCCGGGAAGTGCCGGGGGATGCTGTGCCCATTGCCTGGCCAAGGTGACAGTCAGCGCTGAGCATCTGACCTGTGCTGCTCAGGCCCCCCAGGTTTGCTCCTCCTAGGCTTGTTGCCCCCAGGCTGCTCACCCCAGACCCTGACACTACCCTTTCAGTGACCACCACATTGTGGGCATTGGATAACTCTGCGGGAATATTTATTAAGCTGCCTGGCATGCCAGAGGCAGGCCTGAATACCCTTTCTGTCACCACCACATTTGACCCATCTACCAAATCGGGAATGCTCAGAGAGGTCGGGAGCCGGGAGTTGGGTGCGATTACTCTTTCCGTGACGATAACGTTGGACCCATCTGTGAGGTCGGGGATATCTAGCATGCCACGCAAATCAGAGGCAGATGCAGGACCAACAACCCTTTCTGTTACAACAACGTTGGATGCACGCAGAGGGTCGACAGAAAGAGAGGGGGAGCCGGAGGTGTAGGTCTCAGTCACCGTCATGTTGCCGTGGAGCAAAGGATCTGGCATTGGCCTCGGGGGCTGTATGGTTGACCCAGATGTGTAGGTGTTTTCTGTAATGACCGTTGTAGTGCCAGCTGGGGGAGGCATGGGTGCACTTCCATTGACAATGATGGTGGTTCCAGGTGGCGGGAGGTTCAGATCACTTTCAGGGTTGGGAAAGCTGATGTTAACAGATGGCCAGGGTGGGTTGACATCAGGGAATGGTTCAATCTCTTTGCCCAGACAGATCTCTGCCAGGGTCTTAAATTTTGGTCCTAATGTCTCCAAATATGTTTCATCTATATCTTCTCCAATAAAGCTGCAGCAACCCACAGAGCCAACAGGAGTACCGACTCCTTCATGATCGTATATTAATAGGCAGTCATTTGCTGGCCGACCTTCATCTTCATCTGCATACACAAACGCTTTCTGTAGTGTGCAAAAACAGAAAAAATAAGTAGAACAGACTGACTTTTCATCACATTTTTAACTAGGAGGACTCAAACCATAGTAAGGGATCCCTGACCACAGTAAGGCCCAACTGCCTTGAAGAACAGGACATCAGCCGGGCACATTATATCATCAACATTTCTCTCAACTTGAAATAGGTTTTATTCAAATGCGACTGATATTTTATTGTTTCTGCAAGCACTTAGCATCTCAAATTTGGTCTGCTGTCAGGAGATTGCAGTCTGGGAGAAGTCTATGTTCAGTGTTTCAGGGATGCTCTGTCCTCCACTGAGTCTTGTTTAGATTTTGAAATACAGTAGTCCTTATATATTAATTGATATTTTGGTGATATATGCAATTACAGTACTTATACCTCACAGTTTATGCTAATAATGAAAATATATCCCCTTAATCATGTAAACTCCATAGTATTTTTTCATTGTATATGTAAAGGCTATTAAATACGTTGCCAATTACAAAACTGCATATTTGTTTGCTTGCAGTTCACTTCCTTTTAGGGAACAGAAATGGCAATTAAAATAAGGGAGAAAGTGAAGTGGTATTCATAGTTCTTTGAGGATTAAGGTCACTTCATTAAACAAGCTGTACAGAAAGTACGTGTGAACAATTTCACAAAGTTATTATCTACTTATACTCTGGAAAAAGTGGCAAATATATGCATTCAGTGGTCACTTATGAAGCTGAAATAATTTAATTGCTTACTACCCATAACTCTGTCCCATCAGTTTTACAAAAAGGGTATTGAGCAACCAAATCTACTATCCTAGCTGCTCAAAAACAGTATGACTAGTGTCATTGTTTTTCCTACTAGTACGGTCAGATTTGCTCTTACACCAGTCTTATGTCATGGAAGTTTCAATTTGAGTGAAGTTATTTTGGATTTCCACCATGTAACTCAGGGAGGAGAATCTAACAGTAGTCTCACAGACTTAATGCAAAGAGGATCAGGTAATTACCTCAGAGAAGTAGTTGTCTAGGAAGGCCATGTTCACCCCTCCTTCTCGGTACTCTTTTATTGTTCCTCCAACTGATCCTTTTACTTCCCCTGTTCCAGAAACTCCTCCAGCTGTTCCGTAACCAGTACCAGTGCCATAGCCAACCCCTGTAGTTTCTTCAACGCCAGAAGCTACTACTCCTCCTCCTCCATATGTGTTTGTATATATGTCTGAAAACAGGAAAAGAAAAGTTATCCTTTCTGCAAAAGGTCTGCAAAAATTTACACTGATTTTGAAAGTTGTTTTTAAAAAGGATACAATGACACTACAGAGTTTCTAAAGGTATTTTAGGCTAATTCTAGTCATAGATCCATGCACATGTTACAAGCATTGAAACTGCAATAAAAATGAAGCACATCTTAGCAGACATCTAAGATCTTGGTTTTATTCCTGAAGCTAGGGTGCATGTACATATGTACTTTAGAAAATCAATGATTTACTTGTGTAATTGGCTGGAGAGATTCCTCTGTCTGGTGTATATACATGCTGTCATGGCATTTGCATTAGAAAATCAGATAATGCTTATGGATATTTATGCAAATATATAAATATATATTTATGATCTCTTCAGGGTTAAAATTGTTTTGCCTTAAACTCTTTTCTAAAAGAAATAGCTTTGTAACTCCTTTCACATTTTCTAGTTGTTAGATTGTAATGGGTATTTGGGAGAACAACAATTGATCATAACCACCAGTGTTCACCATGCAGAATGAAAATGACCTTTACAATAAATTATGAAGTCATGCTTAGAGGATCTTATCTTCTCCAGAATTTTTCATATATGATAAGGAGCAAGGAATGGTCTTAAGTATTGACATGTAATATAATAAACCAATTGCATACAGTAGTCTTGACTATTATTACATTAAGAAACATAGGCTTTTTTTTTTTTTTTTTTTTTTCCTGTTCAGTCTCATTAGTCTGAGTTTATAGATTTTGAATCAGGGGCTTTCACCACAATGTTACTGAACAATAGAAATAAAGTATAACACATATGTAAGTCTTAAACATTTCCATTGTCATGGCAGCAGAACCTCCCTGAGAACAAAGACTCTCAACTTCATGCTTATGCCCCAAAATGTTCTCTTTTGATTTTACCTTAAGGATGAGAACATTTTTGAATAATCAGTAGTCAACAGAGAGGTTGTCCGGCAGAGTGACATTTCTTCCTGTCAGAAGCTAGTGAAAATGCATCTGTGCCAGCATCCCTCCTTCCTGTTGCGGAGTAAGGAAAGGGGAAAAAGAGAAAGTGGCCCTGCAGGCCTTGACTTATTCTCTATGGCAATCAAATTACTGGGGAAACCTTATCTCAAAAGCATAAATTTATTGTGGTATGTACCAGCTTTCCATCTAGGCTAGTGCATAAATGGACAGTAATTAACTGGCTACTTGACAGGTCCTATTCTCCCTTGTGGGAAGCAGACCCTGGAAATTGGGAAGAAATGAACCTTTCACCACTGAGTTTAGAAAGAAAATTTCCTTATTCTGTCTTGAAGATTGATTTTTATTAAAACTGACGTCTTAAAAAGACCCTCCATTTACTAGCTGGAATCATAAAAAAAATAAGTTGCCTGAGATTTGAAGGCCTTGACAGATATTTCAAAATAAATGTAGTTTACAGAAATGAATCTGCTCAAAGGCTTAAATCTCCAATCCTTTATTCATACTGGAAGTCCTACTAGCATCAGTTTGACTATCTGTAGATGGAGGATTGGAAGGATCGGGTTGTAGCTGAGACACCAAAGTGTTCCTTGAATCAAAAGATATGAAGTTTTGAAAGACAGCTTTATGACAGCACACATAGAAAATGTTACAATTGCCTTACCAGAGGGTTCACAAAAATCACCTCCTGCAGCTGTTGTTGGAGCAAGAATGTGTGAGACATCCTGGAAAACAACATTTTGGTTTCTTGAATTATGACTTTGAAATTGTCACATGAAGACCAAGACTTTGTGAATCACATTAAGGAATTAGCAGTCTAAACTGTTAATGGTAGCTATAAATTACCATCTCCAGAAAACAAAAACAACCACCACCACCAAAAAGATTCCATCCAAGTTTTTTTCATTGTCAAGGTGAAAAGTGATCAGTGAAGATGGTTTCTGTTATTTTGTCCTAATTTGCACTGAAAAAGCTTACTAGTTGTTGTGTTTCGGCTGAGAAAATAGTAACACCAACGTGCTGGGCTGACCTAACTGAACATAACTAAAACACACAAACGCCATCTGCAAATGTTAATTAAGAATCACTTTTTATATCTGCCTGGGAATTGTTGACAATGCTGGGCTTCTTTTAGAAGATGACACAATGCTACAATCACTTCCATGCTTCTGATCAGATGTAGTCTTTTCTGCAAATATGAGTTACTCCGGGTTTTAGAAACGTGGGATGTACTCACCCTGTCTTCAGGCTGTGCACCTTCTATTCCCCATGGATGAATTGCCCCTTCTGTGCATTCAGGTACAGGTTCAAATCCAGTTCCAACTCCAGCTGCAGCACCAGGTCCACAGCCACAACAGTCGCTCATTGACATCAAAATTGGAATCACTTAACAGGAAGCAAACAGGAAACATGGATTTAGGACATCTCTTACTCACAGGAATAGCTGCTTTTTCCAGAGGGCAGGTGCTCGACAACGTTTGTAAATATGTCTTTTTAAATGCTTCAAAAGCCTGCAAGTCTGGCTTTCAGAATAATTAGCTGCTTTTGGAAATGTATGTATTTGGAAATTCAGAATAATTTGTACCTTTAGTTACAGGAGAGCAAAGCAGGGGTGGAGTAGGGTTGTTACTCCAAATTTAAGACTGTACACCTGGGAACAGACTGTGATTTATCTCAGCTGAATTAATATAAGTTGCATATGAAAATTAAACAAACAGAACCAGTCTTGCTACGTAAGTCATTCAGTGTTATTCATTTTTATATATAAGCATACATTTGTCTCTTCAGATATTGTAACTGAAAAGAAATACGCATCAGTAATAATAGACATATGAGAATCAGTGGAGAGATATCCATCTGGCTACAATGATCTTTGGCTAAGGCTCCAGTTGCAATTTTCATCACACATACATAGTGGTTGATTTGAAAAAAACAATAGAAGAAAACCCCAAACCCCAGTTTTAACAAATGTTTAGACAGAGTGAGTGAGGTTTCTCAGTGTGCTGTATTATGCTAAGTTATTTCAAGAACTCAGTGTTGGAAATTACTGAATGCTTTAAAGAGCAACATCGAAAACATTGCACATTTTAGAAGGCACTGCAATATTAATTCTGACTGTCTTTAGGTCCTTAAGTTAGTAAGCTGGTATTACTGCAGAGGGAGTGGAGGGAGACTGTTGCCTACACCAGACGAAGCTGTCTCTAAAATGCTCAGTTTAACATCAAAGTGAACTGAAAAGGAGAAAGAACTAAACAGTGTACAAAGTGCTACCTCACACTACATGACTAAGGACATATTTACTCCAGACTACCAACTAGGAGAGGAGTTTTCCAAAGGTGGAAAGACAGTCTGTCCTGTAATGCTAATCACCTGGGAACTACAAACAAAACAGCCTTTTGCAGCTTCAAAATTTTGTGTTTCTTGAGTTCTAGTAATCAAAGATCAAAACCAAAATGAAAATCCACTCTTCAAAAAATACAGAGAAAAATAATTTTCCTCTGGTTTTACAGTCAGCATTTTTCCATTGGGAAATTTCATATGTTGATTGTTCAATACCTGGGCCATGAGAAAAGGATGATCACATCTGATTGTGGTAGTCTGAAAGTAATTGCTTTTATGAAGTCTAACTTGAGTAATTCCTACCCTTGAAACTCATATTTCTTTAAAAATACTAGGACATTGAATGAATGATCTGTTTTGATAGTGTTATCACAAATGCTACTGTTTTTTAATAGATGTAATCTTTGGCAGCCATAGACAAAAATGCTCAAAATTTAGGATGATTATATTTATTTTTCTACTACTGAAATCTGGCTTTGAGTACAGAAGAAGCTTGTTCTTTTCATCTTTTCATACCCAACTTGGAACTGATACTTGTCTATTTCTTTTAGTAATGTCATGGAAGTAGGAATTGTAAAATCTAAATTGTAAGCGACAAGGATAGCTTTTGCCAAAAAACCTTCTAAATGTTCTACTAAAGATTTTTACCCTGTCTAATGGTCTGAGAACTGGGTAAGACCTTAGGGAAAAAGATAAACCCTAAGTCTTAAGAAGGAAATAGTTATTTCTGAATGAAATATATAAATATGTAGAATATAAAACATAGAGAAATTCTTGTAATTGAAAAGACATTTTTTTCTCTGGCAAATGGCCCATGGGAGCCAACAGGTTAACAAACAACTGGAAAAGTCACCTTATTTTAGAAGAGTTAAAAAAAGTTTAGAAACTTTATAAAACTGTTTTCTTAATTTTATACTTACAAACAAATATTAATCCACCAAGAAACATCAGACCAATGGCAGAACCGCTAAGTGTAGTAGAAGATCCCAAGTCTCTGCCATAAGTTCCACTTCCATAATAAGTATCAGTGGCTTCAGTATATTCATCAGTTCCAGTGTAATCGCCCGCTGCTTCTGGGTAGTTATCATAGTCTTTTCCTCCAGTACCACCACCTTCTTGTCCTGTTCCTTCTCCACCTCCCTGGTATCCTCCACCACTATCACCACCACCACCAGCACTGCCACCGCCACCGGCACCACCACCGGTGCTGCCACCACCACCGGCGCTGCCACCGCCACCGGCACTGCTACCACCACCGCCACCAGCACTGCCACCGCCACCGGCACTGCCACCCCCACCAATGATAATTATTTTTGTCGCCCCACTGGTGCAGTAATTACGACTATCACACTGACAAGCTTGCACAGGAATTATATGTGGTTTAGGGCAGCGTCGGCCTTGGCTATCTCTTACGGTGACATAGATCCTATAATAGTAAAAATCCATGTTCTGATTCACTAGTTCTGCAGATGAAGCTATGGGAGGGGGGAGGAGTGGAAAGAGAAAAATATTCAGATTAAAATATTGACTGTAAGTACTGTACAAATCTTTAATTTTAGTGAGTAATGTTCATAGAACAGAATGAAGACTCAGTGTTCCCATTCTTAGATCTTCAGTTACTTATATGTCTACGGTATTTATTCAAAGCTGAAACTTATCATATTCATCTGTGCTAGTTTTTCCTTTTGGAAAACCTAAGCTTGATCAGTGTAGTCATAATTTTTTAACCTGAGAAATATAAAAGGGGCAAATATACGTTTTTATATCTACTTCTGTTTTTCCTGATTGTTACTCACCCAACAGTGAATATAAACATTGCAAATTTCATAGATTTTTTTTTCTCTCACATGGAATTTACATGTGTTTTTCAAAAGATTTTTCAATAATTTTAAAATACTTCAAGTTACACATTTGCATCTGTTTAGGACAAATACACAAGAGTAGTTGTAACTGTGTTATTTACCATGTAATATAGTCTTCTGTGCATACAGTAAATTATGCAAATGCTGTCATTTAGTAATGTATGAGATTTGATTAATCCATTAGTTTGTCATGTCCTACTGGAGGAAGCTGGAAGGAAAAGCTTCACTGGGCACTGACTAGAATATTTTTCTTAGAATCATAGAATCATTTTGGTTGGAAGAGACCCTCGAGGTCATCGAGTCCAACCATAACCTAAGTCTGGCACTGAATCATGTCCGTAAGCACCCCATCTACATGTTTTTAAACACCTCCAGGGATGGTGACTCAACCACTTCCCTGGGCAGCCTGTTCCACTGCTTAACAACGCTTTCTGTGAAGAAATTTTCCCTAATATCCAATCTAAACCTCCCCTGGCACAACTTGAGGCCATTCTCTCTCATCCTATCTCTTGTTATCTGGCGAAAGAGACCAACCCGCTCCATGCTACAACCTCCTTTCAGGTAGTTGTAGACAGTGATAAGGTCTCCCCTCAGCCTCCTTTTCTCCAGGCTGAACAGCCCCAGTTCCCTCAGCCGCTCCTCATCAGACTTGTGCTCCAGACCCCTCACCAGCTTCGTTGCCCTTGTCTGAACTCTCTCCAGCACCTCAATGTCTTTCCTGTTGCGAGGGGCCCAAAACTGAACACAGGATTCAAGGTGAGGCCTCAACAATACTGAGTACAGGGCGACAATCACTTCCCTAGCCCTGGTGGTCACACTGTTCCTGAAAGCAGCCAGGATACTGGTAGCCTTTTTGGCTACCTGGGCACACTGCTGGCTCACGTTCAACTGGCTGTTGATCAACGTTTGTACAATAGATTGCAAAAGCTTTAATCTTTATTTGCCATTTTCGTATGCCTCTCATAAAAGTAAAGCTTTGTCAACTTATAATTTATAGTCTAATAAATAAATAAATTTGAGAGTTTTATCATGTGTCTAGATTTTTTTTGATAATATCAAAAAAAGAAAAGGTATCAAATTACTCCCTTTGAATTACCTCATTAGGTTTAGACCAATAGAGGTGCTTATCTTAGCTACACTCAAGTAAAGTACAGTTTTGCTGCTCTATTTTTATCAGTGTATTTTGTTTCCTTTAAAAGATGATAACCAGGTAAAACACATATAATGATTCTGATTCTAGTTCTAATATGATTTTTTAAATACATATATATACACATGCAAATTCAGAGCAACTTCTTGGATTCATATGTGCATAAAATCACATTTGAAATTACAATTGACTCTAATAACTGTTTTGTTTGTTATTAAAGGTTATCCTAATCTGCTGTCTTAGATAAGACCTTATTAATATGGTTTATTCTGTAATAAAATGTAAGTTAATTTACCATTTATTGATCTGATAATCCATGTAGTTTGAGGTTCACCATGTATGCTGAATGTAAAAGGAGTAGCATATAGACCACTATCCGCATTCTTTGCTGAGATAATCACTGAGGGGGAATGCATACATACTTTCCTTAGTTCAGTATTAATAGTTGGGCAATTCTTATTGAAGTCTTGTATTGAAAGCACAACTGTGCCAGTAGCAGTATATTGAGGAACCCCTGTAAAAAGAAGATACTTGTGGTCAAGAGGGAATTTTGACACTGTAAATAATGCAGTTCAGGTGGGAAATCTAGGAAAAGACATTAAGAGAAATCTGGAAAAAATAGAGATTTGTTTCAGAAAAAATTACTCTATTTTCTTACCTCTAGTGATAGCCAGAACCTCTGCTCTGTACTGCCCATTGACTACATAGATTGACTCCCAGTCAATAACTCTGTTCAGTGTGATTTCACCAGTGTTTTGATTGATTTTGAACCAGGCACCTGGATCACGTCCTATACTATATCTGTATTTGAGGAAATGAAAATACTCAGCATTATGTTATGAACATCTGCATTACATATTCATTTTACAAATAATATTTGTCACTCTGGAATATTTTGTTTTAGGCAGTACTAGGTCATATTGCATTTCACACTGTTCAAGCAAATTTCCTGCACACTTCATAAGATGTAGACCAGAAAAATAATTTGTAATAAAATAATTGCATAGAAATCCATTATATTTTGAAAGTGGTATTGTAGTCCGAAAGTGAAATCTTCACAGCTCTTCCTATAATTTTCTGCAGTGGCATTTGCTTACATATTTCTCTGTTTAATGAATTTTTTTCAAATATTTGGAAATTGGATGTATTTACTTCTCCATACATTAAAAAGCAAACTATGGTCCTATTAATTATCATTAATTTAAGCAGAAATAAATACCTTATATATATATATATATATTACTATAGAATGAGCTGGTAGTCAACTCTTTTATTCTGATTGTATAATATTGCCCATTATTGTGGTTTTCTACTTGCCTTTTTAGAGGAGAGAAAAAAAAATCTCTATTTGTAGCAAACGTTTCAAAAGTTACAAGAAAAAAAATTCTTATGTTGGGCTAGGAAAAAAACCCCACCAAACTGTTCTGATTTATTTAAGTTACAGCCTGTCAGAAAAACTATATTTTCTTTATCTTGTGCCCAAGGCTAAGGACAGTAGGTCAGGAAACAAAAGCGATCATAGCATAAAATTGGGCTGAAGAAAATATTATTCTCTTGCTATTATTCTATTACTAATCTATTAACTCTTTTTTATTATTATTTTTTAAGCACCCTTTCAAATACTTATTCCTCATCGCACTGAAATCTCAATTAAAGTAATTATTCCACCCAGGGAGTTAAGCAGGGAGAGCTTACACAACATTAGATGCAATAGCTCCAGTGTCCTCATCGATGGCTGTGTATGTTCCCACAACATAATTCACTCTTGTATTTTCTGGTACAGAAAACACAATTGAAGATGGATGAAATCTTGGCGGTTCCTTCACATTGACTACTTCTATGGTAAGGGGTGTTCCCGTCACTTGGAAGTCGTGCGCAACAGAGTGGTGGAAGGCAGCTACGTTCCTGACACCGATAACCAGTGAGTGACTTTGGAGATGTTCATAATTCAATTCCTAAAAGAGAAACCACAGAGAACTAGATAATAAATAAAAATTCCATTAATTTTATTTGAATACTTTCTATTTAAAATAGTTGACTGACAACATTTTTACTACTTGTGTAGTTTTGTGACAATTAATTAAAACTATTCTAAGATTATTATTTCATCAGTTGAATCACAGTATTTATCCATACCTTAATGACTCTAAGGATTCCTTGATTTGTAGCTCGATCTGTAATAATTTCAAACCAATTATCTTCATTACCGGATATAAAGAAAAACTCTGCTAGCCAATTGTCTGTAAACTCTTCATCAGCATCCAGAGCTTGTATTCGTATCAGTTCTGAACTGAGTGAGTTTTCTGAAATGCTTGCTGAGAACTGAAATGACAGATAAATACCTATTAGCAAACACTAAAATATGTAATGTGAGGAAAACACATCTGATTCTTTTGAAGGATGTCTTGCCCATAACTCATGCAAATTTAATAAAAATCATGTGTTCAAGGTAAATTGTGATTCTGTTTGCAAATCCGAAGAGCTGTCTCACATCAAGTGTTTGCAGAGGCAGTTTAGAGGAAATGGATTTGTGCTTTCTATAAAAAATAGACTATGCAAAGTTTAGGTTAATCTATGTAATCTGGTCATATTTCATGGGTCTGGATGCCTCCATGACTGGGTTTCTCTGAATACAGAGAAGTCAGTGTCAGGACTGACTTCTTTGAATACAAAAATAATCTAGGTGTATGTTATCAGAATTGGTGTGCAAGTGACCAGTTGGATTTTTTGCAAGGAAACATGTCTCTTAATCCATCAGGGCATTCAAATGTGAAAGCACTGTGTGGGGTAGTAAGGGCTCTGTTATCAGCTGGGCTTTTGAACAGGATTTCAAAACAGTAATGTTGCTTTTGGTATTCAAAACATACCGAGCTTTGAGCAAGAGTTGGGAAGTTGTCATTGACATCAATAACTTTAACGTTACAGCTACAAAGGGATGATATTCCATCAGCAGCTCCATCCCGGTCGGAAGCTTTCACAACAAGAGTGTAGCTGCTATGTTGCTGTCAGAGAAAGAAAAATGAGCATGTTAGAGGGACCACCTGTACATCTTACATGTTACAAATACTCATGTCTTCCTGCTATTTCCCAATGCAGGAATTTGCCTTAGATGCTTTATTGTAACATATAGAAGAAAAGCGTTTCTCCTTTAAGTTTTGTAAAACACACAGCCTTTTTTTCCCCCCTTTCCCTGCCCCCCTTAACACATATACACCACAACGTCATGTTATTTAACTTTGGAAAGGGAAATGTTACCTCTCTATCAAGATAATTTGCAAGATGGAGTTCTCCAGTATATTTGTTCATAATGAACATGGGTGGACCTGAAGGTTCTTGACTCTCTATCTTGAAGGCAATTTTAGAATTCAAGTGATTAGGTTCATCTGCATCTGTTGCAATTATTTTCATCACCAGTGTATCTAAAAAATAAAAAATAATAATGAAAAAAACAAATCAGAAAACTTCTTTTTTTCTGCTCATCAAGACATTGCTCAAACTTGGTGTATAAACATGATAGAATGCTGTCCATTCATTGACATTTGCAGAGAAAAACAAAAGTTTAATTTTGTAGCACTGGTTCTGACTAAATGTTTATGACTTTAAAATGCATTAAAAATTAAGGTCAGATGGAGTAATGCAGATTTTCACTGAACTACTTTAAGTCATCATAGGGACTATGTAAAACCAGTAAGTACTCTGCTTGTAGATATTCACATAAGAAATCTCCACAGTTAAATGAGAATTTCTAGAAAGTATAAAATGAGCATTAGGCAAAATTGCCTCAGTACTATTTGCATGTCTAATGTTGATTGCTCTACTTTTGGTAAAAAGAATCATATTAGTGTTTTAAGTAAGCGTGTATTTAGTGATATTCTAATGCAATTGTAACACTCAGGCTACAAATACAAATATTTGAAACCTTAAATATAGAAAAAAATGTATTTGATATACCCTCAAAGGAAATAAGTGTAAATGTAATGTTGATTTTTTATTTTAATTATTTCGCATTTGAAATAATTTGCATTATGGTATGGTTAGAAACTGGGACATTCACATTCATGTCTGGGAGGAAAGGAGGAAGGGAGCATCAGTGCTTAATTTTAGTTAGTGAGCTTGGGCCCCAGCTCCACTAGCACTTGGAGAAGCTTCTCTCACTCCTTCCTCTGCAGCAGGCCTAAGCATTGCCTAAGAAAAAAGTAGAATGAGCACCCCAGGTTTATATTAACTCTATTCTGGGAGCTTCACTAACTATACTATAATAGGCATAACATAGTTACTTACTGTCCATACTGCTTTCTTCAATAGATCCTGTAAATACAGTTTGTGCAAATACAGGAGGGTTATCATTTATATCCAGAACTCTGACTCGAAGTTCAAGAGGTGGTTCCAAATCTACACCAGTCAGTGAGTGTTTAGCAAAGCAACGTATCTAGATAAAGAGATTTACTCATTTTAAAACCAAAAGTGAAGTAGGGCAAACAATCTGAAACAAATGAATTTGTCTCCTTCTGCTCTCCCTGCCCCACCCTGGATCCACCATTATAAAGGTAAAAGAAAAAGGGGAGTACTTACAACAAATACTGGGGTTACTTCTCTATCCACTATTGATGTTATATTAATTTCTCCTGTTCTTGGGTTAACAACAAATATTCCATAGGGGGCACGATCAATTCCAACTCCAGAGATGCTGTATGTGATTGGATTGTTTTCTTCACAGTCTGATCGGATCTACAATAACAGGTAATTACAATTTGTGCAAGTTTACAGAGGATACATGCAGGCCTTTTTTTTTTTGCTAATATCAGTTCCTGTAGAAACATCTATATAATTTCAGTTTGTCTCTCAAACACATATCACATGGTTCAGCTGACAGAACCAATTGACGGCTCTTCTACAAAACAGCCAGCCTAGAGATCCATCTTCCCTTAAGTGCTTACAGGTTTTCTATTTCCTTTAAATCTTCTGGCAGGGAAGAGGAAAGAGAAAATTCCAAGACTATCACACTTTGGCTGGACCTCAGTAAGGGTATGGTCATGATGAGAGGACGGAAAGATATTTGCCCACAAGTCATGTGCTGTCCTTGAGCTTCTGCTCAAGGGTTTCTCAGAATGAGAGAGAACAGAAAAATATCACAATTTAGTACACAGATGCTGCACATGAAGAGACTGTGGTTGGAGCTGTCTTGGAAGCAGACTGATGGCAATGTTCTGGGAAGCTTTTGGTCACTCTTCAGGAGCTGCCTGGGTTCACCTTATGAGACTGTCTCAGCAGAGCTGGAAATATTGCATCATCTTTCTTATATTTTACTTTCCCTGCTTTGACTACTCTAAGCAAATATACTTTCAAATCTCTCTGCTTGTATCATCCTGCCTGTAGAAAATCTTCCTTGTCAGTGAACGCTTTTACTTTTCTTTCTACTTACTCTGGCAATTGGATTCCTCTTAGAATTATCTTCACCCTCTCTACAAGCTGCAGCAAATTTGATCCATTCACGTTTTTGTCTTCTGAAGGTTTTCCATTTTGCTGTTCCATTTCCAGCCCATTCTTTTACCTTTGAGAGACAGTTACAGTTTCATATGACCAGTAATATCAATACACTTTGAATTAATATAGACATTTAGAATCTCCAACACTGAGGAGAAAAGGAATTTTTATAGATCATGTACCTTTTACTGTCTGTGAGTCCCAAACTCGAAGACTGTAAATGTTTACTTTAAAATTATTCCTGTGTTTGAGATACTTATTTAGGTTCAGGAGAACTTCTCTTGAGAGGCTGAACAGGTTATTACCTGCAGCTAGTTAATATTTAAATATGTTTTCAATCTTCAAGTTCAGAAATGTCTTATTTCAGTATTTTCCATTTCATTTTTGCATTGGTTACATTTAATTTGACCAGAAAATAAGTTTCTAAAGAAATATATATTACCTCTACATGAAATCCTGTGCTGAAATCCAAGAGTGCCTGCAAGAACAATAAGAAGATAGGCATATAAAAATGTAGGACAAAACACAGTAAGCAAACCCCAGCTGACATATATTGCAGGACTGGAGCAGTACTTTTTACCAAGTCTACTGCAATAACCTATCTAGGTAGCAGGCACAAGATTTCCATAAACGACTTTGTCCAATTAATTATTTTCTATATCCATCACTTGAATTCCTTGAGAGTTAATACCTTCATAATTAATTCTGTCTTTCAAGGTAGAACTTTGGATGAAGGTGCCATAGCATATTTCAAGTTATACCTACATCAAAAGACAACTTTCGCACTGATTTTTAGCTTGGAACACATCAGCTGAAGAGAGAAGTGATGGCAAGAGTTGTCATTAAAATGTATGTCTAGGAAACTAGAAAAGGAGGAGTATTTATTTAAAATAATTTACTATTTTTTTCTTTTTTAATTTATTTTTTATTTAGGAAGTCCACGGTAGACCTGGAGTACTTCAGTACGTAGTTTAACCAAAAAAGAATGATAATGTTTTCTATAAAGTTCCTAATGAGGTACAAGAGATTCAACGTAAGATGGAAAGACAGCTGCAGTCATCAGGCAGATATCCCTGGAGTGCAGTGAGCTTTGACTTGAAGTCTAACTATGCAACCAAAGTCTTGAGCAAATAGAGGTGGCAGGACTGGATGGAATATGTAATTGCTTTAAAAGGAAAATAATAGAGAATCCTCAATTTCTTGATTAGCACAATTTAGAAGAAAGCACTCTTTAATTAACTTTATTCCTAAATAAGTTGTGGTAATGAAGTTCACTTGGTGAATGTATCTCTTCGGAGCATTTCTTTTGGGTTTAGGACCTGCTTCTACTCACTTCAGATGATAAAGAGTGAAGAATATGGGATTTGCAGGATTGGATGCTTGCTTCATTCATCATTGGGAGAAACAGAATATCCAGGTAACTCAAAAAGTGTTGCAGAGTTTCTCTTTTCTCACCAAATGTGGTTAACAACTATAGTTATCAATTTTTCATTTTCCTTATAATTTCCTGGTGCTTTTCAATAGCACTTTTTTTTTTTTTTTCCTGATGTGTTTTATCTGTGGGCTTCATGTCAGTTATACTTGGATGAAATCGATGACAATCTTTTACTCTATGGTAGCTTTACTTCGTGGGACTTTCTTCATTTCAAATGTATTGCACTGTTCTGTCAATGCTGGAAGATGGCCACAGACTTTTTCCCACTTACTTCATGGTAAAACAACCCCTTAAAAGCAAGTGATCAATGAACAGCAGCTTCACCTTCCTGCCTCTCCCCCCTTTTTCCCCATTTACCTATGTTCTATAAGAGGTCCACCATCTATCATTTACAAAGGAATGTCTCCAATGACCTGGTCTTGCTCAGAACATTCCCTGAGACCTCAGCACATAACAGCTGCCCTAATCTGCTTCTGAATGAGGGAATTTAGACTGTGGATTTCTCCATTTGCTGTGCATAGTACCTTGAAATTTATCAGACTATTCATAGAGTAAGAATTTTTGTTCTTGTTTCTTTGAGAAAGCTATTGACATAAATGGTTAAGAAAAGTACTCTGTAGGAAAATCATTACGTTATGTACGTATTTTGCTATTTAAATCTTCAGATGCAGAATGGGGTTCAAATTCATGCGCAGCCATTACTCATCTCAGAAAGGGACAATATCAGGCTCTGTTTAAACTGAGGGTTTTTTTCACCTCAGTGGAAGCTCAGGCCTGTCTTTTTATAAGCCCCTGTGGAGCCTGGAGAAACATGGAAGAATGGAAGGGGCACATCACACCCTCACCAGAGAAGCTGAGTGATAAAGTCTGCCAGAAGGAGCACTGATTCAACATCTCCTATCAGTTGATCCTGCAGGCAGAGCAGACCCTCCTTTGGCGAGTACAGTGAAATCCTCTCTACCCTCAGGCTGGAATCCCTTCTGGTATGCAAGCAATTGTCTTGACCCAGAAAAGTATGGGTATACACCTCCCAGTGAAACGTTAGTGAATCTTGTCTGCTGTCTGCATCCTGTGGCATATTCTGCTATTCAACATTGGAACTAATATTTCACATCCAAGGCACATTACTCTCATACTCAGAAGGCCTGACTGAAAAACTGTGTTGAGTATCTCTGAAATAAGAGTTACACCTGTAAAAAATTCTGTTCTTTAAGAACATTAATGTTCATAAAATGCTTGCTTTCAGCCTTTAGGGAATTTTGTTGTCAACCAGTGAAGAATATACATTTTACACTGGAGTTTGTTGTTCTTGAGCACCAATAATGGGAATGTCAGGAATTTGTTCATCAGTATTACTGGGAATTGTAAATTTAGGCCCCATATTTCCACAGTTGTGCTGACGAAGGAAAAATCCATTCTGCTACCTGTTGCTTATGGA
The DNA here is from genome assembly GCF_964273445.1 of Streptopelia decaocto. NCBI lineage: Eukaryota > Metazoa > Chordata > Aves > Columbiformes > Columbidae > Streptopelia > Streptopelia decaocto. The sequence continues at coordinate 46,331,847 of NC_138655.1, forward strand.
AGAACTTGAAACAGGTCCTGATGGTTTTGAATCGAAAGTCCTTAGCACAGAATGTGATGGTGTTTGAAAAGGCTGATCTGATTAACTTGATGTCTGCAATTGGTATGTCTCTCTCAGTCACTGCTCTGTTGTAGGAAGGAGTGTGGGCAGACACCAGACAAAGTTGTCAAGTTAAACCTCAGCAATTCTGGAGTGATACATATCCAACTTGATCCACAGATGGAGGTTCCTCTGCCTCCTCAACTAATGGTTTCCAGTTCTCCACTGTCATCAGCAGTTAGAAGGCTCCCCTCACCCCAGCTGTCTATTTCTAATATTTCTCTGCCATGCAAACCCTTTTTTCCAGTGCTATTTCCACCAGAGAAGTACTGTCTTCTAGAAGCTAACTCTGGCATGCTTACAGGTAGTGAACAGATTTCCCTTCTAATCTAGTATCTGAATAACTACATGAAGTACTTTCCGTAGATTCGGTGATTAACAATAATTAAAGCAAGAGGAGCCACAGAAATGTGTGGGATGCAACCTCAGGTCCTTGGGGTAGGCAAGCTGATCAGAGCGGTATCAAGATATGCTGTCCTGTTAGTCTGAGAGACTGCGACAAAATGGAAACTTTGACGAGAAGCTAGACGCTCGTTGCACAAGCTGCTTCTGGTTTGGGCTGGGAGAGGTGTGGGCAGGAATTATCTGTACAGTGACTGTCATTCACATAGTGGCCTGTCTGGAAGTTTGTCTGTTATTATAATGATACAGAGCCTGAACCTTTTGTCCAAAATGACGCCTTAGAGTCACACTGGAGTTATTCTGGATTTATTCTGATGTAACTGGGAACAGAATTAGGCCCATAGGACGTATTAGGTTCTTTGCACCTTCAAAGCAATTTACAAACAAGAATTAACTAATCATTAATTGACTGCCAAGCAATATTATACGCAATTATGGAATCCTCCCTCCTCCACCTACTCAAATCTAAATGACTGAACACGCCTTTAACATCTTCCTGGCATTATTCATATTGGATCTGCTTCTCCTCCTTTGAAGTTAACAGCGGTATTGTTATTGGCCTGGATGGGAGGAGTGCTGAGAACTCACACATATTATATTAGTCATTATGGTGCCATAGTAGCTCTGATTGTGTCAGCATTTTGGGACTTTTGGATCTTTCTTACTCAGTCAAAGCCCTGACTAGTAAAGGGTTGAAATAACGAACCCTTCCCTTTATTCATTCTGTATCTCTTAAAAAAAGGACAAATCAGTGCATATTAAATAATGAGAAGCAGAGTCAAAACATAAGACAAACTCTCATATTTTAAAAAGAAGCCATTTGATCACTTTAAAATTGAAACATGAATGTGGTTTTGTCTGTAATTTTTGTTTTTGTAGGTCACTAATGAATGTGTTTCTTCCAACTTTAAGTGGAAGTTTTTCAGGGTAATTTTTCTGGAATTTTGTATTCTAATTCTGCAGAAGTGAGGTGTTTCTATTGCTTTCTCTGTTAGCAACTGACGTCAAGGTTTGATATTACACCCTGGATGGACAATCCGTTGCTATTTCAGCAGGAGTATGACAATGCTCATGTCAGTCATAAGAAGATACTCCAAAGCTTTATTTATTTTAAAATATGGTTATTCAAAGAAGTGACCACTTTGGAAAAGCTTCCACTGAGATTGTTTATATTCTGATGAGTTATACAGAAATAATAAATTTCCATACAGTAACTGAGCTTAAATATTGGAAAAATGAACAGAAAAGTAATTTCAATACAGTGTGTGTGTCATTATGATTCAAATTCCAGTTTTTCAAATTAGTTATGCTAATTCTCAATAAATCTCCTCAATAAATTTGGATTCTAATATAGCTTAGAGTGCTCTATCTGCAAATGCATGTTTGTTTATGGTTCATTTTTACTTAGGAACGTTAAACTGCAGATTTAAGAACCCAACCTTAGGTGATAATTCCTGGATGTGGAATTATTTAACTTCTATTTCTACGACAAAATTCTTTGGCAGAAGAGCCTGCAGGCTGCTAGCTATATCCTGGCAGAAGTTTCATATGCATATGCAAGAAGAGGATTTGGCTCCTTAGTATTTTTATGTGCAACCAAGTTATGAGTAAGAGGTGTAACCATAGCCTAATTGTGAAAAAAAAACCCAAAAAAACAAAACAGAGAAGTGTAGATAACACATGGGAAAATGTAGCCAGACAAAAGTGCATATAAGAGATGTGGTTAATTTACAATTATTAGCTGTCACATGATAGCTGGCAGGAGAAGAGTCATACCTGATCAAACAGGTTATTTCCATAAAACGTGTCTGTGCAAGTGTCACAAACAGAACTCCCTTACTCATGAGAATAACGCCTTTGAAGTCACGTGAGCAAGTGTTGCAGAATCAGTCCCACCAATGGTGAAATGCATGTAGAAAATTATTAGTTTCAGGCCTGGTAAATTTTCTTTTTTTTTGAAAGTGTAGTAGAGTACTGAAGTATGTATCATTCCACAGCAATTTTTAACCAGACATACCATTCAGACAGGTGATTTTCACAAAACATTAATCAAACTGAAAGCCAAGACTGTTTCTCAGCATACACTAAAATTGGATACGTAATTTGTAATATATTTAATCTCTGTGGTTTGTCCATCAGCTTTCTATAAAGTGCTGAAAGAAGATATTAAGCCTTACAGGCCACCATGAACACTGCTGTGCAGAACAGATGACAACAATTGCTTCCACTGTGTAGTAAAAGTTCAAATATTTGATAGACATAAAAACATAATGGCAATTTTCACAAGTGCTCCTTCTTCCTGACCCAGCACATATCCTGCATCAGTTACAACTGTAACAATAATATACTGGAAGAATTAAAATGTCTCCAGAGTTGCCAAGAGAAGATACAGCAGTAAAATCTCTTTTGAATGGACAGCTTAGATACAGTACAGTCAAGGTTTTTTTGAACTTCAGCACATGAGGAGTATGCATCACCAGGTAGCTGAGTAAAACGAGGAGCCACTAACGCTACATGAAAATTCAGAAGTGTCAGTGTGATGTGCTACATGTCAATCTCTCTGTGCTGCGTTAAACGTGCAGAAACTCATCCGAACCATAACTTGCTTTTGCCAAGTTTTGTTACTGTTTGCTTTGCAGCTGCCCTATGTTGGCTGCTTCTACTTTACTGACTGCAGAGCTGTCACCTAAAATTAATGAATTGTATTTTCAAAGTAAGTTTTAAGATTTCATGTTCTATAACAACAAACACTTTTTCCCTGACTATAACACTTCTAGAGCGGTCACTAACAAGAAGTTAACTAACATTCACACTTACTAAAACATTGTGTAAAAAGTGAAATTATGTGAAAACCACAGAAGGACATAACTACAAAAGAAATCCTACTTTTTTCAATCTTCAGCGCTTAAACCTCTACCTAATTTCACCAAAGCAGCACAGACAAGTAAAAATAATCCACGCAAAAATCAGACTGCAAGAGTAGAAGGGCCTCCATAATTCTTTTAAGTCCTTTCTGTGTAATTTCCATGACTTGATGAACACATCGTACAACTATGCTACTTGACCAGAGCCACAACTTTCCTTTTACAGTGAGAAAAACAAATCCAAAGAGCAACACTTTCATCACGCATTCACTTGTTCAGCACATGGCAGCTCAGACACTAATGCACTATAAGACAGGTATTCTTTGTACTGTGAAATGATAGGTTGAGTCTTGATTTTTACTCAGCTAAGGTCTTCACTAAATTTAATGTTTTTCTCTTGAATATAGCTGTAGGATTTGGTCAGCTCTGAAGCGCTCTTAATAATCAGTTTAGGAAAAGAGATTTGCTCTTCATATTCCCTCAACTGATACAAAAAAGAAAGACATAGAACCAAATGATAACCAGTCAAGTTATTAGGATTTTTATAATGATAAGACTTCTATTAATAACAGTGACTCCTTAATTAGTAGCCACAGACAAAAGTAACCCGAAAAGTCATACATTAAACATAGAAAGTCACATATTCAACATCAACAGAGTGCAGAAAGTCAAAATCAAGAGAAACTTTTGTCAGTATTTAATGAAAACCTAAATTATTTGTATAAAATCTTCAGAAGTGCAGCTTAAAATAAGCACAGCTTTGTTTTTATGCTAAATTTCACAAGATTTTTTTGGGAGGTAGTTTACACTGTAAAATTTAATGGTCTTCTGAGGAACACTCAACTGGCATAATCACAGAGTTTACAAATATTGTTTTAAAATCTGACTTACCAACAAAAGGAAAAGAAAAGCAGCCGTTCGGTGAGGCAGCCAATCCATGGCATCTGACTGCTTGGATACAAGTCCAACTGAGTTATGGTTACAAGCCTGTTCCTTTTTCCCCTCCCCCCCCCAACTCTGGTGTCTATTTAAAAAGACACTCGGTAGATGTCCTTATACTCAGCCCTTCAAGGTGTCTCTGCCTCCCTCTGAGGGAAGCACTGAAGATGCTGTATAACAGAGTGTCTTTCCCCACCCCAAAATCCTGGGCTGGTCTCACCTGAAACGCTTGACAACATCATTATTGCTTGGAGGTAAAAGCTATGAGACACACCTTAATTCTTATTGCACTGAAACCCTTTGTTGGATACGAAAAGGTACGTTTTAAAAACAGAAGGCAAGCTTCGCTGAGAAGATACCGAGTGATTTATAAATTACTCACAATGTAAGGAAGCATTAAAATGGTAACTTATCATTGCTTTGAATGCAATTACCAGTTTTCTCCTTGCACCAACTATAATAGAAGAGCTTAATGAATATTACTGTAAAGAATATGGACTTTCAGAACTGATTAGTTTGAATTAAAATATAAGTCTACTTGTTTACTTCCAGGTGCAAAGAACTCAGTTCCACGTGCATTGTTAACAGACGTGAAGCACTCAGACCAGAATGGGGTTGTCATTAAAGAGGTAACATATTCATTTGGGGAAAAAAAGCAGTGTTTTTTTCATTAGACCACAAGAACATCTGAAGCAGAGGAAGAAGACTTTCTGCTTTCACCAACTGCAAAGCTTCCTCATGCCGTACCTTTCCCTTCCTATGGGTTGTGCTCATAGTGGAGAGAGAGATGTACACATGTGCTGTGCCAGAGAAACTGGAGAGCTGCTCTAATCAACATGTAGTAGAGAAAAGGAACAATGTGCTGCACAGCTCACTTCTGGTCTCACTTTGGATGGCAAGAGCACAAATATGTAAGGAATGGAGAGATAGAGAGGATTCCCCACTTCGCTGTGCAATAGGTCCCTCCATTCTGTAGCAGAGGCATTGTAAATCCCACCTTGCATCCTTGGGACACCTGAATCACCTTGCAACGTGTGAGAAAAACATAGAGTGAGCTTCTGCTCTGCCACTGAACCTGGGACGAGGGTGCACGCTTCATCCCTGAAAGTGCAATATGACTGTTGCTCTCCTGACCCTGCCAAGCCCACCACAGTGCTGGGCATCTCCCAGGGCTGAACTCAAGCTGGGAAAAGAGGGCTCAGCACATCTGAGGTTACTCAGCACCTCCCAGGATGAGGCTCCATTCTCCTGCTGGGTAAGCAGCTTTGCAGCGTGCTGTGCCTATGCACTGCTTAGCATGAGTGCTTTACTGCCTTGCAGCTGGCTGGGGCTGCCAAAGCCAGTCATACATGTCCGTGCTGTCACTCAGCTTCTGGTACTGAGATCAATTTGAAATTTGCTTTTGGATTAAATAAAAGTAAAGAGTTATTTGTTGCACATATAAGATGTGCATATTTTTTAATGAATCAAAGTGTCTTATTCCAGAACTTTTGCTTAATCAAATATACCAAAATATGACAATTTTAAAACATGTTTCCTTCTAAATTTTTCAAATGTTTGGTTTGGAGGGCTTATTTTTTTATTTTGCAGAATTTTTAACATCAAGTTTGTACGTTTTTTAATGTTTCATACCATACTGATATCATCATTATTGCAGTAACATGTAAAATATGTGTATTACTAATGCGATAGTCAGTGGTTGAAGTAGGCCATTATTCTGGCATTTCAGACTTGGTTCTGTTCTTTCTATGTAGGGGAAATAAACAGAATTAAGGTCAAACACACCTTCAGAATGAATAGGTCTCAAACTTCTCTGCAAACCTTCAGAGAGTTGGGTCAGTAGACTATTTTTGGAATATCCTTGAGAGAAGATAAATAAAACTTATTTATTTAGATTATTAAGAAATCAATGCATATGAAAGCTATAATATATAGGAACCTTGATAAGAAACCAAGAAAGGCTGAAGGTGTGTATCACTCAAAACTGCTCATGGCTGTTCTGAATTTCTATTTTGACCACTGAATAGAAGAAGTTATTTCTTACAATTGTAAAATATGCATATGCTTTTGCAGACCAAAATATCTCAGAAATATGCCATTTGCAAAATGGATGAAAATGGAATCAATAGGATCTGAAGTTACCCATGAGCCCGTTGTCACTACAGACAGGTTGAATCCTACGGCATGAGTACAAAAGGAAAGGCTGTATGATTTTTTTTGCTTGTTTGTGTCAGAGGTGAAGTAGAAAGTAGTCACCAATGATGAAGAGATAACTGAATGGCAGAGAGGAAATTCCAGCTGGCATAAATCCACTTGCTTCAGTGTAGGGTCCAGCCAAAAACCTTGCACAAGGAGAGCTGATCACCGGCTTCCATGACCCCCTCCCTTCAGGACAACTGATGAGGTTACCAGGTGGGAATGCTAAAGGACACAGGGAAATAGGTGTCACACCAGGTATCACAGTCATGTGTATGGTGTATGTTGTAGGTGTTTTCACACATGGATAATATAAATGTTTCTGTAGGCTAAAGCTCACAACCTCAACTCAAGAGTTGTACTATTATGTAAGGGGAAAACACATGAAAGAAACTATATATGCCTTTAAAAGTAAGCATACTACAGACTGGGATGAAAAACCAAGAACTGAATTGTGCATAAATTCATCATGACTGTATCAGAGTGTTGCAGAGTGGGCTAATGTGGATATCCTAATTGAATTTTTAAATTAAAAGATTTATCACTTCTAATTTATTCACTTTCATTCTTGATTTTCATAATATCAATCGCATCTTATACATTTTTTATTTTTATTAATATTTATTTTTCAGTTTAACTATATTTTTTTTGCTTTGCTTCACTTCAGCCTGTTTTTGTTTGTTTTTTTTTTTTTTCGTTGTTGTTGTTGTTGTTGTTGTTGTTGTTTTGGTTTTTTTTTAGGGAAAGCTCCATTCTGATTTTTTTTTCCTAGTAGTTTATGTTAAATATTTTTCCAGTTTTTCTTTCTTTACTAAGCATACGTATTTAAACAATTTTATATTACCCATGACTGTAAAGAACATGCATATATTCACCTGTGTGAGAGGCTGCATATGTTTTTCAGATTTCCTAAATGACTTAAACCCTGCATTTTTAAAAGGTACTATATATCCAGAGCAGATAATGGCAGGGGGGAAGAACTATGAGTGCCAAGCTGGGGCAGAGGATGGGCAGGACAGCCCAGTTGGGCTGTAGCAAGGGCTTGGATCTACCTGAGATAACCATGAACACACCCCTTAATATTACAGTCTCAGACTTAGCCTTGAGTGAAAGTCTCCTGTGTGGGATGTGAAAAACCCCAACAACTTAAATAATTAAGCTTTTCTGCTGTAGCCTTACCATCTTGATTAAAGGAATCATGTTTCCTCAGCACTTACCTGGAGGATCTGTCATTCCTAAGTCAATACACACCATCATTCTGGAAGAGGACAACAGTCTTTCCTGAACTATCAGCTTCCTGCCAAGAAGCCAGGAGTGTAGATTTAAATTATTTTATCAATGCTATATTCAGACCTACATGGAAGGCAAAAGAAGAGTTTCAGCAACAGCAAGAGAAGGCAAACGGTAAATGCCGTTAGCTCTATTAAAGCAGTGGATGAGGAAGTCAGCACCATTCACCCAATTTTAATATGAGGAACCCAAGGCACAGAAAGATGAAGCGACTTGCTTGAAATACCTCAGCAAAGCAGAGACACAACTCTATCTCACCTTCTGCACTCTAAGATAACTTACAAGTGGCATATGGCAATGCACACACCTCTGATATATCTTATTTTACATTCACGGAGCTGGAGCTCCTGGGAATTATTTGACAGGTAAGGCACAGAGACACACTTTGCAATGCCAGTGATATACAGATCTATGTTTTGTCAAATACTTTATGTTTTGATATGTTTTGTGAATCTCACATGAATATCAGCAGGATCACTTTGTTGCTGATAAAATTTTTATGGAGTACAGGCTTCTGTCAAAACTATTTCAGACTGCTAAGCATCCATTTCAGTTCAAAAGAAGATCTCTCTCTAAAAATAGTTGCTAAGATGGGCAGTATCTCCTGTTGTCAGCTTCATTAACAACACCCTGCATTATATTATCAACCCATCTGTCTGGATATGAAATTGAATGTTAAAATTTGATTTAGGCAAGATCACCTCAAAGGCAATTTTTCACCTTCCTCAGAACAGATGATTTTTGCAGCCTATTCGTTTCAGTAACTGTTGATAATAATAATCGTGATAGCAGCACTGTCATTTCTGAGTTGCTGAAGATGTGCGGGGAAAACCTAGGAACATAATCAGAAAGACAACCTTGCAAAAAACTAGAAAAAATAAACATGGTGCAAGGAGTAGAATGCAAGGAAGAAAAATAAGGTCTGCAGAAATGACAATGATTAGGGCTATGTAATCATGAAATTGCTCACTCTGAGATGATGCCTGTCTGCTCTGTCAAACCTTTGGAGTTAACAGCAACAGAAAAAACTTCAAATTCCTAAGTGCCTTGGGTAACACCCATCTGTTACTTTTTCAAGCAGTCAGAATCTCCTAGCTGCCTTTGTATTCTTCCAATCTGGAGAACTATTTTCCCTTTATTTGTAATTAACTGCCAGTGAGTTTTATCTTCCAGTGAAGCCGAATTCACTGATTCCAGGATTTGCAGTAAGGTCTAGGCTTATCTGCAGGTTGATGTTGCCTGTATGACTCCCTCTGAATGGTGAGTCCACCACTGAAAATCAGTATTAATGCTCTTGCCATCTCTCTGTAGTGGAGCACTGGAACAAGAGATGTAGTTACGGCCCGAAGTCTGACAGTGTTCAAGAAGAGACTGGACAACATGCTCAGACACATGGTGTGAACTGTGGGGTTGTCAAATGCAGGGACAGGAGTTGGACTCCAAGATCCTTGTGGGTCCCTTCCAACTCAGGACATTCTATGATTCTCTACTATGACAAGTATTTCCCAGCTCCTGGGCCCAGCTGCATGGCCCAGGATCTCTCCAAGACCTGTGTGCAGACTATGCCATTCCCTTGAGTTTTCTGTGCAAGGCAGGTCTGCAGCTGCAAAGGACAGACTTCTGCTGTAAAATAGAAAATCACTATCACATTCCCATGGTGACAATAGCTGGGAGGTGATATCAGAGAACATGTCAGGTGCTGACCAATGAAGTTCTTCATAGGACTTCAAATATCATGACGGAAAGTCAAGAAAGTCTTAGAGGCACATATCCCATCCCATTTCTCTCAAACCCCAAAGTTATGCTCTTATCCATTCTCTCTTGAGGAAGAGTTAGTTCAGGAGGCAGAATTAATCTTTCCCTCAGAGCCTCAGAAAAAGCTGGTGGGTCAATACGGGCACAGGTGGAAGACCTGTGAAGAGCTAGTATGTCTGTGGATATTTGTTTAGAATCACCACTGAACCATCACAAGTTTCCTCGCTTTCTGCCTGTGCATCTTAGAAGAAAGAGGATAAGCTGGTATCCAGCGACAGGACACCTTACAAAGCATGAAAAAGTAAAAAGTGGATTTTTTTTTTTAAATGTGTGAAGAAAAATCAGCATGCTTCTGAAATTATTTCATAAGCCATTTTACTTCATTAAAAGTTATTGGAAAGTTAGTCTTTGCAGTATATGTGACGTAAGTATAGGCAGCTAGATAAAAAATAAAGGATTATTAGAATTGAAGAGACTGTGATGTTAGTGGAAACATCCATCAGAAGCCAAGAAATATGTATTTTATTAAAGGCCAATGCTGTATTTGGTATTATACTGAGCAGTAAAATGAAACTGAAGTCACGTCATAACTCGTATGATTGAACCTGTGTGTTGCAGTAGTGCACAGAAATGGCCCAGAGGCTGCCCTCAGCATCAAGTCCTGTTGTGTTTGTTGCTAAAACACTCATACTAACAGAGTCTCCCTTCTGAGGAGCTCACAATGCAGAAAAAGGATTAACAATTTTAGAAGAGAGTTTTCAATCTCAAGTCAATATTTTAAACCAGTCAGAACTTCACTTCTTCAAATGTAATCTTGCTTTCCTTTCTGTTCTCTGAATTGAGGATGCACTTTAAATTATTTTTGTAGGTCACAGTAATACCACAGTTTCTGAATAAATCATATATTCACTATATGGATGCTGTAAACCAAGTCTATAATTATTCAGGTGATATTATGTCTTATGTATCTATATATATACATATACGTGGTGTGTACAAAGAGGCAGAGCAGAGAAAAAATGGCATCTCAGGAACACCATCCCTTTGTTTCACTCAGAGAATGTGTAGTACTTTCTAAAGTATTTGTCTCTAAAATAAAATATCTATACACATTTGTTCCAGACATCTTGCAGCCATTATAGTTTATTAAACAACAACAACAAATAATCTACTATTTATATTAAATTCAAATATTTTAATATTATTCTCTCTTCAATTATTTATTTCTTTTTTTTTGGAAATCATCAGTGTTACATGAAAGATAATTAGTGGTATCTGGTTACATTTCTGGAATTTAAATGATGCCAAAGGCTTATATAACAGCCATAGAAGCCAACCTCCACCCCCCCCCAAAAAAAAAAACAAACAAAAAAACCAAAACCAAAACCAAAACAAACCAAAAAAAAAACATCCCCAAAAAACAGAGGGATGTGTGTGCGAGGGAAGCTGAAGCTGGGGTTTGGGAACAGAAGGGTGACTAAACCAATGTGGATAAATAAAACTTAGTCCTAATGTTTAAAATGTATTCTGTATCTTGCTGTTTAGATCAGGGTTTTCAGTGGCTAAAGAGTAAAATACTAATATTAATTTGAAAAATTTACTTTCACCGTGTATTTTGTTTAACTGAAAATGCATTTAATGCATTTGATATCTCATGAGCTATCCTGCTTATTGATAAAGAAGGGAACCTCTGTGTTGGGACAAAGAACAACTATAAACCTATATCCAAGAGTGAAAAAAGCCAAAGATGCAGGAAACTCTGGGAACTATAGGAGCAATCTGAAGCTGCCCCGGACCAATCTGGTGACAAGCAGAGACTCCATTTCAAGCAACATTTTTAAAAGGGTTGTAAAGTCATGTTCAAACACCTAAGTAGCATGCCTTTCAAACATGTCAAGCATCACCAGATTACTGCTGCTAAAATCAGGCCTGCTAATTAGAAAACCAAGTTGGGTAACAGCATCACAGCATCACTTCAAAAGGAGATGATTTTAATAGTCTACATCAGCAGCCACTAAAAAAAATAAATCAGAAAATCTTGGCTTGGCAATCTAAAACACAACAAACGCTTACAGGATTTAAAGGTGAATTTGCTTTAGATAGTGCAAAATTAGGTATCGCTTCCAACAGTTTTTACTTCAGATAAGCAAGTGGAAGAGCAGAAGCATGCCTGGGCATTAAGGACAAAGTTATAAAACTGTGTCCGGAGCACTTCTTCACTCTTCCACTGTGCCTCTCTCAACTGACTTACTAACCTTTTGCACGTGGTAAGGAGAATTTTTTCTGGGATTTAGGAACAATTTCACTGACTTTCAGTGTTAAAATGTGATGTGGTTTGCTCAATTTTGGACTTTGTTTTCTCAACTGGAAAAGAAAAATTTATAATAATATTTCACATTTTTTAATGTGGATGTTAGTAAGACCCAAAGATAAGCACATTTGGACTTTTCATAACAGTTATAGCCAAAAATTCCAATCTTATCTCAAAATAAGCTATTTTCTAAATGATGATGCTGCCTCTCACATGCTGCAGCTTTGTCTTCACAGGTGGAGGGCATGCAAGGACACACACCACTTAGGAAATGGAGAAGTAGATACTGAGGATAATATCTGTGTATAAACTTGAAAAGCTGAACATTCACGACAGGACAGTTTGGATTTTTTTAGATTTTTATTCATATATATATACATTTATTCCAAGCCCATGATCAGCCTCAAATGAGCCAGGAATGTGTGTCTAAATTCTCACAAGCAACCTCACCATCTCAATTCAAATATATTGTATTAAAGCACCCATGGATTCTAGAACCTGGGCAGTGTTACAGTGTTATCCGGTCTTACTGCTTTCAGTATCCAAAGGCAAGTAAAGCCCTGAAGCATAGTGCTGTCATCCTAGTTTTACTTTCAATTTTTTTCCATGCTTGCCAAGAGAATGTGACTGAAAGTGTCATTCCCATCTTAGCTCAAGCATATTCTTGGTTGTTTGGATCACTGTGTTATCTCGGAGTCTGAACAAGTTCTGCACCTGGATCCTTCCCTCTGAAAGCTGCTGAGCAGGATGGGCAGACAAGAGGGTGCTGAAGGCAAGAACTGATGATGACTGAGAGAGTTGGGGTTGTTCAGTCTGGAGAAGAGGAGGCTCTGGGAAGACCTCATTGTGGCCTTTTGGTACTCAAAAGGGGCCTACAAGAAAGATGGGGACAGTCTTTTTAACAGAACGTGTTATGACAGGAAAAGGAGTAATGGTTTTAAACTAAAAGAGGGGAGATTCAGACTAGACATGAGGAAGAGATTTTTTACACTGAGGATGGTGAAACACTGGCACAGGTTGCCCAGAGAGGTGGTAGATGCCCCATACCTGGAAACATTGAAGGCCAGGCTGGATGGGGCTCTGAGTAACCTGATCTAGTTGAAGATGTCCCTGCTCGTTGCAGGGGGTTGGACTAGGTGCCCTTTGAAGGTCCCTTCCAACTCAAATTATTCTATGATTCTAAGACATTGTGTCTGAAGGGGGATGTGTGTTTGGAGTGGCACTAGAGCTGAGCACCTGCAGTGGCACTAGTATACTTTGCCTAACACTGGATAGCAGCTTAGAGGAGACATTTTAAGTTTTTTTTTTGCCTGCTGTTTTAAAAGGCAGGGCATTTTAATGAGCTTTTCCTATCCTAATCTCCATTAGCTAGCATCAGACATATCTCAGAACAGACTACTTGTCAGTCTTAGTGCTTCATACATATACACTCGTTTCTGGTTTTAATTAACAATGAAATACCAGATTATGCTATCTGGTATGGTGCCCTATCGCACCACTATTTCTAGCATAATTTGAGAACATATCTTCCTCCCAGCCTGTGCATGGCTCTAGCCATCTCTTTCTACCTGAAAGTCACGTGAGAAACAGACAGACAGACAGGCACACTCTGCCTCCCACTCTCACTGCAGTGGACCTAGAGGAGAGGTAGCAAGAGTTTTGCTGACCAGATGCTTGTCACAATGCCTGCACACGTGGTAGGAGGAGAGATGATCCCTTAACTGCCCTTTCTTCCCAGGAAGAATGAAAGGATGGATGAAAGAAAGGAAATCAGTGACTCTCCTTCTAGCCCTTAGAGCCTGAACTCTAATTAACATAGTATACTTGAAGGTGATTACGGAAATCCCAACACAAGCTTTGGATAGCAATGACCAATATTTGTATACACTGCTGCAGGGCATGGTCAGCGGTCTTCATCTGCTGTGTTTGCTGAGGCTCAAGGAGCATTTACACTTTCATAACAGTAACAAACCAGCTGTCAGGACACTACTGGGACTGAGATCATTTATTTTCAACCAACTGCACAGAGCAGGTATGTAAGCCACAAGCAAAGCATGCATCTTCTTGTCTAATCTGACTGTTCAGGCAGTGGTTGCTGTGTGAATTGCATGACTAATTGCACAAAGACATTGTGAATCCAGCCTTGTTCAAGTATGAACTGGGCCCTGAAGTAGCCATTTGCTTGGGTGTTTTTGCTGTCTTAGTCATCACTACATTGTTAATAACTTCAAGTGCGGCCCTACCTCTCCAAATTATTTTGGTGCATTTATACCCATTTTATTTTATTTTATTTTATTTTATTTTTCAGAGCAGATCTTTGTGGTGTAACCTGCATCTGGGTGTTGAAGCAAGAAGAAAGTGGAAGTCATATAGTTCTGCAATCACTATCAAAGTATCATTATTGGCAACAGTAACTAGTAAAGTCAAAACCATCTCTCTAATGCAGTGCTTTATTAAAAATTATTAATTAGACAGGGAAATAACTGAGTAAAATTAAGGTTATTTTCCTTTTTTTTTTTGAAGAGGGAGAACCATGGTACTTCAATATTCTGTGACCAATAGAAAAAGCCAAATTCCTAAGTAGTGCTTCCAGTTCTTTCAATTTCAACAATTAGCGTTTGTGAAATCAACACAAATATACACATCACCCACAAAAAATATTTTAATGTGTCAGATTTTTATTTTTTTTTCTTGAGGAAATAGGCAATGCACAGGTTTGAGCCTGGAATATGTATTTTAGTGTTTTCCAGAATGTAACACTTCTGGTTTACATTTTATTTATGTAACATATAAAACATCATCTTCTTTAATGCAATGGCATTGTTATTGTCTCATTTTATATGAGCACTAGTAATGTAGGCATCTGAACTCTTTCTGTTTCAGACAAAGCCTATAAAGCATTATATTTGGCCAAGGATCTTTGCATATTCTATGTTTGCATACTGAATTTGTGAGAAGATGTCCTAACAAAAATATTAAATGGAGATAATGACATAAGAATGTATCACATCACTAGGTATAGACATCAGACTAAAGTTCCCTCTAAGCCTAACAGGTTGCCTTTGAGAGTGTCTAACAGCAGTTGCTTAGTGTAACAGCCAAGGGTCATTTGTGGTTAGGAACTTCGTGAGCTGGAAATTACATCCATCTGTCTCTGCCTAATAGTACTTGATGCACCTTTTTTCCATTAATTTGTTTGAACACTTTTATACCACCAAAACATCCTCTGGCAACGAGTTCCTCAGATTAAGTTGTATGCAATGTGAAAAAGTTCTTCCTTCTGTTGTTTTAAACATAAGGATTGATTATTTCACTGTATATGCTCTGTTATGAGAAGCAGCAAGTAGTCTTTCATTAGTCGCCTTCTACAGGTCATTCACTGGCATCCCACTGAACAATGGGGACTTATGCAACAAAATAAAGTGCATACCTTCTAAGAATGACTACTAAACTTCTCTTTTAATCAAGAGTCAGCCTTCCCTGTAAATAACAGTTATTACGCACCATTAAGGATGAACATGGTGCATTGCTGGGAATAAAGATCAGCTTGTTTTATCTCTCCAGTTGTTCTGGATTCTGTCTTTCATCTCTGGGAAGTGACTGACCCAGAGACTATTGAATTCATGGAGATGGATGTCTTTGAGTTTGCTGAACTTTGGAACAGGTTCCATTAGGGGAAAGCTGCTTCTGTAGGTGAAATGGGTGTCCCTAATTTATGTAATCAAGGAGAGCAAGAAATGCTTCTACAGGAGGCTTGAATACAGATCCATGAAGTCAGAGTCCTAAATTACGTGAATCATGTTTTTAATTTATTCTCCTGACACAGCTGGATGTGAACACTGTACCAGAAGACCTGAAACAGCCACCCTGCTAGGCTGTGCAAATACTCTGCTGAAGAAAAGATGGTGGAGATTTTTTACATGCCTAAATCCAAGAAGTCCCCATAGGGCCTAAGGTGGATCACCAGAGGCTGATCACCAATTTTTGTTTTGTGTCTGCTATTGATGCAGTGCAGCCTGTTTCCCATAGCCTATCACATCTGCTCTGCTGACCAGCTTTCCTTTATATCCCTACAAAGCCTAGACTCATATCGCCTGCCTAACGTAAGCATCACAGATACATATAAAGTCAATAAAGTGCCACCTACTCAAACCAACTCAAAGATGAGCCTCCAGAGGTGTCTCTTTCTGACTGTTTTGAAAGTCAAAGTGACTGTGCTTCTAACATGACACACATGATGGGTAGGTGCTTAGTCAGGCAGGTGGGATTTATCTGGGCCTGATTTCCAAACTGTGCGTGAAGTGAAGATGTGGCTGACCCCTGCCCTGGTCACTTAATGATGGACAGGCTTGCTGTGTGTTGCTCCATCATTCTTGTGTCAACTTCTGTTGCAATCTGGCCCACAGACTTCTCAGACAAGTTGCTGAAGAACATCTAGTCTGGGTTGGGTACCTATTACAAGTCTAATTAGAAGGAAACAATTACTGGGATTACATGTACAATTGAGATTCTGCGCAAGCAAATATGCATTTTGGCATTAATTGAAGCTTCTGTTTTAAAATACTTCTTACAAAAATGTTTGTCTATTAATTTCCATTAATTATGTATACACAGCAGAGATTTAGGTTTGTTATAATGTTCTGCATTTTATCAGGGTCTTTCTCACAAAATCAAGCTGTTTATGTTTCTTCCAGAATCTCAAGTGACTAATTTTCTAATTTGGTCAACATAACATGGAGGAAAGACATTGCCCCTCTGCAAAATTTCAGTTCCCATTGCTCTCCAGTTTAATTAACTCATCTTTTACTATACCTCTTTAAACTCATTGCTCTTTTTTGTCTACTCTCATACTGCCCACCACTGCAGCCATGGCTCCCAAGACTCACAGTGATGGCAGGGCTGTCTTGACCCAATATGGCTGCAAAAACTGATGCCAGATGCTCGCTCACCATCTGCATGTTATTTAAAGGACACATTACATTTTTAAGTTGTGCTTACTTTAAGTCACTTGAACTTAGATATACCAGAAAATCCAGGTATACTAGAAAATCTAGAGAAATATGTATTCTCCACATTGAATAGTTTATTTTTCAGCTACTTTCCCACTTCTGGTGGTTTACATGGGAAAAATTCCTCTAGAAAACTCTTTTAAACCAGCAGATATATATTTTTTCTAAGTTGGTTTGCATGGCATTTTGGATAAAATGGTTCAGACCTAAGCCATACAAATCTAAAAGTGGCCATTTTTCATTAGGGCCTGTCCCACACCCCAAGTGGCACTATGTACTTGCTGGGATTGATGCTGAGCCCCATGGCATTTTGAGGGATATCTCAGAGGTGTCCCTCAGGAGGGCAGACATTGTCACTGTGGTAGGTCTTTCTCTGGTGCATGTAGTTGAGCTTCTTCACCGTCCAGACTTTTACAGCCCCCTAAGCTTTCTCTTCTGGTCACCTCTCTGAGGAGAGCTCCCTTGCTGCTACGGAAGATACACAAGTTATTCCAGGTGCTTTTTCTGATATTGTGGTGCATCTAATGCATGCATTAAATATGACAGTGTACTTGAACATATGTTCACAAATTAATGAATATAATGGGAATTTATAAACATCTTGCATCTGTCAAAAGATGGTGAGATACCTGTGTAACTTCAGACAATATTAAATTGTCTGCTATCTGGGTGAATTCATACCCAACCCCTCCTCCCCTGACCCCGACATCCCACATCCCACATACATCCCTCATCTGGGGATGTACTAAACTTTGACCTTGAGAGAAAAGCTGCCTCTCGTAGCAAATTTAAAAAACACCTCACATGCCACTAACCTCCAGATTGCTATCTTTGAGCTTGCAAGATATGTTTAAACCACATAGGTTTAATCATATGCAAAGACAAAGGGTGAGAAAGTGAAGCCAACAATGGAAAAGCTGGTGTTAAGAACAGGATAAGTTTTCAAATACTGGATTTCACACTAGTGTTTTGTTCTGAAAAAAGTAAATGATTACCGGCAGTTTATGTTTTTATGACTGTGATGCATAGAGGAATAGAGGATGTTGTCAGAAGAAGCAAAGATTAAACACTGAAATGTCTTAGTCATTGTTAGATATAAAATTGATGCCTCAACAACAATAAAAAAAAAAAGTATTGTCATGATATTAGCAAGTTATCCATTTGGTTTCTCAAGACTATGACAGTGCGTATGTAATTAGGCAGGGAATGAGAGTGGTGAAAATGGAGAGGTGTGGCTTCATAGTGGCCTGAGTACAGGTACACACCTAGGAAAACAGCCAGTCACTCGGGAAACTGATAAACAGTTTCTTTACCTCACATCTGAGGAAATAAGCCATACTCTGGCAAGGCAAACGCTTTGTCCACTGTTTCAACTGTGTACCTGAGAAGTGGAGGTCTTCCAGACTAGCTGTAGAAAGGAGCATGAACCTTAAGCATCCTTCAGCAAAGCACTGACTTCAGGTTGACTGGGAGAGCGCAGCTCCAGGAATCAGTGCCCAGGATGCTGCATATTGTGCAAAGATATAACACCCTGTTCACTATATATATATATCTATATATATATATCTCTAAAATTTCTTTTTGCCCTCCCATCTTTGGTCTATGATCTGACTGTAACTATGTCTATCTTTTTTGTTAATTAATGGCAAGCCTCTTTGGGAAATAGAATTCGGTTTTAGTCATGTTTATAAAAAATACAGTGTGGTATAAACATTTTATATTATTAGTAATGGTAGCAATAATGGTCGTCACAGTGGGGAAGCAAGAAAACTTTCTTGTGGTGTGAAACAGAATCTTTATTGAAAATAAATACTCGTTTTTTCCCCTCTATGCTATTGCTCAAATATTTCAGTCTTGAAATAAACAGCAGACAAATCCAGAAATGTAAAGAGTCTATAAGAAATTAAAAAACAAAACAAACCAAAACCAAACCCCAAAACATCTGTTAAAATAGATGAATATTTTGGATAATGGGCTAGGTGCATATAACAATCTCATAGGATAACTTTTTATATTAAGTGCTATTGGTTGTGTAAAATACACAAGTTTCTAAAATAACCTAATAGTCTTTTTCTTAACAGTTGTCAAAAAAGCTAAAAGAAGGGTAATAAATCAACCTCACTCTGCTGGTATAACTGGATTTAGGAAACTGCTGAGGAAGAGAGTGACACAGCCAGTAGTTTGGTATGGAAATTGCTAAGAAAGCAAAAAGGAAGCTGTCATTCTCTTCAGTGAACGTAGGTCTTTCAGCTTACACCAAATCCACAGATTAGGGATGGAAGCAATTTTTCTAAGAATCCTGTTCAAATTCAATCATGATTTATCATGAATAAAAACCAATACTTAAAAAAAAACCCTACGAAAACCAGCTCCCACTATAGACACTATTTCTTCTTTTCTTTGCCGTTTACCACTAGAAATGGCTGGAAGATATTGTCTGATGGATTTATACCATTTGGCACAATCTTGAAGTTTGTGATTTTCTGAAAAAAACCAAACCAAACCAAACCAAAACCCCAACAAAAAAAACAACAGAAACAAACCAAACGTTTTAAAGTCTGATTTTACCATAAAGTTGAAATGATTTGAGGAAAGGTCATTAAAGCCTTCACATATTTCTGAATCATGACAGATTTGATTCTTTACCTCATAAATATATATAGTGCAGTTTCATCCAATTTTTTAATAGGAGGACGCCATCTGGAAAAGTTTGAGGAATCTACAAATAAGTAATTTGTGGTGGCTGTGGTGATCTGAGTTCATGCCTGTAAGCTTTTTCACTTGATATGTTTTCCTGGGTCTTCAAGAAAGGTAGTACTTGGCTAGTATCTCTGCACAGGCGTAACAAGCAAAACAAAAGGGTTGGACCACCAGCACCAATTCCTAAATGCTGGTTTTCACCTTCAGTTGCATCTTCCCAGGTGCTCCCCCTGGTCCAACGCTGCTGGTGCAAATGCTACTTGTACAGAGAGCAGCACAGATGAATCCTCTATTTGTGTTGGTTGCTGTTGCCTTTCATTAACCTACTGTACCAATTTCCTCTCAAACACTCTTCCTCTGGGGTGTGGTTTTAGGAATAGCAGCAGCGGCTGGTGTAATAAACTCCTTCTCCCCTTGGCCTGCTCCGTTGTGTTACTACACCAGAGGAAGCAGTTCATACATTTTAAGGCTAGAGGGGACCATTATAATAATTTTACTTGCCAGGAATTAGAAATAGAATGCATAATTCAGAAATATACCTCATCTTGACTTGAAGCCTTTGAGTATTGGAGATTTCTTCCCTTCCTATGGTTATTTGTTTAATACTTATTATACTTGCACCTGAAAAATTGGCACTGTATTTACAGCTTGTGTTTCTCTAGCATATATCTTCCAGATTCTGAGTATGGCTTAGTTTACTGAAGGCTTCTCTACTTCTGGTCACAAGTCGTAATATCAGCAACACTCACAACTCTCATTTTCTCCTAGAAGAAGACAGTGTGAGCTGCAAGACCTTTTCCTCAGTCTCCGTTTACAAAAGCACTCTCCATCTCTTAATCAAGAACTCCCTGTTTTCCTTCTTTTCATGCAATCATTAATTGGGAAAACAATCCCTCAGAGAGTTTACTTCTCCCAGAAGGGAGTACGCAGAAAGGCAACAAGCATATCTGAGGAAGAGGAGGTTTTTTGTTTGCTTCCACCCCCTAAACTGGGTCCATCAGGAAGGCTGGAAACTCCAGCTGTAGGAGCATAAGATTTATGGGTAAAGAGGGAAGGAGTAGAGAGGTCCCAAACCATTCCCAAAATTTGTAGTGTAAAATTTTAGTGCAGTTGAGGATAATAATAATAATACTAATAAACCCCCAAACATATAATTTCTGTGAGAAAAAGATATCATGCCCAGCCTATATATGCCTTTTTGATATGCAGAGGGCATTCACATATTTTAAATACAAATTCTGTGTAATTTGCTTTCCAGGACAAAAAAGGAAACAAAGAGAGAAGACTACACTGGAATTTCCCTTTCTAGTCTGAAGGAATCTTTAGTTCATTTGACTTTATGCACCTAACTTGAGTAAACCAAATAGGAGCACAGTCTCCTTGTGCAGTCAATGGAGAGGAAGTCACCTGTAGAAGATGAATCAGTGTCCAAGATATCAATTACTCACTGGAGACGCTTATCTCCTCCCAAGTGACTACAGGGAACACAGAATGATGACATTTAGCAAGGCAGCTAAGAGGCCTACAGTGTGTTTGCTTTCCATTCCTCTGAAGATACAGATACTTATTCACTTATAGAAGTTATTCTGCCTGGTGTGACTACAGAAACAGTGTCGTGTGACTTAAGTGAGCTGCATAGCAGGCCCAGCTCTAAACTTAGTCTTTTGGATGGTTAAGTGAATTCTCCAGCAGCCTTTGCAGTGACCTTGCAGCATCATATTGACATTTTGGCTACATTCAAAGTAAATATATAAATGAATAAACTGCTGTTAACTCTTAAGTAATTTTTTCAATATAGGCTGTTTACATACAGAATTAGCTGCAAATTGGTCACACAATCATCTACGGATCTTTGTGGATGCTCAGCACAAAGATAAAGCTGACTCCTAAAAAGAGAGAGGGATGATTCTGTGGTTAAGGGGTATTGTGTGGCTCATTCTCTCTCCTGTTACTTTTCCTCTGTGACACTGGGTCAGGCATCTACTCACATTTCGGCTTCAATGCTGAAACTATCCATTAAATGGAAAATACTGTCCTTTTCTAGGGTGGTTGTTATAAATCATACTGGACTCAAGCACCATCAGGGTGCAGTTCATCCAGGTACAAGATCGATTGTTCACCCCTGAAAGTATTTTCAATGAAGGACCAAGATTTTGCTTGGTGAACTCATGCTTTCAAGCAGTTTGTATAACTGCAGGGGCTCTTACTCCTTTGCATCTTCTTTTAGCTTTTACTTTGCCACTTTGTAGCTCTAATTCATCAAGCAGGACACACAAACTTCCTGAGATAAATGAATACTACACATTCCATCAGGCTCATGGTTCACAGTCCTAGCAGTGCATAAACACATGGTAGTCTCAAAGCTTTGGCAGCTGGCTGGAAAAGAAGCCTCAAGGCTTATGCTCTGCTTAGATGTGTTACCAGCCCACTTCTGTATGGCTTGCCAAACAAGCTCCAGTGTCTATGTTGCAGCTGAATTTACTAGAGAAGGCAAAAGAAAATCTATCCTATTATCTGCAGATTACAAATTCAGCCAACAAGGAGGAATTCATGCCTCTTAAACTTGGAAATTAACTGTACAACTGTACAATCCACAGCAATGGCAGCTGAACTTTTTTTTTTTTGTGTGTGTGTGTAGAAATCCTATGTCAGTTGAAATATACTGATTTTCAGCATGCTTGGAAACATGGCCATGGGAAGGATGAATCACCTCTGAGAACTCGCATAATTCAGACTGCTCCAACCAGTGTCAGCAGTACTCACTGAGCCTGAGGGACAGCTAAGCATCTCAAGTGAGGGGACAGGAGCCTGTACAGCAATTTTGCAGTGGTATGCAAGGCAAAGGAAGTCTGAGAGAGTTGCGCCTGCAATTCCTGCATGTCTGGTTGCCACAGCTACATCTCTCATACAGTTATGCCAGTAGTCTGCACACACCCTAAAGATACGGGGGTGACTGAGGGCACTGCATTGCACTGGAGTCCTCTGCTAGGGAGGTTATCTTGGCTAGGGACTGTACACACTTGCATAGCAGACTTCTTCTGGGTTGTGTTGTGGTTTAATATGGTAAGAGTTAAAGTAATGTTTCCCTCTGTGAAATGTGATCCTGCTTTGCCTCCTCATATAAGGAGTTCCCACAAAGCCAGAGGAACAAGCTGAGCTTGTTGGTTACATGTATATCAGCCTTTGAGCTAAACTCTACCTTCAGTTACACTTGGAGTAAGACTTGCAATTCACTGAAACTTGCTGAGATCTTTAATTACTGCTACAAAGGAAAGATGAACAGCTCTAGACCTTTTCACTCATTTCAGAGTTCCAAGAGCAATTTCCTAGTACAACAGCAAAGGGCCAAGAGAAACAAATGGTTATTACTGTGATTATTTACTCTTCCTTGCTTTCTGAAGTCAAATCTCTTCAGAAAAATAAATATTTCTGACCAGGTTTCTATAATAAGGCATTCGTTGTTCAGAATTGAGCTACACCTTCAAGTAACCCTGAAATATTATATTCAGAATTCTAGGGAAGCTTGCAAAGTATTTATCTGATTTACTGACCTTGTGCAAGCATGTTTTATTTTAATTTTTGTAAAAAAGACAGCAGAACTTTTCTGCAAGAAAGAGGTACAGCTTTTCTTCTAATCGGACAAATTAAATAAAAAAATAAAAAACAAGGACAAGAAGACAGGCCTGTGAGGCAAAGGAGTCTGTGAACATTCTGATTTTGCTTGTTTTCCCTAAAGCAAAGGATTTTAGTGTAATTTCTGAAATAAATGTTTGTAAAAAATATTTCACAGAGGAAGATACATTAGCAATAATTTTGGCTGAGAAGAGCAGAGGAAACCTGTGAAGCAAGAAACAACAGTTCGTGTAGAAACTCAGTTTTAATAAGATCAAGTTTTGCCCTGCCGTGTTTTGAAACTATCTGGAAGAGCCTGTTGCCTTCCACAAAGAACAAACACAGCTAAAATTACTAACGCAATGACTTACTTAACAAACAGCTTAATACCTGCAGACTTTCTAACTGGGTGTGGAGGTGTAATATGCTCTTTTGGATCTTTCTGCTTGGACAGAAGCCAATGTAAACTCCCAAGCCAAGTCACCCTGATTTAAAAACCATTTTCTGAAGCTCTTGGTTCCCATGAAAGCCTGATATCTATTTAATATCCAGAGATTCAAATCCAATTGAAACACTTCATTTAGAGGCTTTCTCTGAGTAAAGTCCATAAAAGCAGAAGCAGAAATGTGTTTTGGAGCACACAAATCCCTGTGCAGCACAACTTGCTCCTTCTATGTTAACAAAAATAAATATTTACAAATTGAAATTATCTGTTTATAGGTATTAGATCATCAAGCACAGGCATGTGCATTAAAAAGGGTTTTTTTATGTGAAGGTTGCATTGTACTTCTAATATTTTTGCACACTTGGTGTTGTTCATAGTTATGATTGGAGAAAATGTCTGTGATGAATTCCAACCACTTCCACATTTTCATTAAAATATTGTGAATATTTTTTGGAAGCTCAGCAGATGCAATGGTAAGACTTTATGCTTGTGACTAAGAGATCATGTATGTTTCTGTTTACCTTTTTATAAACAATCTTTCTTATCTTTAACCTGTGAATGCTGGAAAGGCTCCAAGGCTCTCCCTGTGCAATTGCATTGACTTCTGTTTCCCCAAATACAGATTCATTTCCACTCATCAAAATATGTGATATACTTTCATCTAGCATGTAAACCAGGCAAAACTTTACATTAATTTAAAAATGCAATTATTTAAATAAATCATTTCAAAAGCTTTTAAGCAGCAGTTAATTAGATGACCTTTCTTACCGTTCAGCTATTATAGATCTGAATGGTCTGTAAAGTATTTATGGCTTATTTAGTCATAGCCTGGGTGAAAGCTCAGGTTAGAAATCTGGAAAACAGATTTCTGAAAGTATTGCTCTTTAAAGAAAAAGAAGTGGAAGAAGGAATAGGGAACTGAGATTGTCACCTACTTTGTTTGACAGTGACCAGAGATGAGTAGATACAGAGGCAAGACACAGACAAACTGGAGGAAGGGTGCACAGTAAGGTCTGTGTTCTAGACATGGACTCTGCAGTGTCTGGGCACAGCCCAGTATATACACCCTTTTATACTCAGGGCTGTTCTACAAGTTTATTTCATAAAGGGAAGGAAGTCCTCATTCCCACTCAGTTTACCTTGTGCACTTTCTTTCTCCTTGTGATGATTATTTTTTATTCTGCAGATTATTCAGAATAGCAGATCAGTAACACTTGCCATTAGCTGAGCTAATACTAGTCAGCCATTCCATTTTTCTTTGCCATACACTCCAACATGTTGTCTTCACATCTTAGTCTACCAGCACATCTGGAGTACAAAAGTGGCCCAGGTGTAAACAAAACCACAGCTGTAATACTGACAATCATGCAATCACAGCAGAGATGAGCTAATTCTGCTTCAGCAGAGCTGGGGCCAGAGGCAATGCAGTGGATCTCTGACAGCTGCATTTTTGCCAGAGAGAACTGATAAAATTTTTTTTGGAGTGAAATTTAAAGAAGTTGCATCAGGAACTCCCCAACACAAATAACAGGCTGTCAGCACCAGTGTCATTTCATCTGTGCTAATATTGCAGAGAAGCACAGAATATCCAGTAGCAACTATCCTGACTTTACTGAGGTTATATATACATTTTACAGAGCTGTTAGTGAAAGCTTTCCTGGCTTATCTCTTAACACAGGGAAAGCTTGCTGTAGAAACTAAAAATAAAGAGGGTAAATTGCAATACTAAAACAAAGCAGGAAAAAAGCCTTTTGAAGTGTTGCCCCGTGGGGCTAGGTTAGACTAGTTCGGTCAGGTTTGAAAAGCATTAGAAGACAGAGGATCTGAAAATGCAGAGAATCACGGTTCTGACATGAGAGAAAAGGCATTTTACCCATCTCATCACTGAGAGATGTAAGACTGAGCAAGACAGAGGCAAACCCTCTAAAGAATTTTGATGTGGAAAGAAACATGTGACAAGCAGGTAAGCTAAGTATTATTCATGCTATTTCAACATTTTTAAGGCATGTTTTCTCCTAAATGCTTTTTCTAATTAAATTGTATGTGCTTTATGGAGCTGGCTGGTTCCTGGGTGCCTCTGAGAGAACAGCACGCTGGGAGAGGTGCAGGGAAGCCAGCCCACTCACCAGCTGAATGAGACCCAAACACAAAACCTTGGTCTGGAGGTTATTACTTCAGGAACCTGACAAACAAAGGCCTCCAGTGCAGTGGGGAGAGAGTCCTGTGGGACTGGAAAATGCACTCTGCATACTAGAAAATGGCTAGGAAGAACTAAGGGCTAGTTTGCAACATTTAGGTGTAGCCATTATTAAGGAATGATGCAAATTCTTTCTTCCAGGAGGAAGCACTGGGTAATGTGCCCACATGTTGCTTTACCCTTCTGTAGCTCTGCCACACTGTAGGGGTGGTTCACCCTGCTAACCCAAGTGTGAAAGGCTGGACTCGCTCTCTCTGAAAAGCCTGTTTTTTCTGAGGAGATGGGGATGGAGTAAAGCTTGTGTTCCTCTGGGAGTAGAGTGAGATTCCCTCTGGCTGTCCTGAGGACTTTGCAAAGTGACTTGTACCTCTTCTCTGCTTTTTCTGAGTTGAGTCTAGTTAAGTAAAAAATTTATCCCATCATCTTTAAGCTTAATTAAACTTTTCCTCTCCTGATTTCAGTATGATCTCAAGTGGCTAGTAAAAATAAGGAAAAAAAAAAAAAAGAAAAAACTTGTAAACAAACAGGGACTTCCTACAGTCTTCGTTTCACATTTTGAAGAAGGCTTTAAAGTGGACAGAGAAGACAATACATCTATGACATGATTCCTTTTACGGCGCCTGTGTTATGTAAAAGGACCTTTGGGAAACAAAAAACCAGGCTGAAAATGTTCAAAATTCACCATTTCTGATATGTAAAATGCTTTCAATAATTCATGAAGACCAGCAGCACGAAATGCTAAAAGACATCTAAGGAAAAGGACGTTCTTTTTAAGTTTTACAGCTTAAGAGAAAAATGTGGGAAATACTCAGTGCAAACCTTGAACCAAATGCTAGCACAGAACTTACTCTCAATTATACATGTTAAAATGTCATATGTGGCACTACTGTTAAATTAACACTTATAACTGCGTGGTCACGTTCTGTTTTTTTGCATGCATTGAAGGCTGTATATAATTTGGCCATGATGCTGCCACCTTCAGGAATTAAGTTTTATGTAAATTTAAGGTAACTGTAGTTGTGAGATGAAATAACTCTAGCGGTAATCTAAGTTTAACTGATTTACCAGGCATGTAAACAACCTTAGATCCACACTGGATTCTGTGCTCATCTGACAGATCATCTCTGACCTTAGCCTTCATCGTCTAAGGCTAAGAAATTCTTAGGCAATCCAAGGCAGGTTTAATTAGAATACCAAGGGTACAGGGGAAAGGATGTGTCATGTTAAGCAGATACTAAAAAGCTATATGAATGTGTAAATTAAAGTAAATCAACCCCCCTTTTAAATTACTCCCACTCTGTGGCTATGTTCCACTAGGTGGATGAGAAGGGTTAGATGTTCAAATATGCCTTAGAGGCACAGACTGTAGAAAAAAAAGGTGTGGAACTAAAATGAGCAAAGATATTTTTTTCTATCCCTTTGAACTGTTAGAGATTTTCAAATGAATCCTGTACAGCACTGGAATGAAAAGGGGATCTTTCAAAGTTTTAAATGCCATTCACATGAGAACAGTAACTATGGTAGACCTGTATTTAGTAGACTTTTGTAGGATGTAAAATATACTGATTTCAGTCCTTGCTTTGGATAATTAAGAAGGTGTCTTCTAAGAACGTAAGCTAATCAGTTGTCTATTTTAAACTATGCCTTTCTCAGGCTCTTTTTGTTAGATCTGTTCAACATACAAGTGAATCTTACAAAAACTCTCTTCATAATATCACAATGGTCAATACTAATTCATCTCACTTTTTGGTGTCTGCAGTGTAGATGTCTACATCTGAGCTAGTCACACAGGTAACCTCGAGTCTCCTAGTCACCATCTCTAGTCAGTGGAAGTAAATACGATCAATGCCACATAGGGCAAAATTTATTTGACCAAATGTAGGTATCTAGTTTAGGATGAGATATATCCATCAACTATTGGTCAGATCTCTGCTGACTATAAAAAAGCCTAAGCTCAGATGTTTGTGTTGATGTAGTAAACATTGATTTCGTCACGAGTCTCACACAATTCCCTACTAAATTTCAGGTATTGGTTATGATGCTTACCCTGGGTGTTTAGGAACAAAACTTAAATGTTTCCTTTACTAATTTTCTTACATCCTCCTAACCTATCAGACCTGGTCTATGCTGCAAAAACAATTAGATACTTTTTAGTCAGCAAGCCTGGTTCTATGATTCATATGCCTTTTGTAGGATGTAGATTCAAATTGGGTTTGTAAGGAAGTATTCTCTGAATTCTTTCTCTGTCCTTTAAATTGTGTTTCAGCTGAAATAAAAAAAATCACAGATATACATTTTCTTACTTAATTTTCCTATAAATTTGCTCATAATTTGAAACTTTTCTTCCTAAAATTTAGCGTACAACATAAGAAAAGTCTTTCAGCTTATGAAAGGTTTTTTTCTCATATCGGAAGTAGAATTCATACTTCCTTACTTCCACTTTTTAAAAATTTCATGTAGTGCAGTATCATGGCATTCATATATCATAATTTTAAAGTTGTCATAAGGGGAAAATGTAAATATA
This sequence comes from Streptopelia decaocto, assembly GCF_964273445.1. NCBI lineage: Eukaryota > Metazoa > Chordata > Aves > Columbiformes > Columbidae > Streptopelia > Streptopelia decaocto. The sequence goes on from NC_138655.1 coordinate 46,360,190, forward strand.
ATGAATATTATTGGCATTTTTTGTTAGCCAGTCCCTATCTTATGCTGTCCATCTTTTCAGCTAACATAGTAAACAGAAAGCTAATTATAAGAAGAAAAAAAACCAACAACAACTCTGTAATATCCTTGTGCACCCTACAGATTTTATCTGCTTCTAGCATTTGATGATCTCAGTTTTATCTTTATATATAGGTAGCTAAAATAAGACTGTGCTTTGAACTGCACATAAAAGAACTACACACTCCAAATACAGTATTAACTTGTCTTGCTATAATATTGGAATTTAGCATGCAGATAAATTAATTATGGGACATAGGTTTTGTGTTTTGCCCAAGGCTACACCACAAACCCAAGAAAGTCCAATTTAACTTCTTGCTCAATCCAGAGGGATTCTTTCTGGTGACTTCAACAGGACTTGCCCTGGATCCAGAAAAGAAATAGAGGATGCTATCAGGCATCCACTGCTTTGTCTTGATAGGAAGATGGGACAGGTATGTTTTTGGAGACTTACTTTCAACAGTAAAGGAAGAGCCTTGATATTGTGAATATATGGATGCAGCCTCACCCTCAAATACCTCCCCTCCCTAATCTGAAACAAACAGGTCACAGTATAAGTTTTCAAATATTGCCCTTTCCTTTGTCATTTGACCATAACTTCTGTTGTGGCAGGATTACACCTCAGGTTTAACAGCATTGTTTTTCCTTCTTATGTGTGAATTTAAGAAAAAGGAATCTGATCGGCTGTAAACCCCATAGAATAACAACAAGTTTCAGTAGTACCTTCTAATAGGAAGAAATATTTTGTAGTTACAGGGCAATGTTTTTGTTGTCTTCAAAACCAACAGATAATTTTGGTTGACTGAGTTTTCTAAGTCACTATATTTTATACAAGAATTTATGGAGAGAGAAATAAATAAAAATAAAGATAGATGATAAGGCAATTCAGAAAAACTTCAACAACAAAAATTATGTGCATTTTTATAAACACATTTGTTTCTCTGTTACGAAGCTGAAAGTTGTGCTAAATAGCTTGGATGTGCATTAGCTCATGGAATATAGCCCTTTGGTTTCACAGTTACATGCAATAATAATTTACTATGGAAAGGTCTGATTTCTATGTCCAATAGAAAATAAAAGAGCCCTGCAAGATGCTTTCCAATATAGTGGATTACCTCAATAACAAAACTACATCATCCCAATATCATTACTGTATGCAATAACTGATGTATCAAAGGTTTGGTGTAATGCCATCTACAGTCTATCATATTCAGGATAAAAATATTTATTTTCTTTTAGTTCTTTGCTTTTCCCTTTGCAAGAAAAGGAGTAATAACTTTCTTTGTAAATAAAAACATTGCAATGCAGAACGAAGAATTCTGTCAGGGGAGATTTCATTTTGTACATCAATTCAAGTTTAGAGTACAGATAGTTGCAGTCATAACTGAAATGTGTGCTTTATTCAAAATGTGGAGTAATATTAATTCTTGAATCCACTAAACACACAAACAAACAAAACCAGACTAACCCCCAGGTGTGTTTCTTACATTTTTGTTTTCTGGCCACAATCCATCTCTCAGAAAGCTAACAAAATGCATTCAGAATGTATATAAATCAGCAAGTATGTTTGGTTAGTTACAACAACCCAACATTTACAAAATGATATCACAGGTAAGTGAAATGGTACTTTAAGTTTATGGACCTCTGAAAGCTTGTGGATGAGCTGCAGTTTAACAAGCATCTGATAACAGAGGAATGTGAGGCCTGGTTTTGAGCCTTTAAAAAAGTGACTGATGAGTTCACAAAATAACAAATGAACCTTTCTTTTTGCAGTAGGGAGAAAACAAGTTATTATGAACAGGCAATCTGAAGATAGGCAGAAATGAGACAGGCAGTTAATGCTGAAATCAGCCAGTCCAAATACAGAGGAACTTAAAATCTCTTTTTCATGTGCATTTCAGATCAGTTTTCAGATATATAAAGGTATGGACTGAGTGTAAATCTACCAAATAATAAAATGCATCTTTTTTTTCTAGAGAGATGAATTTACTGTTATGAGTTTAGATGCTGAAGTCCAGGGCCCAACAGTTCCTGTCTTTTATTCTCTCCCTTGACATTGATTAATTCTGCAATCGGAGAAGTATGGCAAGACACACCACTTCCCAGGATCTGTGTTTCCCTCTGAAAACCAAATGGGCCATACAACAGCATTTAAAATGCCACTGTGAGTGCTCAAGTAGTCAATCGTTCTGCAGTGCTTTAGGTTTCCCCAAAAAGAGACTTGCAAGTTATAGTATCTTATAAGTAGTAGAGAACTTCACTATTTGGCAGTTATGAAATTCATGAGGGCCTTCACATAGGTCCTGTTCAAGGCTCTTTAGAAATATATGCTTAATTTATGGGGTGGGGGTGGCTGAGCAATGCACAAAGGTGGGGAAAGAGACTAGCAGTAGGAGTCTGTTTCTGTGTCAAGAGGGGCCAGTGGTGCTCTCACAGAGTTCTACTTCTCCAGGAGTTAGGGAGGGATGGGAGAGATGGTCCAGGAGGGTGAAGGTAAGGAAAAATGCTAGGCAGGCACATTGCCCATGTTGAGGGGCTGGGAGATGCTCATAAATAGCACAGAAAAGGGTCTTCCTCTGTTTTGTCTCAGACCACCTTACCTCTGCATAGAGATCCTCTCACAGATGCTCCCACAGTTTCACTTTTCTTAAAATTATCTCCCTCCTCTTCTACCTTCTTCTTCCTGCAGCAGCTTTGAAGAAGTTATGATGCCTCCTCCGGATCTACTCTTCTTTGGAGTAAGCAATACAAGTTCTTTCAAACTGTTACCAGGCCAAGTTTCTCAGGCCTTTGATCAACCTTGTAGCTCTCTTGTAGGCATTTTACAAATGACCCAAATGAAATAAGCCTCCTTATTAGGAGGCCAGCAAGTTGGGTTGTATGTCTTACAAACAGTGCTTCTGTTTATATATCAGGGTTAGCAGGACAATAATAATTTTGTTGTTCCTGTAGGTTGTTTTTCCGCAGTAGCTGAAAACCTTAGATCCAATTCAGCTTGTGATCCTCAAAAAGTCAGAGCCAATTTTGCATACTTGTTTCTTAGCCATTCTCCATCTCATATTTGTGAAGCTAAATATTTTTATGCAGAAGCAGTATATTTTTGACATAACTCACATGTGGAATTACTTCTTCCTTGGAAATTTAAAAAACTGCATGTATCGCTGAGTAACATCAGAGCCAAACTTACTGGTGTTACACTGAGTAGAATTTGTTCCCATGGATACAAGATTTTGAGTGATAAAATTGAATGTGTATTTTGTGTTTGTATGCATAGATGTGATTTGAATGGAGCATTTGAGTATGTGAAAATCATGTTGATAAATCACTACTAGCATTTGTACATCAACATGCATGTTGCAGCTTGGTTTTCATAGCATTCCACTAGCAGAGATCAGAGCATTCCTTGGTCTTTTCAGTACCGATCAGTTTTGTTAAGGAGTACAAAGCGTGCATATATATGGGAAAAAAAAAAAAAAAAAGGGAAAGCAAGCCTAAACTGGGAAGAAAACTTTTAGTTTTTATGGTTTTCTGAAGGTGGAATACATTTGTTGTTTAACATTGATTTACAGAATATTGTTTTTATCTTGCTTTTTGCAAAAAGAGAGATAAGTTAGGGTGGGCAAAACTGGCTGGAGGTAGATTTTGTTTGCTAGATGATTCCTCCTGGAACTGCACAAAGGACAACAGAGTGTTTCAGATCTGAGTCTGATTTTGTATTATCTTTGAGGGAACAGTTACCATGAAAGTGATAAACACACCAGGAAAACATAAACAGTGAAAAGGACAAGTTGTCTTCTTCAGGTTTTATGTGGTTTGATATGGTGTAAATATGGTAAATTGTTAAGAAATATATCAGTGAGCTCTGCAGAACTTCAGAGATTGTGCAGAACCTTACAGCACACAGCCTTTAAAAAAAGAACAAGACACCGCCTGTTGCTTAGCTTTGGCTGGATAACACAGTCCAAGAAAACACAAGAAAAATAGTCTTGACAAGTTACTCTCTACTTAATTGGCATGAAATTCAATATGTTTCATCATGCATACTAACATTTTTGAAGACTAGTGAGTAGGCTTGTTTCTCAGTTTACTTTGTTACAATAAATACTCTCAAGAGCTGTTTCAAAAACCAAAAATCAACAGCATTATGCAAATGGAAAAAGGAAAAATCGATTAGGAAACAGCCCACTGTGCTTTCTGTTGTTCACAGAAGTGCCATTAAGTAGTTACTCTCTATTACTCTCTACTACATCTTTCCTTGTACAGTCATTTATAAAGTGAGAAGTAGCAATTATATATTTCATGTTACAGGTGTTTATAACTGTAATTATTTTTCTGCACACTTTCCACAGGGAAAAATAATTACCTAGGCTAGAGTGCTTGACTCTGAAGGTCATTTTGACTGAGTAAAGACTGTAGCATTTGAATGTCAATCAAAATATTTTGGACAACTCCAAAGGGAGTTAAATTGTTCTGGAGACAACTTCCTTTTTGTTTTCCAAAGCATTTCCTGTCTGAAAGAGTCCTATGGCCAATGACATACAACATGATCGTGCTTATAAAGTAGGTGTGAATGACAATGTGCCTGGTTGGCTCAAAATTGTTTGTAATGCACTACACTGACTAACGATACTAAAAGTAAGGACAAAAATAGCTAATACATCTCATATAAAATGTGCTACTAGATGTAACTCTTTCCTAAGAGTAATTTATTGGATGGAAAGAAACTGTTTTTGTTGTCTGTAGTTAAATGAAATTTTGAATTTATTATACACTTTAGCATTTTAACAGTTTATTATCTCCTAAAACAATGTTCAAAGCTGCACCACAGGAGGTTCAGACCCAAGCTTAGGAAGCATTTCTTTACTGAAAGGGTGGTCAAACATTAAACAGGCTTCCCAGCGAGGTGGTCGGTACCCCAAGACTGTCAGTGTTTAAGAGGGATTTGGATGTCCTTAATAACACGCTTTAACTTTTGGTCAGCCCTGGAGTGGTCAGGCGGTTGGACTAAATGATCACTGTAGGTCCCTTCCAAATGAAATAGTCTATTATGCTATCTTATTCTATTCTATCAGTCATCCCTTGAGAGGCTTCTTCTCTAATCGTGTCATCACGCTTTTTTGGCTTCATTTACAGATAATGTGCTGTCACACTTGGAGAAAAATCTTTTATTTATTAATAAGACTGGAACTGAAAGAGAGAGCACCTTGAGCCTCAGAACTGTCCCAGGAGGCTCAGAAACAACTGTACTTAATGACTGACAAAAAGTAATCAAACAACAGATAAGGACTGAAATACCATTGGGTGATAACCGGACAAACACTATAATCAATCTTTCACAAACTTGTTTATCTTTTCAATACCTGGAGGGAAGAATTATTAAAAAATTAAAATTAAAAATAAAACAAACACTTCTTGCAGTAAGTGTTGGCTCAATTAATTATTTTCAAGTTTGTGTACAAAAACTTTGACCGCTAATCTCTCATGCAACAAAAATTGTTTTGAAATGGTACTATAATTCTGAAATGTCTACTCTAAATGATCATATGTGAGTATTAACTATACCATAAAACAGTATAAAGCAGAGAAGAAGATGCATGAAGGGCTATGACTGTGAGCTTGTTTTTACATTCATTACCTATTTAGCAACAGAATGAGACAAAATTATTTCATCAGGTATTTTCATTACTGACAATAAATTTAAGTTACATTCCATTTGCTTTGGAGGAAGAAGAGCACAGAGATATCAGATATATTGAGAAATATATCAGATATTTTGAGAAAAAACCCACATCCATCTCAGATATATTGAGAAAAAAACCACACTTATGAAAAATACACACAATCCAAAATGCTATAAAAAAGTTACTGTAATATAAATTTTGCATTTATAGAAACACTGAGTTTTCATTTGCTGGCTGAAGGAATATGATCATTTTGTTATTTGTATTACTTATTATTTCAAAAATAACTACATGCTTTGCTTATTATTTCTGTGAACTTCAATTTTTACTGGAGCCGGTATCACAGTGACAAGGGAAGCACCCTGCCACCGCAGAGTGTTTTGCTGAGTGCTCTGGTTTTTCCTGGCTCTCACTCCAGAGTGAGAGTACCCTGTGCACATCTGATGTAGAGCTGTAGTCCTCCTGGGACTAAGCAAAACCTTAGGTGGCAGAGCAGCTAACGTGATGTGAGCCCTGCTCAGGCACCTCAGGTGGGCTGGGACAAGCCCAGCGTTGCCAGCGGCTGGGCTGCTTCCCATGTGCTTCCCTAGAGAAAACGTGGGGATTGAGTCTATGCTGAAGGAATGGGGTGGGAGGGGTGTCAGTAAATATTCTACTTACCTTATCAGTCCTAAATAGCCCAATAAAATGTGATTAGCTACAAAGACCTTTGTTTGCCTGACTGCATAGAAGTACTTCCAGAATAAATTATTCCTGTTCATGAAAAAAAAGCTTAGAAATACTTCTGGAATAAATAATTGTTGCCCACTAATCAAAACAGGTTTTGTTTGTTGTAGTTTTTTTATGTATTTTTTTGTTGTTGTTGCTGTTGTTTGTTTGTTTCAAATGGGCATGTAATTACCAATACAGAAAACCTTTTACTTGTAATAATATTTGGGATTTTTATATTTATTCATACATGTATTGCATGTATGTTGGATATGTGTTGTACATGTGCATACAAAATCCATACGGAAAAGATACATTTTCAAACAAATAAAAAAACCCATTCCTTATTTTAACTAACTTAGGTGACCAACGCACTGTATTTACTGTCTGAAGGTGATAACCACATTCCAAAATAAAACATTGCAAGATCCTAAAATATTTTACCTGTCAAGCTTGAATTGTTTTTAGCACCACAGAGGTGAAACAACATACTCCTGTGAGTGCTACAACCATCAGCACAGCCTGGAAATCAGCTCTGCCAGCTTCTTTAAAGAGGTGATCACAGCATTAAGCAAAAGAGACTATGTAAAGCAGAGCCACCAAGCGTGGCCTAGCTAACCACAGCAAGTCAGGTACGATCTCGCCTTTCTGAAGTGAATCCTATTTCAGACTCTTACGAACAAACTAGCTGGGGCAAAGTAACTGTTTAACTTGTATAACTAGTTCTATTTTATTTAGAGTAAAGTCTGCACTGAAGCTTGAAAGCTTAATTTTCTTTTCTTGTATTTTCTCAGTCCTGTTATGCTCTCTAGTTTTCCGCCAGTTCTATAATTACAAGCACCTGATTCTAAAATAACTGCAGGGATATTCTACAAGGATAACACTGGAGATGTCTGGCCCATGCTTCTGCTCCTGGTTGCTGCCTCACAGCTTGTCACAGAGGTGGATGTGAACCAGTTCCTCAAGCACGGCAGTTCACAGCCTGGAGCGTTAATGTCAGTCAAAGTGGATATTAGTTAATGCACTTGACCATGAATTACAGCAGCCCAATGCTGGCCCCATCCTGCTGACTCTGTGAGAAATCTGAGGGGGGAAGAAATTCTTACACTTTCTGTTATGTCATTCCTTATAGATTACATTGGTTTCTCATCTTTTCCCCCTTTGATTTTTTGCTGATGGGCACCATCATTCTCAAACCTGTAACTAAACAGGAATTGTGTTTTGTCCAGGGTTTGCGCTGGAACGTGTGTCATACTAACACAGAATTTTATAGGCTGGGTATAGTAAAACAGGGCAAATGAGGGAGAAAGAACAAAAAATAAATAATAATTCTTTGAGCATGTAAGTGAAAAGTTCATGCTGGAGTCACAGCTTTTAAAAAGCATACTTGAGAAACAGGGAAGCACACTGCACCCACAGCAGGGACAGGAGATGAGAAAAGGAGCTGTGCAGTGTGAGTGGAAATAAGGCTAATGAGGAGATGGGTAGCATGCTGCCTCTGAGCTATATGCTGGACAAATCACTTGGTCCTCCAGTTCTGCTGCCACCAACCCTATTAGCAAGTTTTAGAGTGCCAGAATACACGAATCCTGAACTAAAACACTAACTGAGGTGGATTTTAGCCCTGTAACATCTTCCCAAAAGCATTTTGCGTGGGTCTTAAAAAGAAACCACATAGTGAACACATTGCTTGGTATCTCAGCATGAGAGACAGCGTGTAGCCAAGCAAAACCACAGTCTCCTACTTTTCAAGTCTCTTGAAAATTTTATTGCCCATTAAGTATTCGTTTTCTCAGCCTGAAGTTGAAACCACAGCACTGTAAACATTGTTAACAAACGCTATTTGAGGTTTTGACTGAAACCTCACTCAGATGCAAGATTCGTGGGACTTTCTCAGAGACTCAGCTGTGAGTCTGAGCACAAAAACAAGCCCGGGTGATGACAGAACGCAAGTATCGTGCCGCTGGGGCAGAAAAGCTGGGCAGGCTTTTCCCTTGCAGAGGGAGGTGGGGAGTGTCCGCCACCAAAGGTGTTGCCCTGGCTGCATTTCACTTCTCCTGGGCAAGTCCCATGCCTGGGACTCTGTGTGGTGGAGTCACCATTGCTGAGCAGAGGGTGCAATAAGAAGGATATAAAAGCTTTTTTTTTTTTTTTTTTTTTTTTTTAGTTTGAAAACAGGAAAATTGTATTTCAGAGCCTTGTGGCATCCATAGGATCAGAAAATCAGTTTTTTTAATCCTTATAAATGTGTTGCTTGCCTCTTTTTTTTTTTTTTAATACAAATGGATAAAATAATTGAAATAATTTTAAAATTATCTGTTAAACAAAGGTGAAGCTTAATGTGTAAAAGCAGCTTATTTTTTTTTTTTACTTCCTTTTAGACATTTAGTCCAAGCTGACTATGGAATTTCCTAGAGTTTACATTAGTAAATAAACCATGTTCTGTTTCTGTTACAGCTGCGTAAAAGCTTAAGTGAAGAAAATTAAATACATATTCATGAATTATATCTGGAAATAGGAGAATATACCACTTTTTATTTGTATATGAGGAAACATATTTTTGTATTTTTATCACATACATTATAATCTGGTCATTACAAAATGTTCCGCAAGTGTCTCTAAAAGGCTGTTTCTACCTGCCTATAAAGCACTTATTTCATTAAAACCCCTGTATAATATAGAAAGGGAGGGATATTTATTATTCTAAATTAATCTAGCTCATAAACATTTTATTTTTAAAATAGTTTAATTAAGCAAAACGTCAGAATGTGTAAAGAATGTTGATCTTTGAATATGTCAATATTAAAACCAAAATTAAATTAAAGTGCCTTCATCTTGAATTTCTATTTGGTTGTGTAAATTAGCCCGACTTGTGAAAATTATGAAAGAATTACAATTCACAGATACTTTCCTGATGATCTATCCACTAATCGGATGGTTACTTTTTAGTGGTATCAATAGCATTAGTTTAGTAAATCTGAATATTCATGTAAGGACTGTGACCAAAGCAAGTTCAACAGCCCCGCCAAGTTAGCAGTTACAACACTGTGTTGGGCCTGTTTTATTAACAAGATACACAATGGTGTGGCGAACTTCTTAGGTCAGTGGGTAAGGAGACTAAGTTTCAAACAATTTTAAATGAGAATAATTATTCTAATCATCCTAGAGTTTTAATACATAGTTGCACAGTTGGAATACCTTTTTTTTTTTTTTAAAAAAAAAATCAGAAGCAATTATTGCTACACAGGGTGAAAGAAGCAAAGTCTTTTATTCTTGACAGTTTTCACAGAAACATGGGCATTTCCCAAGTGTATTTCCAGAACTTAATGATAGAAGAGATCTACAACATTAAGAATGAGGGTAGAAAGTGTGTTTGAATTTTTCTAAATTACACAGTCACAAATTCACTCATTTGGGATATTAAATTGGTATAAACAAGAGAAAAATGTGGCTAACAATATTCAAAATGGCAAACAAATAACCAATTAATGCTATATTATTATAATTCTCACTGCATGTATAAGATAGAGAAGTTCAGGGGTTTGCGCAAGGCCACAGGTAGAGCTGGAAATGCATCAAGGATTAAAATGGAAGACAAAATTATTATTATTCAGTTCACACTTCTTGTAGATTATCCAGTAAAGACTGTATGCAGCTAAATCAGATAAATGAGACTATTTGACCCTTGCTCTTATTTAATAAAACCTGTCTAAAAAAACTAGTATTATGTGTAAAAAAAAGAAATGTAGACATTGTAAAAAACAGAGGTATTCCATCCTACAGTATTTAACAAGTTTTCTTACTAAATAGGTCAGGTAAAGATTCTGCCGTGTCAGCACACTGATTGTTGTACATGTTGTTCTGATGTCATCAAGAAAGAATGTGCCATTGAGTTTCATCTTTTACGTGAAAGAAAGAAAGAAAAAATAACAAATCCTAAAAGTGATTAAACCACACCAGAATGAACAATGGAGCAATATAATTGAATGGTGAGCCATAACATTCATTTTTACCATTTATACATATATATATGAGAGAGATACATACCTGTATACATACATACACACATATATTTGTTGCAGTATGTATGCAAGACTAAAGATTTTATCGCCTGCAACATCAGGATAATGCATAAACTCTATAATGCAGTTCTAGCTGTATAAAGACAGATCAAAGATTCAACCCAGGTGTGGCTCTGGAGTTTCATTGCTCAAGGCTAATTATTCACAAAAAGTCCCCACCCTAGAGAGTTGTCTGGCAGGTTTATCTTTTGGCTGGTAGACATTTTAGAGAAGACACTACCTAAGCTCAGCTATTTTGTATGACACACTACACCATCCAAAACAATTGCACAGATTTTATGAGATATTTGACCAACTGGAGATTACAAGTGAATGTAGTTTTTCTATCCCAGAAGCAGACAGGAGTTTCCAAAACCCTGAGCTCATGCTTGAGCTCTAATTAAAACCAATTTCAGCAAACAGGCAAAAGAACAATACTGTAAAGACTGCTGAAACTTTTAACTTCATAAAAAGCAAACCTACTGAAAACATTTATTCTGAAAATGACCCAAAAAAGTCAAACATTGCACTGCATGCAACAAAATTACTTATCTAAGAATGCATCAATTATCATAGTTTCAAAAAATCACTTTTAGAGACCTTTTTTAAGGACAACCTCTACCTTTATTTGCTTATGAGTCATGAGCTGAAATCAGGACTGCTCCAGTCCGTCTCCAAAAAAAAGGGCAAAAGATTTATTGCAATCAACTGTCCTTGCCATAGCTACAAGGAGGATTAGCAAAGAAAAACAACAGCACTTTATAGAGACAATAACTCTGTCCTGGGCATCAAGTTACAGCTAAAGAAGCAGAGACAATCCTTGCTGCAGTGCTCTGTTCAACGTTTTCTTCCAGATTTCTTTTTAAAGGTACAGTTGAACTACTCAGAAGCCTCGTTCAATTATTTGAGCAAGCAAGAACTCTTTAGAGTACCTTATTTCTTGGTAGCAGCAGCCCATTTATTAAAACAATTACTAATATTTTGTTCAAACAAATTATTTTTTCCTAGCAGTTGACATTGTGGGTTTATTGGTTCTGCCTGCATCTACCCTCATCTGAAATGTTATTTTTTTTCTCCTCTCTGCCCTGGTATTTCTATAACTACCTGTAAGAAATGTCTTGATAGTACTGAAAAGTAACAGCATCTGTCACAGAGAGAGTTTTCAAGAGGTGAGTAAGCTAAACAGTCAATTTGCATGAATATTTGAATGTAACAATAAAAGCTGAGATTCTTACTCAGTAAAAATTACCCTGGAAGACAATACAATTTCCATCTGACTCAGGAATGAGTAACAATTTCACACAACGGGACATCTGAAGAAGTTTTCATCGCCCAATAGTATTACAAACATCAACAAATCAATAAAATACTTCTGTAAGGAAGGTGTCATTATACACGATTTGAGATGCAGATACTTTATTAGAGGAAAGACAAATATATGGGTGATTATGTGAGCTCTTACTGAGATCAGGAAGGCTGAGTCTTTAATGCTGTGTTTAGTCCACTGTACTACACCTGCCATAAAATGTTGCATCCACTAATTAAGTGCCATCCCTGCATAGAGAGAGGCTGACTGGGTCACTGGACAGGACACTCTGGTATGGCCACAGGCCACCAAAGACTGACTTCCTCTTTAAGGTAGGTAGGCAAATATCCTCTTTCCCTCTCTAAAAACAATATTTTAGTCAATTAACTTTATTAGGTGGTTATAACTCCCATGAATAGGTAAATGGAACCATTTCTGTGTTTTGTGGCTTCACAGGATTCAGCCTTTCAGGAAGATGGTATCTGTGTTGAAATTTTGATGCATTTAATACTTTTGATACCAATGACAAGCTGTTATGACTTTTTAGCAGAGCAAAAATAAAGATATAATGAATTAATTAATACTTTTTCAGGTAATTCTGATTCCAGGTGTGATTCTCCCCTTTGTTCAGTTTGTGTCTGATCTTGGCTATTGGTATCAGGTTAGAAGACCATAGAGATGCATTCCTTTGCACTGATGAACTCATTTCTTCCTCAGTTCCCATCTATAAGCTATATTAGAAAAAGACTGTATTACTACAATTTGGATGGCCTTTACTGTCACTTTCAGAGAAGACTAATGTATCTTTAAGGTTTTTTTATTTATTTTTTTTTTCAGTTCAACAATAAGATGTAGGACAATTCAAATAATAATAGTGTAAGTAGCTTAATCTTCCTGCCATTTTTACAGATGTGTTTATGTACATGCTGTCCTCACTATGTTACAGCTGGGTTTTTGGCAAGAGTACACTTTGTGCGAAGTCCTATAGAAAACAGTAAGTTCAAAAAGATTCTTCATTATGTCATCAGAATAACTTTTCTAAGTCACAGCAGCTGGGAGGAGGAAGTAAAAATTACCTGGCATCTTAAGAACAGATAGACGAGACTGGCTTGATCCGTCACGCTGGGAGTTTATCCTACCAAACACAGTCTTGGCATAGATGGAGAAATAATGTTATTTGAAATAAATAAGAACTTTAAATACTTTAAATCCTTGAATTTGGGTCTTGTGTGAGATGTGAGACTTGTGAGTGACATACTGTTTAAGATGCTTCTAACCAGAGCAATCAGGAGGTCTCCTAGTTATAATGTGGGCTGTTAATATGGATTTTGTGACCACCTGCAATTCCCAATGGTTAAAATGCAAAGTCTTGTGAAGAAAACAGATGGGTGGTGATCTGAAACCTGCTCACAGGCTATTAGTTATTCTATATTAAATATCAGTACTTTTCCCTTTGGTAAAACCAAGTCACTGGAGTAGTGACTTGGACTGGAGTAGTCTCTGTCACTTGATGTCATACCATTAGTGAAGCATTTTTTTGCAATTACCTAATAGAAAAAGCTTTTCTAATTTGTAGCACTTGTAGCACAAGGAAGTTAGGTATAAGCTATGTGACTTTGAGCTCAAATACATGCAGACCATCATAGATTGAATGCCTGGTAAATCTGCTCAGATGGGTGGGGAATTAAGTAAACACTAAATAAGTAGTGTTTATAATAGCTTATACGTTATTTAGTGTAAATAATTCTAAATAAACAGCATATAAAATGGCATAATAAGATGACACATTTTGTTATTGGCGTTGTCCATAGCACATGTACCACTTCTTCCTCTGGGAAAAGGGAAAGGAGGGAGAGGAAGAGGCAGCAGAGAGCTCTCTTGGGGACACAGTGCCTCCTGAGGGTACCTGAAGGGGAGCTAGAGCTCACTGGCCATGCCTGGCTCAGAGATCTGACCTGAAAAGTTTGTCACACTAGTATGGAAATATCAGCAAGGAGCTGATGTCGGGTATAAACATGTGAACATGCGTAGCTCACCTGTGCAGACATGAAACTGGAGACAAAAAATCAGAATGTGATGAATTTTGAAGACTAATGGTGACTGGAAATTGCAAGTTTTTAGGTTGTGTATTTTGGAAAGGAGAGGAGGGAAAAGAACCACTGCAGAAAGAGAAACTGGCTTACAAGAATATGCACTCTGTGTTTTCAGGAGCTTTGCAAGTTTTTAAGAAGTTAAAGCTGCTAAATAAGAACCAGAACATTAATTTTTCACAAGCTTCTGCAGATGACACACCTTATTTTAACTGATTATTATACAAATCATGAACTAGGAAGATAATTGCTTCCCTGGCCAAATGACAAAGGAATTCTTATTTCCAGTATATGCCCTGTTGAATGCCGAAGGCATTGTACATGCTAAGGCTAATGCTTTGCCTTATAATAGGCACCTACCGATTAGTAGTTCTCAAGCTTAATTTGGTTATGGCATGATAAATTAGGGAGTGTCTTTCTAAGCAAAACTGACATAATGCTTTTTTTTCCACTGGAACTAAAGTAAATCTGTGCTTCCGATACAGCACCTCCAGAAAAGTTAATTAGATGAAAATTAAAACATCTTTTGCATTTCATGTATTTGACAATTTAAAAAAAATGATCCCATTCTTCTCATATTTGAGTGTTGTATATTTCTAATTGTTTTCCAAAAGTTACATTAAGTAACTTGACTACCATGTTCATGTGTGGCTCCTTTGTCTATATTTCTCCTCAGGGGAAATGATATTTTTCTTCTTTATATTCTACTAATGTTTTTGTTTGAAAGAAGCCAAAGACAACTGCCTTTAATGATTTGACTTCTGTGTGGAATACACACATTTCTCTAGTTTGAATCCTATCAAATGGGAGGAAACTAAATTCATTTACCTAGGGGAGGTTTCTAACAAGACTGATGCTAGAGTGTGATTGTAAAGGGAACCGACAATTATTATATTGATGGGGTCTTATGGGTAGCTGAGGGTGAGAGAGATCATCGTGTCTGCTGCTGGCATGACAGTGGGCTCTGTGTTTTGGGAAAAAGTTTGTAACAGAGACAGAGGGAAGTATTTTCATATCTCCTGGGTTCTTGGACCTAAGTGACTACCCAGCAATCAGCTAAGGCAGGAAAGCACATGCAGCTGGCTGTTCTTTTGTCTGGATATGTAGCTCTTTCTTGCACTTGGAAAAGATTGATGAGGTTTTGAACCCTTGCCAAAAATATACCTGTGTGACTCAGATCAAGTTTGTCCTTGGAAAGATGAGCTATACAGCTTGAAAGCTTTTGAGACTGAGGCTGTGAGAAAGAACAAGAATCCAGGAACTGGGTGCAGCTTAATCAGGTGGGTTTGGGCAAACTCGTATCCTTAAGTCTGCAGCAGGCAGGACTTTGTGCTGAGCAGGTGAACACAGTAAGATCCTGAGGTCTGCTCAGCCGAGCAGATGCTGAGGAGCCCAGTGGACCCCCTAGGACTATGCATAGCAATTTGGATTAAAATGTTGTGAGATTAGTTGTTTTACACCTGTTTGCATGCCCTAAATAAGCTCTGAATATCCTTGCTAAAGCATAAGGACAATGAGCCAAATTGCTATTGAAAATATGCAGAGCACATGCCAGAGCAAATACATGTAACATGAAAAAAAACATTTGTGCAGGCAAATAAGGGGCTTTAGAGGCATCAAAGCAATAGGAGGGAAGAACTTTACGCCATCCTCCACGATATATTTGCATTGTGCTGTTCATGTGGGAGTAGTTACCAATGATCAAAGGTCACATTTCAACAGAGGAAGAGAATAATGTATGCACACACAGCCTTATTATTCACACTTAGCTAGAAGACTAAGATAACTGTTATTTATATATTTTATGGATTCTGTCTTTGTATTTGTGGGTCAGACTGTGAAACCACATAGCCATTACATTACAGACTCCATCTTACAGTGTGTGTATTGATACCTGAGCTGGTATATGTGTTCTTAGGCACACAATAGCACCATGAAGAAATACAAGGTAAGGTTTTAAAATGACATAGCAGCTTTTCAATTAATTAATTCGAATGCAAAGTGCCGCTGATGCAGTTAACAGTGCTAGCTCAGTACTAGTCCCGGGAATTCTTCTCCTTTGCACAGTACAGACTTCCCTGTAATGTTATTCATGTTACATTATTTAGGTACAAGTTTCCTGGTTGTGTATACAATTTCATATATCTCAAGCAGATTCATGTTTAATAAATGTAAAAATAAGCTTTGTGCAAAATAAATCGGTTAATTCAAGATTTGTTCCTTGGACTATGCAAGGTTGTTTACGGACACTAAGTTTTAGGATTGGGGTCATAACCCCAGATAATTAAAATTTTTTACCCTTTCCTTCCTCCCTCATTGAGGTTGGACTGGGAGATAGAAGGAATAAAAGAAAGTACTTTCCCTATTACTGTCCATGGTTTGAGTGCAGTTGTTACACCCTGAAGCGGGATCCTGAACATCAAGCTTTTCTTTCCCATTTGGCTCTCTCACCAGAGGTTACTCCAATGCTCAGAAGGGACTGAAGCTCTATTAGACAGTTTTCCCGGCCCTGCAAACCGTGCCAAACCCACACTGCCTTGAACACACACGTGACGGAAGTGAAGGATCAGGCTGCTCTGACTAGCTCCTGATGGAGAGCGCGGTGTTTTCCTGCGAGCCACTTTACCCCATCATCAGACAAGGCAGGACTCAATGTGCAACGGGGCCCAAGGGCAAGCTGCCCCAGCAGCAACTCCTTTGCTTTTTCCCTTTACCAGGGCTTTTGGGCACACAGCAACTGCCACAGAACATGACTTTTCTGTCAGTCTTTTGGTAGAGCAACACCAACAATTGAACTGCAATACAACCACAAAAGGGACATGCCTGACTGTCCCTGGAAAAGTAAGACATGAAAGGGATGCTGACTATAAAACCACATCACTATTTCCTTGATGCTACTTTTAAAAATACTTTCCTCAGTAACCCAGCTAATGCTTCAGTTCCTCGGTAAACTCCACGGTGGGGCTTCTCTCTGTAGCACTCTCAAAAAAATAATCTTTAATGATGACTGCAACATAAAACACTGTCAAATCATTTGGCTTGAGTTAATCTTGATCCAATATTTGAAGAAAGACAAATCAGCCAAAGATTGAGGGTTGTAATAGGACTCAGCTCATCTGAATCTTTTTCTGAGCCCTTCCAGCAGAGTCCACATCCTTGGACAAGCCATTTCAAAGCTCTGTATTTTAGTTTCCCTCCCTGTAGAATTGACTGCAGACATTCCTGCCCTGTGAAATGTGTCAAGGAAGTTTCAGGAGAAGGATGCTATTCATGAATAAACAGCCACAAAACAGTAAGTAACCTCATATCGAGTTTAATGGCTGTCCACCAATCAGTATCACAATTATCAGTGTGACTATGTGCAGTAGATCCAGTAGTGTCTGTCTTCAGGACTGTTTTCACTCTAGTTTCATGAACAACACACTAACGTGGCGTTTTTAACCATACTTTTTGTTGTTGTTGTTCAAAATGTTTTCCCTCTTTATTTTGTCTGCTTGGCCATAAAAATGAAACAAATGAACCTGATCTAGTGATAACTCATCTGTGGTCCAGGAACACACAAGTGAGAAAACATACAGTGTTGCTTGATGTTTATCCCCACTGGGCCCTCTGCCTCTTTTCCAATAAAATCCACTGTGTTATGCATGCATCTCACTGTGTTTGCACACCATTTCATTTGCTTACGCTATTCTATGCCTATCTGCCCCTCCTACATACACATTTATTGTATAAATACCTATGAGCTAGTGACTTTCCTGTGATCTACCCATGAGCTTTAATAGTAAGCTGTTCAAAACTAACTTACTAATATTTGAAGCAACAACAAAACTCTCCCAAAAGAAGAAAACACAAATATTTAGCAAGTGTTTGACCTTAATGTGGTGGAAAAGCTCATGTGTTCCCATGATCCTATAGCTACTCCTATGGCAGTGATGGTGTCACTGTGATCACCCAAGCTGGGCAGATAGGGTCCAAAGCAAGAGACATGGCACTGGTCTTTCAATTTGCCTATAAATCACCAGAAAACTCAAATAAGCCATGGAAAGAACAGAAATAACAAGGTCATCTCATAAAGACGTACAACCTTGACCATGCAAAGCACTGAATGTTTAGAGTGCTTATGTGCCTTCAAACAGGAGCTAGAAAACTGTTCCATATGCTTCAAAGCCTTTTAAGAAATATAGTTGCTGGGAAAAATTAGCAAACTTAGCCTGTTAAACAAATGCAAAACATTAAATAGGAAGAGACATTTTAGAGGGTGTGCTGCTGTATTATCAGCAATTAGTAACCATAAAGACACCAGAAAAATACTAAAAAGTATGCTCTCCCCAGAGAAACACCTGAAGTAAACATTTCACCGGTGGGCACACAGCAATCTTCCAAACTGATCTCACATTGAAAGCAGCAGCAGTGAAGGGAACCAAAAAAGTGTAAAAATCAGCTATGTGGAATGAAAATAATTGCTTTTGCTCCATTTAAAGATAATATTGGGACAGACACATTGTTTTCACATAAATGCGGTTTTCACTATCAAGCAGATTGGCCCAAGGAGACTTAATTGAAAATTTGACTATTATCTGTAAGTCAGTGACATAACTTATTTAACATAACAACCTCAACTATTCATTTTAATTTAACTTATTTTAATATTTTATTTCAATTTTTAATAAGTTTAGTGAGTTCTCACTTCATATTTTAAGTGTTGCTTTAATCTATCCTACTACCACATTTCCATGTAAGAAAAAATAAAAGTTCATTCTCTATTAGAAGAACCTTTATTATACTTATGTCACCATATTAATATCAAAATTCTTTTTGCTTTTTCCACTTTTTTTTTGCTTGCAATGTGATTTTTTTACCTCCAGTTAGTTTTGTAATATGTCCTTCTAAACATTTATACATGTACATGCATTCAGATATATTTATTGTCCATAAAAGGGGTGAAAAAAAAAGACAAATGTTCTATTATTCAAAATTAAATAGCTCAGTAATTCTAGAATAAGTATTTTTGCTAAAAAAATAGTAATATTATTTAGGTTTTTTTAATGACCACACTGTTGCTTTTTCTAAAGTAACGTTATTTGTTCAGAGTTATATTTATTTGAAGCACAAAGAAGAAATGGGTATGGAGGACAAACATATTTAACACTAGACATTTAGAACATGTGAAAACTTTTTCTTTCATTATATGTAGAATATTGCAAGTAAAAAATGTACAATACAGTCTCTATGATATAAGGTAAATCATTTGGTACTAAGTACGTAGAGTCTGACTTTTCTACTGTTAAGATTTATGAGAAATTAAAAACAAAGATTATTTCTGGCAATGTATTCCTTGGTCTGCAAACATGAGACATTGGTTGCTTTCCAACTTACCTCCCCCCAGACTTTCTGTGAAGGACAAATTTTATTCAACAATGAGCTTGAAATCCACTAAAATCATTTAGCTGGTCTCTTTCTTTTGTCATCTCAGTTGCATGCTCAGGGCACTGTTTGTTGTCTCTTGTATATCAACTCATATTTCTATCTGTTCCATCTTCTCTACCAAGTCATGGTGAACATTACCAGACTCTTGTCCTCCTGTTTGATTAACAGTATACAAAGATCCTACCACACAATGAAAACAGTTTCCTACTATATTCTTCATCCACTGAGTTAGTTGCAAAGTCTCTTCTGCAGTTCTTCTTACCATTCCTTTACAGGCCTTTTGCTCATTGATGACACTCTCCATTAATGTCACATGATTTTTTAACTGGCTGTTAATTGCTATCTGATATTTCCCTATAAAGACTGAGTTTTTTGACTTCTTGATGTTTCTGATATACCCGTGACTAATATATGTTATTGGAGTCTTCTCTCTCTTTCCCACAGAAAAGCTGGGAAAGGATCCTGGAATTCAGGAGTTAAAGCTTATTGGCTCCTGGAGGAAAAAGAGAAGTGATTGCTCTCCTTTTGAGCTCTTCTCCTGTCAGTTGGAGCAGCAATATGAAATGTTCCAAGCAAAAGGCAAGGATTAGCCCATCGAGCCATACCAACTGCTGGAAAAGCTGATGCCCTTCCAGGATGCCCACGCAAAGCAGCTGCTGGCAGTAGTGCCTCCACCAGAGCTGTGATTACTTGCCAGCCAAATGACCCAGACAATTTCCTGTTCTGCCTAAGCCTAAAGCCACCCTTGGATCCACATTCCCAGTTTGGCAAATGGGGAGGCACAGGTATGACAAAAGCTCAGTGGCATTACGGACAGTCCTCGCGTCAGACTTCTCGGTGTCGATGGGTCTTTAGTGGCGGTAATGTAATGATGGAGGAATGCAGCTGCTGCCAGAGTGACGGAGGCTTTGGAGATCCTGCGTATATACCTACAGTATCAATTATTTCCCTACATCCTTTTCTGGCTGTAGCTCTAAGCAACTTGCTGGTGTATCTAGGATGAAACTTTCTTTATCTAAAAGCATTAATACTGAGCATATTGTTTCCAGATTCAGCTGAATGAAAACTGACCATAAAAACATACTAAATAGTACTAAACATTTGTAGATATTTGAAAATAGTTGATAAATAATTGATCAATAGACAGAAAGACAGCAGAAAATAAATTCTTCCTAAGGAATACGAAATCCCACCTTTCATATGACCAAAAAAAAAAGTTTTACTGACCCTTCTGATAAATTCCCTAGTAGAGACTTGTTATATATATATCTGTATTACTAAAAAGCATTAGCTTGTTTTCCTCCCTCTCACTCTGATAAGCATACAGTTTAAGCTTAGAAGCACCAATGAATTTTAGTGTTTGTTGTCCTTGCTCAGCTGTATCCTGCAGGGCTCATAGAAATCATTGCAAGGACACACCTAAATCACAGGAAATTCATCAATTTCTCTCCCAGATTTCTTCACTCCCTTCCCTTCTACACATTCTATTTCTATTTTCCATAAGGAGAAAAGCTGAGAAGGTGAGACTGCTTTTTCAATAAGACAGAGACAGGGAAAGGTAGTTCATGTGGCTTGGCCCAGGTGAAACCTGCCCTTCAGGGTCAGTTCCCAGTTTCAATGTAGACAAATCCATCCTTCTCACAGCATTCATTACATCATGCACTGCAGGGCAAAAGGTTAAGAAGGCATGTATTTCCATGTGTCCTGTTTATATGAATTGCTAAGGTCAGGTCTGAGTTCTCCCGGAGGTATGGGAAGGACACAATGGAAGAATCTTCTCTCCAATGGAAGCTCCCTAGGGTTTAGACAGTAATTTCTGAAGTCCTGGATGGTGTCTCAGCTGACACATAGGCTGTAATCAGTGCAGTCTTTCCTCTAGGGACAGATATACGTGCCTGTAAAGACATGATGGAATAGAAAACAAGAGAAGATTCAGAGATTTCAAATATCTACAAAGTGCTGGGCCATGCTGAGCTGTGTGATAGTTAGCAAAACAAGAGCACATTTTTATTGTTGTCATTGTCCTTCCCTTTCTCTTGTCCTGTTCATTGCCTTCCACCAGGCCCAATGCACTAACCTGAACAGCAGAAACAGCATAGCTGTACTATTGCTTTCTTTTCTCCAAATTGTTTAGCCACACCATGGTTCAGCACTCCTGCTGATGTCTGTGTTTATCCAGCAATTTGTGAAGCAGCAGCAAGAGCACAAGAGCCTTGATAGCTGCAGGGTGCTGGAGATCGCTTAGTAAAAACAAATGATCATGTATAAGTCAATATTTTTAAAGTATTCAGTCTACAGCCTTTCAAATCTAACAGTATATGCGATGAAAAGCTGTGTAAACCCCCACAATTATCACTGGGATTTGACGAAAGCTAGGCTAGATATGGAAAAGCAAGTTCTTAGGACAAGATCCAGCCCTGAGAAACCCTTAGTCAGCTCTGTGAGGTCCTATCTGAGGTCCCTATACAACAGTTCTTTGCATACAAAACACATGTTTGGAGGAGGACTGGGTAGTCTCAATTTACCAGTAAACATTAAATATGTTACGTTGTGTACTTTGGAACGGGGATTCAAAGCTAAGCCTCCCAGCTCCCAGCCTAGTGGGAAAACCAACAGTCTCCTGGAACCACCTCTCTGCAGACTGTTAATACCTAATAACCTTGGGCACTCCCACAAATAGTGCAAAAATGAGGCCAAAGATGAATTTAAATATATATGCCTCATAAATGGACTAAGTACTACAGCCTGAGTACTACAGATGACTGGATTAAACTCTATCTTCCTACCCTTTATGAGAAAGGACCGATTTAAACATCTAACTTGATCAGGAGATGCAAAGAGCAAATAGATGGCTTCTTAATCCTCTTTACAGCCATAGATTAACTGCTAAAATCACTCCTGAATAACGCTGAGTAGTCAGCTTAGATTGCTCCGTGGCTCTTCAGGATCCTCACACAAGATTTTTATGCTTTGCCCCTACATGCTACAGGAAGATTCAGCATTGAACTTAAGGACTGTGTGGTCTATTGCTGGTGAAGCAGCTTAAAATCGACGTGAGCACCTGTTGCACAACCTATGTTACGTGAACATACTTCTGGTAGTTAGGAATTGTTCCTAACCCTGCTGAAGTCAGTAGCTGAAGCCACACTGTCTGTAGTGCTCCAGAGTCAAGTCCCAGTGTCATGCTGAACAGAACTCTTCAACGATGGAGCATGTCCTGACGTGGGAAGTACTTTCATGGAGATTATGAGTAAAAGAACGGAGCAGAGGGCTCAGGGCCCATGGAGTCTCAAGGGTTTAAACAACACAGATCACAAAGTAAAGAAAGAGCAAATGCACTTCACTCATCAAGTGCTCCTTTCTAATGAGAGGTCTAGTTGAGCCTCATTTGACTAGAAGCTTTATTACAGATTGTGCACTAGCTATATCAGTCAGAAGGCAGAAAAGGTCTTCTATTTAGTTTCATATGAATTGCCATGATTGCTGACTATAGGAATCTTTGCTGTTACCTAAAATGATCCCTTCTTGACGAAGTAATAGCAGAGTAAGATGGGTGGTCATCAATCATTAGTGTAATAGCTACAGGAAAACAAAAATGGCACAATAAAGTTAAATATTTTATGGAGCAGCATTTAAATTTCATAATTAAAAGGCATCATTAAATCATTACCTCTTGATAAAAATATCAGTTTTCCACAAGCCAGATTCATGGAGTTATACAGTTCAAAGGCCTAATCAGCTCTTATTTACTTTCAGTTGACATCGCAGTGCTGTCACCTCAGTTGTGACACAGAACAGGGATCTGTAAAGGGGGGGGGGTGGAGGGGGGAGGGCTATACTGCAGGCTACAGACCTTTAAAGAAGCTTTTTTGTTACCCCACTACAGCTCATCTATTATATTCTTCTGTTAAGTTGTCGGCACCACTCGTATTCCTGCTATTGGATGATCATAGCTGGACTGTGTGAAACGTAACTTTGGCATTGGGCTCTATGCGCAATATCAGTATATATATAATTATCACTGTGCTTCTGTGCTACATATTTAATTGCAAATATCCTCATGGCTGTCACACTCTACACAGCTGGGTAACTTCAAGAGATAATGTCTAGTTATTCACTAAATAAAACTGGACTGTGGTTAAGCCCTTTCCTGGGTCAGACTGCAGCAAACTGATTGCAAGGAAAAGATAGGTGATTTCAACATGTTACCTCCCATACATTCATTATCACTTGTTCATTCATTAACAAGGAAGATACATTTTTGAAGGTTTCGTCTATAGCCTGTCCAGACCTGTCAAGTCACATGTGCTGAGTAAAGGCTCGCTCACCCTTCTGCTCCCCTCTTGGCCTGTCCCCTCATGGTGATGTCTCAGGTTTAGCCACATGTCGAGGCAACATCTCTCTTTTTTGACCTTATGTGTCACATGCAGCTGGCAACTGTTGTCAGCTCTTCCCCAGGAACAACCCTCTGCATAGGTCCTGTCTTATCACAGGCTTGTCCAGCATGATTCCTGCATCATGTAAAATCTGCTTGCAACACATTCAGCAGCTCCTCTTGCTGCCGTGTTATTTACATTCCTCTAAACAGATGCAACTTCTATGCGACTTGGGAAGTAAATGTAACCCTGAGTCCATTTACTCAAATTTATGTCTGTCTTGGAAGGCCAGACATGCCTGAGAGGAGAGGAGTAAAATGTGACTACTAAACCTTGTACACCACCAATCCCATCCTCAAAGTGCATGGGAAAAATTCAGTATTTTTTTGCGGATTCAGCACAGAGTATTTTCCATTGTTTTCTTCCAAAGCAAAATAGACTTGTATGACATACACTTACTAATTCATTCCTAGCTGACATTTTCCAACCATTCTTTTCATTGCTAATCTTTCATACATGCATGGGTGGAGTACTCATGGCAACTCAAACCTGTTCAGCAAGAAAGAAACTACTTCATGGGAGAAGTATAAATCTCCATTACACATTTAAAAATTGCAAGTGACAATGTATTCTGGAGTTTCAGAGTGATTTCAAGAGTCTTGGTAATTTTTCATTAAACTTCTATTCAGAGAAAACTTGTTAATTGATGTTAGATATTTTTGAATAAATGTGCCATTTTGGTGACATTTTCTTAGGCACAGGATATGGTCTCTTTTACTGAGAATGTTGTGTCTGCTTATTTCACAGGTCCAAAATAAGAAAAATTCAAGCTTTTGTTGTATTGTTTGATTAATTTATGCCTTGATGAATGCAAAGACTGAGAGAAATATTTTAGCTGTCACAGCAGTGTAATAAGACACAAATACTCCAGATTATTCATATGATGGGAAATGTGAACCTCAAGCATCTTTACATTGTGTTATTCAAATTTTCAGACATAAAGTTGGATTGACAACATTTTTTCTCATTGCTTTCACTTTCTAAGTAATGCACAGAAATAAATGAATGCTTATTAAAATATGTATTCCCTTTGGACTCCCTGAAATAATTTTTAAGCTTGTTATGGAAATACAATTTATGTATAATTAAGGGAAAATAGTAAAATAATACTTGCATAACTTTTCTTTTGCAAAACAATCCAGTAAGACACCAAAGAAACACAATAATACCTGAAGTAAAATATAAGCAGAAATTCGTTTAATTCAAGAAAGACATGTCTATCTGTTGAAACTTCTCTGTACTGCTGAATAGGTAATGCTATGATCAGGAATGAATTGATTAAATTGATTAAAATATCATCTTTAAAATAACCTGATGAAATATTTGATTTTAAAAGAATATTGAAACTTACAGGAGAAACCTCTGTTCCTTAAATTAAAAAAAAAAAAAAAACAAACAAAAAAAAACCCCCAAAAAACCACACACACCTGAAACAGAATTATAATTGAAGAACAAAAAAAACCCACCACCAACAAAAAAAGGGATAAATTATGCCTGTAAGTTGCAGTTCTAGAAGAATTATAGCAAGTTCAATAAAAAATACAGAAAGAGCTGCTGTGGGCTAGTTTATCTCCTGTCTACATTCATAAATGACCTGTTAGATGTCTGGGATGAAATTCCACTGAATAATTTTTTGAATATGGGAAAGGAACAGGGCTAGTGTCCTGTTCCAGGGTGAGCTATTTTGCCTTGCTCTTTTATACCATATGACAAGTGGTCCTATCCGGGCTATCACCAGAGCATGGACACCTTTAGGAAGATACATTTCATTTCCATTGCTTGTTAGTACGTTGGACTAGTCTGGTCTATTAACATCTATGACTCACTTGTGACTATGCCTCTGTTTAATACATTTTATAATAAATTCTTCAGTGAGTTGGAGTTGAATTGTTCTAGACAGTCTCTATTAGCATGACTCATTATTATCTAAACATTCAAAGGTAGAACTGGATCTATGTTGTCTGGTTTCAGCATAGTCAAACTCAGCTTGCAAACATATGCTTG
This sequence comes from Streptopelia decaocto, assembly GCF_964273445.1. Lineage (NCBI taxonomy): Eukaryota > Metazoa > Chordata > Aves > Columbiformes > Columbidae > Streptopelia > Streptopelia decaocto. The sequence continues at coordinate 46,385,959 of NC_138655.1, forward strand.
CCTGGAGCTGCATCACATAAAAATAAACTTGAATTTGCTATGTCAAAAGTAGTATTCATTAGTCAATTTTGAATTTCAAATCCTGACTTGTAATAGGAAATTGAGAGAATGAAATGTTTTAATAAATGTAAACACTAAAATTATTCAAGAAATATTTATTCTGATTATCAGGGTGCTGCTTTGTCCCTACATAATGAAAGTTCTGTGCAGTCCTGATTTTCCCACCTCTAGAAGAAGATATGGAAGAGCTGTGACAGATCTAGAGAAGAACAATAATGATGATCAAAGGTATGAATGACTTCCATGGGACGAACAATTACACAGGCTGGAAGACTTCAACTTGGAAAACAGACAGTTGAGGGGATATGTGACAAAGTCATAGAAAATGGGGAGTGGTGTGGGAAGGGTGAATAGGCATCACTTCTTCATTGTGTCTCCTAATAGCAGTAGTGACATCAAGTGAACCTATAGGTGGTTGGTTCAAAACAAACAAAAGGTTGTGTTGTTTGTTTTTTGTTTTGTTTTGTTTTGTTTTCATGCAGCATATATTAAATCCAAGCACTGCTTGCTAAAGGGTTTTGTGAAAGTTGAAGTTTGCACAGGTTGAAGGACAAACTGGAGAAGTTAATGGAAGGAAAATCTATAGAATACACAGAATACCCAGTGCTCATGAACTCAACTTGCAAATAACCAGTCTGTTGCAATGCTTGGGAGAAGTACCAGTACTCACTTGCCCCGTTTTTATAATTTTTAATTTGTTATCCTGTGTTATCTATTATCTTGGTCTGATCTAACACTGTTATTCTCATGTTCTTTGTCTACTAACTGACTACCCTGAATATTTATTTAGTGCATCTGTACTTTTTGGGTACATGTCCAGTATCTGTAAGCTTGTGTTTCAAGATTAGTACCGAAAAAACATTGCAGGAGATCTGTCACAGTATAAATATAATAGGAATTAATACAGTATAGTCTACATTTAAAAATGAAAATAATGAAATAAAAATACTAGTCCAAATATTTGTAGCCTAAATGTACACTTATATTTTTACCAAGCCTTCCATTATGGTATAAAACATTTAAGAGATTTTAACATTTCTATGTGAATATATTACAGGATTATCTTTCCCTATCAATAAAATTAAGTGCTAAAATATATTTTTAAAAAACATTATCTGCTTATAATCACACACTTATCTATTTAAAAGTGAAAGGGAATGTATAAAGTATGTAATAAGGTCTGGGAAGGCAGACAATTACAGGCTGAATAATTTGACCTGTAATACAGGTAGCATTGTTAATTTTTGTGTGGACACTTTTACATTTTAAGGCTGCTTGAAAATCTAGTAAAATATGCTCTGTAGTTGAGCAGGGTCTGAATCATAAAATATGATAGTTAAATATGTGTTTTATTTGACAATTTTATGATAAAAAATTCAAAATTTGGGTATACCATTGACAGACCTCAATGAAACACTGTATGAAAAAATATATATTTGGTTCTGGTGGATCTCCTTTGCTTATCTGGCAGGTGAAAAAACCCTTCACTTGTAAACCAAAAACTGGAGTGCTCAGACAGGCTGCAAAATCAATAGTAGTTTTAAACTCATAGTTGATGTCATCTTTATGATCTGATGATTTCATATTTTTTTTTTTTTCAGGAGGTTTGGGATGGAAAAGGGGACAGACAATGTGGACATTTTCTGAGTAATGTTAGTGGGTTTTTGGTGTGGGCTCACTGCCACAGTGAGCAGGTTTGTAAAGGACATGTGAATCCAGCTAGCAAAATACACAGGTGTCAATGGGAGTTATGACGCTTGTGCATAAACTAAAGCAAAGGGCTGATGCCTCCTTTGCTTCTTACTTTCTTTGAGGAAGAAGGAAATATTTCTGTCAGTTACAGTGACTAAGAATCAAGAGTAGCAAACAGACAAGGACATCCGTTCAACAGTAATGGAGTACATGAAGCTAGGTGTTGGTTGGGCTTTCCAACACTTTGCTGCGCAACCAACAACAGTTCCTTTCCTGGCACTTCTGTTGTTGGGCCACATAGCATGAGATCCAGAATGACCCACTAGGAAATATCAAAGAAATCTGACTAGACTAATTAGAGACTCTTGACTGCTCCAGAGGGCAATAAGTGGGACAAGACCATGTATCAAGCCCCTGGGGAGGCGCTGGAGGCGAAGGACTGTTCAATGCCCAAAGAAACCACACTTTGGTACAGAGTCACTCCCCTAACGCAACTTTTCTTTCCTAGTAGTTTGTCCATACTGTTCAACTGTAAAGAAAACATAAAGCATAAATCATAAAGAAACCCATTTGCAACAGAATTACATAAATTAACGAGCAAGAGAATCAGAAAGTAACAGCTAGTTGCTGAGTATCTTTATTTTGCAGGTTGTAACCTACTTCAGCTTACATGCACTTGTACACCAGCAACTCCCATGATGGCATAAAAAACCAAAAATGCCTTAAAGAATCTCTGAGATATAGGTCATTTGCTTTGCTGTTAATACACGTATCCAACAACAGTTTTACTTTCTGATTTTAATCTTAGACTGTCTGTGCAGCTCAGAAAATAACCTTTGTTTTAGTCTCACCAATGATACTTTATAATCAGCACAGTGTGATTGATTAGTGCACAGTTCTCCCTGATGGTGATATGCTGCTCTCTGGGAAAAAGGAATGTTTAAACACAAAAAATCTAATAAATAATATTTTCTAATAAATTTTTTTTTCTATATGATCTCAGCGTTTTCTGTGGTCTTTCATCATGTCAAAAATGAAGGAAATGAAACAATGTACTAACAGGAATATAGCACACTGCCTCGAAATGTCAAGGAGAAAAAACTGCTGTCATCAAAATAAACTCCAGCAACAAAGTGAACTCCTATTTTGTGTTAAGTATGTTGCTCATAAAAAAAAAATCTCCTGCCAATAGTCATAACAACAAAAGCTCTTTTTTTTCAATCAAGAAGGATGTTTTATTGTTCTAAAAATGTCACAAGACAGTGACCAGTGAAAGCACTATGTTATGAGAAATTATTGACTTTTGGGATAGGGGTAAAAGTGAAGGTGAAAGGATCATCTGAAGTCAAAGAAGTGCTCTGCTTTCTGCATAAGTTTGATGGAAAAAAGTAAGAGATCTTTCCAGTAAGAGGTTGCATGAAGAGATGAAGTGATCAACAGATGACTAAGTGAAAGAGAGGACATGTGTGGAAGTGGGGTGAAGGGAACTAAATTTTCAAATGGATGGGTAAGTCATATTAGCACTCAAGGAGCCTGAGTTTACCATGCTATGGAAAAGGGAGCCATAGAATGACGCTCAGGGAAAGGAAAACAGCAAGAATTATTCAGATGAAGACTTTAGAAAGTAGGGAAATAGGTGACCAAACCTGCCTGAAAGTTTGAAATAAGTAATAAATATGGCTGATTTTATAAAAAGCTAATACTGGGGCTTAAACTTCTCACTCTCAGATTCAGCTAAGATTGAATAAAGAGAAAAGGAAGAGGGAAATTCAAACCAAAGTGCTAGTGATTGAAAGACAAGCCAAATATTTGAATTTCTAATTTAGAAGTAGATCTTTGCCTCTGTCCCCTTCTGGTCACTTCAAGGCACCACACAGTTATTCAGGCTTTATGTCATTTCTGTCACATAGTTGAAGTCTGCAAGTTTGCTACACCAGGCCAGACATGTCCTCAGGATATAACAGGCTTAACAAAACAGCCTCATTGAAATCAGAAGCATTTGTTTTCTTATGAATTTCTGTTTTCTTACATTCAAACTTCTATTTGCCCTCGCAGTCAGAAACACAGTTTTAGAGGAAAATCATATAGACAAACAAAAACTGGTCATATGCCTTAAATCTTGCTTTTTTCCTAATGTTAGCCCAGTAGGACTGAAGTTCTTTGAGAACTGTCATGCTTATCTGTGTGACAGAGCGCCTCGGAGCAACACCTTCCTCTCACCTGGAAAGACAGTCTCCCTTGAAAGATGACTATTTTATACCTGGGGTGAAGGACATTTTTCTGGCTTTGTCTTTTAAAAAGCTTTAGTGATTTGTGAAGAAAATATTTATTATTTAGAATAAAGAATAATTCTTTTGTCTTCTTGTTTGTATTTCTTTGCAAAGCTATATTACAAAAATATTCTAATCGCTGAGCATACACCATTCCCACAAATTATAGCAGAAATCCTCTGGTCTTGTGTTAGACACTTATCTTATTATATTAAATAATAGGAGACATTTATTACAGTAACTGAAGGAGAGGAACCTGTGTGTGTTCCACCCAAAGGTGTACTACTTTTCCATGAATTAAAACAATATAAACAAAGAAGGGATCAGTTTTCTGCAGTGTCACCGAGGTTATAATTGAAGGATGGAGAACAACACATCGAATTATTAGGAGATGGCTACTTGATAACTTTGGGAAAAGGACATCTCTAACATTTTGCTTACAACAACAAGGAGGCGGACTCTGTGACCCTGTGAAGGTCCTTTATAACCTTATATTATGAAAGTCAACTCTGGACTGATCATTTTATCACCATTTAGTCAGACTTGAAACAATGAGGACAAAGGTTTTCTTGAGTGTGTCAGCCTTTTGAATGTCACACAGATCCTAAGTGCTTATTAAATTCCTGGCACTCTTTGGCTCTTACAAAAAGAATTCAATAGTTTTATCTGGCTATTTAATAGATGAAAATATATCACTGTTATCCTGTATTACCTTAAGTTCATTGTAATCTGCTTTTCAGTTGTTATTGTTCATTTCCAGGTCTATTAATCCATTTTCAAAACAAAAGTTAGTAGTCAAGTTTGTATGATTTTAAACCCACATTTGTTATACATGGAAGGAATAAAACTGGTGCTCCTTTGGAGTGAATCAATGGTCTGTATCTAGTGTAGGATGGCTTACGAGACTAAGGTTCCTATTTTAAGTGCTTTAAAACTAAAAATGTTGACATTTGAGGCAATTTAAGCATCATTACTAATCAGGCTATGTCTCTGAGACGCCATTACATAATCTTGCAAACCCATAAAATATTCAGCATAGCACAGACTTGGATACATCATTGGATACACAAATCAAACTTCTGTGATTTACATTGGCCAGTGGCTGTGTTTTGCAGAGTGAGACTGACTGAAGAAAAATATAATGGCATCACAAATATTGACAGAAGGAGAAAGGTGCTGCAAGAAGGGCTGGTTAATACAGCCTTCTGTGATTAATTTAAAAACCCTGTTGTGCTGAAGAAGGCTGGTAAAGTGTTTATGCTGAGTGACACCCTAGGCACAGCACCACTCAGTTCAGAGACACCTGCCAATAGATGCCAGTTGAAGAACTTATGGGGTGCGTTTGCCTTCTGTAGTTCACTGGTGAACAGACAATGTAACGAATAGACAGAATTCAGCTCCCAAATTTCACTGTCAATGAAGAAAAAAACTACAGGACCTTGACTTTCCTTAAACCATCATATGAACTTCAGATCTGAGAAGTCTGGTATGCAGGGAGCCTGCATCACCATAGCAGGTTCATGTATGCTTTTACATTTTTGTTTCTGTCTACATGAGCTAATTTGAATAAATTAGCACTGAATGCTATTTGCTGTGATTAGCTTTCTGTCTCTATGAATTACCTGCATTATTTCAAAATGGCAAATATAGCAAAACTTCCAGGCAGGATATGCAAGATGAAAATCCTGTTAAAAACGAGCTAAATCAATAATTTCCCCCAGGAGCCGAAGAGATACTTTAAGTCTCATTGGTATGAACCTTTTCCACAGTTTGATTAAGAAAAACAACATGTAATCTTTGGAGAAAAATAAAGAAGCTGATGAGAGTAATAGAATTACTGTTTGGAATGGTTACTGGAATATATCTGCTGACATTTGAATCTCATTAACATTATTGGGTTTTTGTACTATAGAAGCACCAATAATGCAGAAAGTGCTATAACACCATAAAAAACTTAATACCTCCACTGAACAGCTCTGGATCATGTTACTAAACAAAGCAAAGGTGAGATGGTCAGAGAGAAATTTCCAAGGATTTTCTTTAGAGTGTTATTTATTTCCTTTGGAAAACATGTTTCTTATGTCTAACTTATGTCTTACTTAAGTAAGAGGGCATGAATGACAGTGACAGGGAAGATGTGAAAAATGTAGGTCTGAGGGAGTTTCTGGCTTTTACTACTTGTTGTTTTGAAAAGAAAAAATGTAAATGAATCAAGTTTCATCTTGTACGAAAGATAAGGCCCTTGAAGTGATCACAAAGAGTAGGAGGTGTTGACAAGCAATATCTACACGAGTGCCACTGGGAGAACTTGTATTGCTATTTGATTTGGACAGTGATAGGGAACTATAATTTTCTTCATTATTATTCAGACTAATTCAGAATATTAGTGCAGACCAAAAGTAATTGTTGCAATTGTTTAAAATAATCAAGCTCTGTTTTCTGATTATCCAAACATTTTCATGTTTACGACATGAGGAAGCCAAGAAGGAGGTAACCCCTTATGTTGCAATATCTCACATGTTAATGTGTAAATACATAAGCCCAATATCAAACACAATATGTGAAAATGACAGACATCTAATTTGTATTCACAGTGATCACAATTATTTGCACAAATTGAATAATGTCACATACATATGTATAACCAGATACATCCAATAATCAATTTGTTTCCAGATTGAAGTGTGCATTTGCCAGGTGCAACACCACATCTGAACAACTTATTATTTTCCAGATACTTTCATGTTTTTGATCTCCAAGATAAGCATTTTCCTCTCAAAAACCCCAGAAGTACATTTCCAAAGACAAACAGCAGTTGTTATGTTCTGTTTGTACATCACTTAGAGGAAAGGCATATTTGTGGTATCTTCTGTCTTTTCTCTTGGTATAAAATATATATAATGATTATACTTAAAACACTGTAAATCTCCTTTCTTGCAGTCTGCAGTCTTCAAATTCCAGAAACATATGGTTTTCCTCTTAGAGTGGAAGCAACACATAATTAGGCTATGCCCAAGGTAATTATTGCAAAGAATTTAAACTGATGACAGAAATTTTTATTTATTTATTTATTCTGAAACCATTGTATGTAGTAGAGTATGCCAAATTATGGCAGCAAACATAGAATCATAGAATAGTTTGGGTTGGAAGGTCATCTAGTTCAACCCCCCTGCAAAGAGCAGGGACACCTTCAACTAGAGCAGTGCCGAGGATGTGAAAGAAACCACAGTAAACAAAGAAGAGGCACTGGGCAAAGTTGCAGCCTCTTGCTGGCTGGAAGCCATGCTCCCATCTCACAGAGGTGCTTTTGCCTCTGGCTGCGATCCAGGGAAAAAGGCCGATGACGGGAGCCAGTGAGCAGGCCAAGGCCACACCAGCTCCCCAGCGAGTCAGGGCGTCTCTCCTCCAAGTAGGCGTGACATCTGCAAAATCAGACTTGGCCTCACCCTGCCTGAAAGCAACTCTTCGCCCAAGCTAGGAGTATCTAAGTTAACTTCTAAACTCAGTACCAAGCCCATTTTTAATTGGCGAGTTAATCGTGTGAAAATGCTGACTGAACGTCACTCATAAGTACTAGCCCTTTAGTTAAGCACATTTGTAGGTGGGGCATATATAAGCACAAAAAGGCCTCAGGACAAGTTGGAAATAGAGCTCTGACAGTCACATTGTCCTCAGACTACAGCTCACAGCAGATGGTCACCCAAACTACCTAAACTTTGCCAAATTCTGTACAATCTGGTAAATCCCATGAAATATGAGATCTGTGCCTTTTAACAGTGCTGGAGAAACTTGGCTTTCCCTCTGTGTTTGCATGTTCAACTCACCTTTGTGCTTTTCATCAGATTGTGCACATCTTTATAGCACTATAATCAGGTTGTATTAAAGTCTACATTAGAAATAAGTACTTTTTGTAGTAATTTCAAGCTAAAATATTGAAGTCAGTAAACCAAGTTACCCTTATCGTCACATTTAGGACACAGAGAGCTCTTTGAAGTCAATTGTGTTACAATCCTCTAAAACAGCATTATTGGCCCAATCCTAATTTAAAATCCAGTTTTATGACATTCCATTCATTTCCCTGAAGTTTGCTTCTCATTTGCAAAGTGAGATTAGAATCAAATCCCATGAGGTTTCCTGCAGAAGGTCAGATAAGACTGAAAGCATATCTCCAGGCTTTTGTCTATGGAAACGAGTCTTCTAAATCATGTTGGTTCTTGCAAAAGTATCAGGAATGATTAGTAAACAACAATTGCCTTAATTTTACTTGTTTGGTCTGCATTTTATAGGATGAGCTTAAGTTCTCCACATGTATCTAAGGCTGTAAAAGCAAACATATCAAATCAAACCAGAGCTGGTCCAGTTCATTCTCTTTGATAGTGGCCAATAATAGATTCCAGGAAAGCTTATATGAACAAGGCAGGTATCTGATGGCATGTTCCTAGCGAGCTCATTCAGCCTACAGCAAACTTTAGTGCAGTGATTTCCTGAGGAGAAACGTGACATGCTTGTTTCTTACAGCAGAGTGCAAATCAAGAGTAATTGCATTGAAATTTTGTGGAGTTATAAGGGTATAAAACCAAAAATAGTAGGTGCATTTTTTTTCTTGTAGACCCAGGCAAAACACTTGATTTAAATATTTTTCTGTCCTTGTGAAGTTCAAATTATATTTAAAAAATGGCATTTTGATTACAGTACCTCCTTACTTTATGATAGTAGTAACACGATTAGAAAAATAAATGTTTTTGAAAGATAAATGGTAATTATAGTGCAGTCTGCTTGCCATTATTAAATTCGAGTTCCTTTTATCATTGGTAAAAGAAATAGAATTTAAATATCTTCAGTATCAGTAATGTTTATGTTCCAATCATAACTTTTAGAAAAAGAGTTTTAGACACGTTATTCACTAAGAAGTTTCATGATAATTTACTGTCCATATAGTGCCCCAGGTGCAGAGTGTGTGGATGGTGCTTTACAAATACAAATTTAGACAAGGTTCCCGCCCTGAAATATTTGCAGCCTATTTTGAACAACCACAACACTAACAATTTAAGGATTAGGCACAGGAATAGATGCAAAGAGACAGAGGTCAAAAAGGTTAGCTGAAGGAGGTGGGATTTAGGAGGAGATTTAAAGCTGACTTGTTTCACAGGTAGAACGAACTTGTTCCAATAAGAAATACTATCATGCAAAATTTCTTCAAAATCTTATTCTGAAAGAACTTTAAATTCTGGACGTTTAGGAGGTTTGGGGAGTCCAAACCCATTGACCTTCACAAAATATGAGAGATAAGGATTGATGTGCAAGTGAGAAGTTCTTATCTAAACCAAATTATTTCCCATGACCTAAATTTCTTTCCTTTTTGCTCACAACTGGGCTGGCAAATTAGTTCCTGAGTTTATAGCTTTTGCCATGCTACAAACTAATAAGGATTGCATGATTAAAGTTTTAATTTGCTCTAATCTAACCATTTCCATTTACAGCCTGACAGCCAAATTGGGTTAATTGCAGAGAAACCACACTTTTCCACCCCTTTCTCTCAGAAATGAAAGACTAAAATTGTAGGGCAGTCCCAAACCAGCTATTTCCTCAACAAGTGTGTAATGGCGCTTGCACACTCCCCAGCCTTTGTCTTAGCTCTCTTAATGAGTCCATTCTCCGTCCCTACTTAGTAGGGGCAGCTGTGTCTAGTGCCAAGAGGGCACACTGAACACATCCCCTTCCCAAGGGCCAGGTGATGCTTCAGGCCTTGATGTGTTTCATCAGAGAGGATCTGCTGAACAGATCAGACGTGGGGCTCTGCAAACCTGCACATGCTCCTAAGGCCACCCAGATGCAGGCAGGATATGCACAGCCATGTGTTGTCTGCTGTGGCAGCTAGAACATTTAAAGCACTGCTAGTTTATACATCTATAAATTGCTTTTTCACCTCAAAACATAATGCTGATCACAATTCTTGATTTTTTCATTATAACAATTTAATTTAATGAATTGTTTTAGAGCTTTGCTTTATAACCCCATATAAGGAATCCATTTAAAAAAATAGAAACCTGTGGGTTTGTTGTTTGTTTGCTTGTTTTCTGGTTACTTTCTCAGCATTAGCAATTGATTTTTTTTCTTTAGATAATCTGCAAGATATTTGCAGTAGCAGCAATGAACATGTCAGGTAAGTCAGTGCCAAAAGGGTTGTGTAACATCAGAAAGAAAATGTATAAGTTGTTAGCTTGACAGTATAATTTCACTTTTAATTTTTTTATTAGCAAACTAATTTTACATTATGAATTGAGACATTTAGGTTAATTTTAAAGGCGTACAGAGATACTAAGAAAGGAAACCTATTTAAGAGAGATATTGAACTATAATAATCAATCTCCTGAAGTGTATTTTGTTGGAAACATGAGAAATGGAACAAATGCATGCAGAAGCACATACCTGTCCTGTTAACGTGTTACATTTGCAAGTTGGGTGAAGGGTGTGCAATGCTGTACAGTGTACTAGACTCCAAGATGCACTCACAGTCCTTGCTTTTGATTTTCAGTATTTTATTTCTTTCTTTGAGTACTTTGAAAGAAATACATTATGAAATAGCATAACTGTAAATCATAGCCGGACATCAATATAAAGCTTAACCCTTACAAAAAGCTGTCATGACTGAAATACAGTTAGTACCATGAAAGCAAGTATGAACCTGCATTTTAACACAGTTGTCTTCAAAAGGACACAGATGTAAAGGATACAAAAAGTAAACTGTGAAAACAGAAGAAGAAAACAAAGAAAAACTACCAAGATACTTTATAAATTGCACTTCTCTGGTGCCACTCATACCATGTTTGGAAAGCTGATATTTCAGCTAATAATTATAGAGATTTATTATTTTTTAAAGTTTGGCATTCATTTGAAAAACAAAACAACAAAGAAATAATTTAGAATGACCAACAGCACATCACTTAGTCTATGTACTTCAGAGGATACACAAAGACACATATGAAATGTGTTTATTTCACACTGCAACCAGTGAAAGAAAGGGAATTTAAACTAGTAAACATTTGCATATCCCATATATATGAATAAATTGTGGAGTAGAATTTCCTTTTTTTTTGAGCTTTTCAAAGTAACTGTGTTGGTGTTTCAAATCAGGTTAGAAAACCACCAAAAGAGGATGAAAAGTAAAGAAGAAATTATTTAAAAAAATACAGGATTCCATTAATGGCTCTGGAAACAAAGACAAACAATACCCACATTGCCAAATAACAAGTACAGTCGCTTCCCCTGAGCAAAATGAAACAAGCCAAGACAGCCCTAGAGCATAATCCTGCAAAGCTATGGACTTGGCAGAGACGGTGCTTCAAACACAGGGTTAAGGAGGAGCCAGCACAGCTGCAGCACACACCCCAGTTCTGACAGGTGGCCTTAAACATCCTTACTGCACTCTGACCCAGCCTGGGTCTCTCCCTTCAGAACTGAAGCTGTTTCTGCAAGTTTGTAGTAGAAAAGGAAGAGCAAACGCATTAATAAATCACTCTCTCATTGACAAAGTAGCCATAAAAGCAGATAATCAAGCATTATCTATATTTAGTTGAATCACACTGTTTTGAAAACAGTGGTAAATGTGCTCAAACCTATTTCCCATTTATGCAATTAATAAAAACCACCAATGGAAGCGTCACCTTCTACACTGAGCTAAGCTCCTGTACCAAGAAACACAACACTTGCCTGCATGTTCAGTTTCTCCCAGTGACTTTCCAACCCAGCCTGAACTCTGATTTTACACTTACACTTAAATAATGTGCTCCATGTAATTCTGCGAAGACTCTCCTGTAATTATGCAAGGCTGGAAACGGGTCTGTTTCTCTGACAACAGTTGCTATAGTTGGGGTTCATCCCTGCAGGACTGAATAAATCCTGCAAGGCTGGGCTCCCTCTGGTAAAGCAAAAAGCTGAACATGGTGATTCCCCACATTTCCAGGTCTTTCCCGTATACCTATATTGCTCTCTTTGTTTTTCCCACACTGAGCCCTTTCATTTTAACACATTCAATAAGGACGGAGAGAGATGCACAATTTCCATCACAGTGACCCGGGGAACAGGGATAATTGCCGTAGGAGAAAGCCAGGAGATGGCATCACTTTTTGTTACCTCTTTTCTGGTTCACTAGAGGGGAGTCTGATTCCAGCCAAAACATGGATCTCAAGGTGGACTTCCAGGGGAGCCAGGGATACAGGGGGCTGAGGCAGCAGGTGAACACAAAACTCTGCAAGCTGGGAGGAAGGTGAAGGACAGAGAGACAGTGCAATGTTGCCAGTGTTACATGAAGAAACTCTGAGATTTCTGTTACTGATTTTTTCTGTGTGTGATTTTGTAACAATGTGGGAAAGCTGGTAAAATGTGTGTGTGTCTGTGAATGCAAAATTTGAAAAGCAATCTATACCTGGAAAAATATGGCAACAACATAATATATTAGAAGTCTTTTAAAGGAAAGTTGTCCTATGTCTTCTTAAGGATACCTATGAAATGTATTTAACTTCTATCTCTGAAGCTAACCTTGAGGCCTCTTCACAAAGCCAAAGAAATAAAGGCATGCCTCTATGCCTGAGAGATGTGGAATTAGGATTGTAAGATCTGATGTCAAAAGTAATAAGACAATGTGAGATAGAAGCTAGTAAACATCTTAAAAGTTAATATTTTACTACTTAGAAAATACTCCTTCACCTTCCCTTGAAAACGGCTACAACCATATGACTTAGAAGAAAACTCACCTGCTATTTTGAAACTGTTGTACTTCATTGTGCAAGACTTAAAGATGCTTTAAAAGCCTTACTTTAGTAAGAAAATGTATAATCAAGATTTTAAAAAATTATTTCTATCTTAAAGATGATGTTGTCAGAAGTTATGTATTCTTGCAAAGAACTTGCTTATACAGACTTCTTACCAGGCTGTTCACTTCTACTTATTAGTGAGTAGTGACTTAGTTAGCAACTGGGAAATAAGATTGCTATTTAAATGGGAATTTCATGGTATCTATTTCAAAGCATATATCTATCTTGATCTGATGCATATATTGTAAAAGGTTTGCAGTAGGTCCAAAATTGTTGGTCATAATTAACAGGAAAACATGTATTGGTAGTTCTATGTAAGTAGATCTAGGTAGATCCTACCAATGTGTGAATACAATTGGATCTGTGAAAGAAAAATAAAGTAATACATGAGTCACTGATCCTGCTTTGTCTGTTGTTCCTTTTAGTAGAGATATGTGAGAGTTTGCAGACCCAATATTTGAAATCATACAGGAGTTTATTAATAATTTTTCTGAACCTTTGTATGAAATAAAAAGATCACAAGCTTTAAAGTATTAAATAGAATTAGGAAATACTACAAGGTGATATTTCCTCACAAATCTGAAATATCTGATAAAATATTTCTGGCATGTACATACTGCTATTACCATTTCAAAATCTGGTCTTGCAGAAGTGAGAGACAAGTTAAGCTTCTGTACAGTGACTACTCCTACAATGAATAATCCAATTGCAAGAACACATGAGTCATGTTAAGATTTCACCTGACTGCCTGCTCCCTGGGATGGAGGCTTTAGGAGATGCAGTGCTACCCAGAGGAAGGTGTGGCTGCTGCCTTCATTTTTTCACTAAATAAAATTATTGATGTGGTCTGATTTAATTAATGAGCTTGCTTATAACTAGATCAGATCTCTGGTACAAAATTCCCTTTGGGGAATGGTACAGAATTGTATTCTGAGATACCACAAGAACATTCCCCAACAGCTTATTTGAGTTATAATTAGTCTTACTGAAATATGTGGCATGATTACTCTGAGCTGGTACACAGCTCTGGTCCTGCACTAGGGGAGGGAACTGGGGACAGAACAGCTGCAGAGGTGGCATCCCAGTTTTTCACACCTGCTATTATACAGAAGGAGCACTCGAATACTAATTCTCCTGACAAAGATGGCCAAACTCTTCCTGACTTCAAAGAGAACACCGATAAATGTCAAGGAAGAGAGGAATGGCTCTCTGAGAGCCTCCAAGAGACCTGCACAGAGCATCTCCTGGACAAAGCACAAGTCTGCTGACAGACTCAGCACCCTCAAAAGCAACCTTTCCTCACCAATTTAGAGGCATAAAGTGTTTGCTAGAATAGTTCATCCTTTAAATTGTCTTGGTCTTTTATCTTCTTTCCATTGGCGCCATGTTAAATTTATTAAAAGAGAGAATGGCTGCAAGTCTACTGCTTACTATTTACTTTGAAAAATCAAGGTTTCAGATGAGAGAAAAGATTTTCACACTTAACTACAGTTTAATGTATGACTAGGGAAACTTACATGGAAACCAACCACTTACTACAAAGTCAAGAAACAAGGCCAATAAAAAATGATACTTTAATCCCTTTCTTAGGAAAAATTCTTATTGAATATCTGTCAGACTTGGCCCATAGAACAAAAGTGGAAAAAAAATCTATATTTATTATCCTTAAGATTCAAAATTCAAAAGATCATTCTTCTGGCAACCTGGGGTAATTACTACCCAAAACTTATTTAAAACCATGGTGTGCTTCTCATAAGGTTTTGTAACACTTTGGATAAAATGGACATTTAGAAATCCTGGTGAATATGCCACAATATACACCTGTGTTTTGCAAAGTCCTAATATACATGTTGACGTATAATATAACAAGCATACATTTACATACCAGTATCTAACCACTTTGTTGCACATGGGCAAGTCAGTTCAGTGTGCGCAGGTATGTTGATGTGCATGTGTGAGTTTTAGTATAAATGGACTAGTGTAGACTACTGTTACAATACCTTTTTACTTGCCAAAATAAAGAGTTGCATTGGGAATATACAATAAAAATACTTATTTTCTTGAGGGTCATAGGTGGAGATTTTGGTCATCTGGAAGGTTGTCCTTTTCAAGTACAGGACACCTTTCTCAAAGGCGTGCTTTTTAAACATATCCAATTGCTGTGCACCTGCTGAGATGGACAATAATCTGACTCTGAAATAGAGCTATACAATATGATGACATATATTTAAATGTTTAATATGTAGCATTGATTCATAAGAAATTACTTTTTCAACATTGTTTCAAAGACAGCTTGTAATTGACATTTTTCCTGGGGAACAGGGTAGATATTCCTGGGTGGCTTTGTCTCATGCCTGGGATAACCATGTCTCAGAAATCGTTATCCTCAAAACTTTTAATGTATGATCTATAGTCCCCTTATTTCAGTACTGGATACATGCATTTCTTCCCTTCCCTTGATGAGTGGAGAACGTAAAGGCCATTTTTACTTCCCGTCATGCAGACACCAGTGAGTGTATGAGACTGCTTTTGTATAAGGATACATGTCTGTTTTGGAAAAAGGTACACATTAAGTACACTAACACCTGTTTACTTACAACCAAGGATATAAGCAGATAAATGTTATAAAGAGCAAGAATAAAACTGTAATCTGACTTCATATTCTGAACTCCAGTCTTTCAACTAAATACAATGCAAGTATGGGTTGGTAGGGTAGGAAGAGATAATTTTCCCATTATAAATTTTCCCATTTATCCTTAATTAAAAGGAAGTTCTGAGTTTTGTGCTGTGCAAAATGTCTCCAATGACCTGGTTTACATTAATAGTAAAACTATCTGCTTAATTTACAATACTCAGATGATGTGATAATAGTTTTCTAAAAATAAATCTCTTGCCTATCCAATAAGGCATGTAGATTATGGATCAAATCCTCTTCCTAGTATTACATTGAAAGTATTACCATTTGTCTATTTTGGAATTGAAAATCTATTGACACTTACTACTTCTTGCCTATAATCTCTAATTTACAAGTGACTATAGCATGGCTGATACCCATAAACTTTTTGAAATATTCACATTTCTCTCATGGTGAAAAAAGAAATATAAGGAAAGAGACAGAGCCTAGAGTTGTAGGTGCCTAATTTCAAGCCACATTAGAATACTTTTCATTCCTTAAGTTTCATTAACACCACTCATCCTAATGTGAAATACAATTATTTTCAAAATTTGTCAGTCCCGCTGTGACTTTTGGCTACTCTGGTTGTGTGTTTCAAAACCAGCATTTACTTGGTCATCAATATTCATTTTTTTATTCTGGTGCTGATGAGAAATGAGGATATTTCAGCATGAGTCTTCTCTGTGACCATGTACACATGCTCTGCTATTATCTTTTGCAGCTTTGTATGTTATGCAATATAGGAATATTTGTTTAACATATGTAAATAATCTTTTTGAATCCCCTAACTAAAAAATTGTTCTAATCTTGAAAATATTTAATGATGTACATAACAACTAGCAATGTCAATGACAGTTTATCACGTGTAGAAATGCTTTCAAAGCGTGAGGACAAGAGTGTGCTTGAATTTAAATTTCAGTAGTATTCATGACATATAATATACAAAAAGTATAAATTATAACACGGACTATGTATGAGCTTGCATGTGTGCAGGCTTGCAGCCTATGTGAAACATCAATAACAAATTTATTTCCATACCATATGGCTGGTTCCTTGCAAGAAAGCAGCTTCAGCTTACTGTGATTCTTGCAACTGTTCGCCCGATACTGCAACAAACTTTCAAAGCAAGAAGTAGTATGTACAAGCACATAATTATAGAATGTAGCTTCTCGTTAGCCCATAAAAAGCATAATTTTTCACATTAGGTGTTTTACATAAAGTCTTCATTCCTGTCCCTCAACATTGAACCCAGAGAATGTGAAAGAATCTCAGTTCTCCAAAACTTTAATGAACTTCTTTTATACTTTATCAGTAAAAAACCCCAGTCTCTTATAAGATTTTTTTTTTTTACTCTATGAAATCTTAGAGGACAGAAATATTAGCTAAAAATGTCTTGCAATGATTGATTCACTCTGTAAATCCAGTTGCTATGCATATTTCCTTCAAGAAAAATAATATATTAGAAATTAGATGTTTGCCGACACCAGAAAAAAATTTCTAAAACTCCTTTGGAATTTCAGGTTATTACATTGTAATTTAAAAGCTCAAACAAATAGGAAGAAAGCAGCAATCTATCTTCGGTCACAGATCCACTTAAATGAAGTGCAGTCCCAGCAACATGTTTTGTTAGATTAAAACATAAATTATTACGCTACATTTTCATTTTGTTTATTAAATAATAATAATAAAAAAAGTTTTATGAATTTAGGAGTATGACTTTCATTCAAAGGCGTGAACCTATCACAGATTTTAGGGTCAGAAGGGACAGTTATCTCACAAAGGTCAAGCTCTGTAATCTGCATCAAGACCTTAAGTACTATTGGAAATATGTGAGTATTGAATAAGCCTTAAATTAAAAGAACAGAAGGTTCTGGTGATTAGGCTTAGGGCACTCTGAGTGCTTTAACCTCTAATGTCCTTGCTTTCTTACATTGCCTATTCCTGCATAAGTAGGCGCAGCCTCGAAAGGAAAGGTGACTTGACCCCAATTAATCTGATATTCAGGGCAGTTGCAGAGGAAATAATAATATTAATAATATTATTAATGGCCTTGATTTTGCTGAGGCCAGGCAAGGTATTGATCTAGGATTTCCTGTTACTATATTAGTTAACCACATGCCTGCTTGTCTTCATCTTCTGCTGGGGGCACTGTGCTTCTGTCTTCCATGGAGCAGTTAATGTGCCACCTCCAAAGTTCAGCCTGGTGGTGGGCTTGGGCCACTCTGGAAAAGAACAAGCTCAATGTTCATTTACCAAATTCAGACTTGTTAGAAACTAGAAAAGATTAGTATTTTCTAAGTTATTTGTCTTTAGATATGTTATAACTCAATATTTATGCTTCAAACACTTTGTGGCAAACTCTTTTAATATCTTTGATAGGAGATTGACAAACATTGGCTTGTGCAAATTAAAGTTGTAAATTGTGTTTGAAAGCTAGAGTGTAACTTCAGAATGTGCAGATTTCTTGAACTTTATTACATAATCAGCAACTTTATCTATGGCTTGTTACAAATGTTTTAAACTGGTGCTTGAGTGTCCAATAATAATAATAATTCATAATTTTGTCCTCAGAAAATACTGAATATAAGAAATAGGTTTGGTTGGATTTCTTTTGTTCTGTGTACATAGAAATGTCTCTTAAGGGCATGCAAAAATAATAATTGAGTACCATATATATTGTTTTCTAGACACTAACATTTTAGAATATTAGAGTTAAGCTGCTTAATTTACAGGAGCAAACAAAAGATATTTGCAGAAAGCTGATACTGATTTACCTATTAATATAATAAAAAATAAAAATAAATCAGAAGTTTGCATTATGTGTTGAAATAATATAGAGAAACTCATTTACTTTTTCTCAGCACCCCCTTAATCATGAAGTCTTATAGCACACAGATTTCTGTACTGGTAGAGTCCTTAATACCATAATTACAGCATTAAAAAAATCAAAAGTATGCAGATATGATAATAGACAATAGCAAGAATAAGAATATTGACCCTTACATTTTGCGAAAAGATTTAACAAATGTATTTAATATGCTCTTTTGCTTTACTACTCTATCTACAATATAAATACGCTCTTTTAATATTGAACACTTCCAAATGACTACATTTTTCTCACACATATTAAGACTGCAGAGTTATTTTTGGGGGAATGTAAAGTTTATTTATTTTGTCAGTTAGGATAAATCTTTTTTAAACTTTTGTTGCAATGGAAAGCTACTCAGTGATGAAGAGTAGACTGGAAGGAAGCTGATGAAGAGATCATGGTTGAAAGGCAAGTGGTTGTGGTATATCTGATAAGAATATTAATCAGTATATTTTTTGTTCAATGTCAGATTTTACACTATTCTCTTTCTATACATATGCTAAAATGGATATGCAATTTTTCCTTTCCCTGAAGAAGAAATTATCCATATTTAAGAAAGAGTGTCAAAAGATGTATGAATACTATAATGATACTGTTGCAGTTGAGACGGACAAACGACATAGACCAAGTTCTTCCAGGATGAAAGTAGTAGATGCCATTTATTGCCACAAGTGCATTTTTATACAGTTACCAGTTCATGTGTCTCTTCACTATTGACTAGAAGTTACAGCAATAACATCTCATTGGCTATTTTTGCTAGCATCAATGTTACTGTTTTACTCCCTTCTCTCTCACGGGTACATCCTTAACATCCCCGGATACTCCTTTACTCCCATCTTTCTCACGGGTAGGCCTTAATATCTTCAAGGCTAATTTGTGTTCCCATGCCCTACATCAGGGAATCCACGGACCCACCATAGTCCCCCACGTGATACCTAATGGGACACATATACGTACTAAACATAGAAGACTTCATCCAAAAATCTGTACTGTGAAGTCTGGCTTGTGCACTGAAGCTTATTACTGTCAAGTAATACTGCATAACAGCAGCACTTTAAAATAATGCCACTAGTGGAGAAAAAAAAAAAAAAAGTAAATACTCCAATAAAAACTGAGTTGTTTTAAAATGGGGCTTTCTGATGTTCAAGCATTTGTTTTCACCTTCTTCCTACAACAAAACCCATGGACATGGTACATTATTTTGAACCAACATTTGAGATTTTTATGTATAACTGGAGTCTACCAGTTGTGTTTTTATCTCATGCTTGTGAGAATACTACGATAGTTGATACTACTCACGTTAGTAACGCATTGAAATGAACCTAAACTGACCAGTTCCACATTTCATAGGAATACAATTTGCTTTGTCTCAAGGAATTTTTTTTTACAAAAATGTATGGAGCTTATTTTCAGACAAATATACCTGAATATTTGGTTTTGACACAGAAAACAAAAAAGAAAATGTCATGACCCAAAGATGCGAAAGGTGATACAAAAAAGTGAAAGTTAGGAGAGTTTTGTAAATGAAGTAGGCGTTGAGCCAGGTTTTCTATTTCGGTCCACTCTTCCTAACTGTGGGGGTCAGAATCATAACTACTTTGATTTTTTTTTTTTTTCCTTATGACTATTCTTTGATTACTTTGGTGATACTGACCTGTAAACCCTTCTCTTATGTACCTACACCATTGCCCTAGCAGAGAGGCAAGTCCATTATGGGTGTTTGGGAATTTCCCACAAATATTCTAGCCACACCTTGAAGGAAGGACTTAACTGGTCGTGGTAGGTAATCTCTCAATTGAAATCATTAATCACTGGAAATGTGGCAGGCCTCAAAGATGTGCTTTTGTCACATTACTCTGCATTTGCCAGAACTTTCTTCTAAATGTTACTTCTAAGTGCTGTAAACACCATCACTGGAAGTTTCATATTTTGCTGGAGGAATACTTTACCGCCATATCACATCAGAATCAGCCTTGAAAACAGGAAAACTTGCTGGCTCCGCCTTGTTAACGCTTTTGTAGAAAGCTAGCTCTTAAACCTGTTCGTGGTGCAGGCTGTGTTTACATGAAAGCAGGATCTCCTGAAAGCAGTCGGTGCTGTTCTTGCACCACGGTTGCACTTGCCTCCATCGCCGCAAGCTGTGCTGGTCCTCCGCTGCCTCCCAGGCGGGGAAGGCCAGGGTAGCTCTCAAGTGGGAGAGCAAACCCATCCCCTCTTGTACACCCCTGCACAGGTGAGCATGTTTCACATACACAGAAATTACTTGGCGAAAAAAATAAAAACAAACAGCAACACTTGAGCTAACTTTATGTAGATTATTTTTCACCCATACCAAGTATTTTGCTGTTTTAGCTATAATCATTGCACACATTCAACCGTAATTGCTCATGATGCTTTGAGGTTCCAGTGCAAAATCTCACAGCTGGGTGAGGTTCAGCTTTCTCACCAAACTGGCATGATTGAACTCGCCTTGCTGAACTCATCAGAAATGATATCACTCACTGCAACTTTCTTAAGTTGGTTCACAACGTCTCTTCACCAATCAAATGCATTTCTACACAATATATCCATTTTTTTAAAATTACATATTTTGTAATTCATTTCAATAAATGATACTGTACACTTACGCAATTTTGTAATGGTGTTCTGCTGTTATAAAGCGGAATATTCAGATGTGGTATAGCACATGCAAAAAGAAGGTAAGCTTATAGGAATCACCAGTATATATTTGCCATGTGTGAGACAACAGTTTCACTTGCATCCATATGCCTGAGGCACACAAGGAATTTGGTGTTGTCATGTGACTAAACATGTTCACATAAGATCAAGCAAAAAACACGAGAAAACCCATCTAACATTGTGTCATTGTGTCTTTTGTGTGTGTGTGTGCTTCAGGGTACAGACCCTTGAATTTGCCTTCTGTAGACAACCCAACAAGTCTAACCCGAACTTTGTTTTCCTCAGGGTCTGTCCTTACAGACTGGAAACTACATAAGTCTAAATCAGTTGGATGTCTGAATAATGTACAACCAATATAATTTCATGGTGCCCCGTTAGCCAAAAGAGGAATTCAATTCACTTGTAATTTTCAAACAGCTGCTGCCACAAGGCCACAGGTTTTATACCAGCTGAAACAGCACAGCCGATGAAGAAAACCGGGCCTCTTCATTCCAGTTATAACAAAGCTTGAGGAGCTTATATTAAACACACACAGAAGTGCTGAGAGCTTTTTGAGCTGTACCACCAGCACTAAGCCACATTTTTTTTTTTTTCCTTGTTTGGAAAAGGAAAGGGGCGTGAGTTTTGGTATGGAGTTGTCCACCCCTTTTCTTTGCTGGACACACACTGGGGTTCTCCTAGAGCTTCCTTCCAGCCTGCGAATACCACTCCCAAAACGGGGAGAGGTGCTGGCTGCTGGGTGAGGTGAGGCACTCCTGTCTGCCCTGCGGCTGAGACTCCATCAGCCAAACACTCCCTGCTCAGGGAGCGACAGCTCATCGTAAGGAAAGGAGGCAAGAACAAACATTTAAAAGGCCTAAGCTACTCCTCCTTTACCTTCCATTTTGCCTTTTTTTTTTTTTTTCATACGCTTTACAACTTTCCTCCTTGTTTTCATATCTCTGGTTTTGTGAATCTTGCCCTTAACTTATGCTGTGACATTTCACAAAGTAGTATTTATTTCTTCTTCAGCACTGGGAAGAATTTTTTTAAAAGATGTCTTTTTGTTCATTTTTTGTGCTTCCTAATTATTTTCATATTTCCATATTCTTTGCTGTATTTTTTTTATTTCATTATTTTATTTTACTTCTTCTTGCCCAGTCTTGTTACTTTTTTCCTCTAGTCATTAATTCATTTTCTCTCCTCTGATTTTCTTTCCCATCTGTCCATTCAGTTCTTCCCTCACATTCCTCTTTACTCTTGTTTTCCCTTCTCTAATTCCTCAATAGTTATTTTTTCATAATTTTCAGGCAGTGTCCTTTATGGCTTGCTCAGCCTTTCAAGTCCTGGTGGTGGGAAGGGAGAGGACTGGGAGGAGAGAAAATGAGGAAGGAGGCTGACTTGAACACACTGTTGTCCTACAGGAAAAAAAATGCTATCTTTGCAAAGTCCATAAACACAGTTTGACTGACTCACTCTACGCCATACTGAGTAGCAACCTCATTTTCAAGGATAATGAGAGCCTCGGAGGGATGGTGGTTCCCTGAAGAATGAAAACATGAAAGAGGACTTCCCCAAAGCCATTGGGTGGAGCACAAAGGATGTGGAAAGACTGGAGGGCTGGAGAGTAGTGATTATGATAGATAAAGATAGGAATTCAAGCACCATGAATATCAACGACTGAATATGTTGACATTTGGCCTCCACTGACCATCAGCTGGTGAAGCTGGTGGAGTCCACTGTTTTGCTTCAGTGAGTCTGAATAAGTCCAATGCTATGAATTATATAATAAGTGCCAGCTTCAAAGTATTTAATGACATTTTAAATTATTCATGAATTAATTTAATTCAGAGGTTAGAAAGAATTACAACTCTTTTTAAAGGTACTGGCAATACGATTTCAATTTTGGTGTCAGTATGGGTGCCTCAGCACATTTTACGGAGGCTATTTTCATACAGAACATATAAATCATTATACAATAGCCAGTCCAAACGTGTATACTAAAAACACAGTTCATGTAAATTTAACTGGAAAAGGGACTTTTGTATTCTTAAATATCTGTGTTATAAACTTTACTGCAGATACAGGCTTAGTTTTTACAGGTGGATAAGTGATTAAATGTATTTTCTAAATACTGTATAAAATACATTAGTAAAACTGATGACTTGCTTCAGAGATCTCTACCTGAGTGTTTGTACACCACCATCTATGCCAATAATGTCTGACTTTGACATTTTTCTTTCTTTTTCTGTTTTCTAATACCAGGTCTGCTGGTCTGCTGCATATTATTGATTACTCACCCATATTTTCTTTCTGTTCTTCCTCTATGCATTCTGATTAGCATATTTTCATTGCAGCTCTCTGTAATGGAAAATTATGAAAATGTGTCTCCCTGGAAGCCATTTTCTCATTTTATCATTAGAAAGAACATGTGTGACAGGATTGTATGCTTCTGCAACTGTCTTTATCTATATATTTTTTTTTTAAATTATTATTTATTCTGTTAAAAAGTGAGCACAAAGTCATAAAACAAGATCAAAGTCTAATTTGCATTTACTTTGCAAAAAAATTAAATTTCTACAAAAAGCTCCAAGAAGCAGAGTCAGGCCCATAAGCAGGACTGTCATGACCATATTTCTGGTCTGAGTTGCAACAAAAACAGTGGTTTATGATGCAGCTTGACATCTAAAGGAACAACTCTTTCTTCTAATGTCTAGTTTAATTCTTCACACAAGAACAAGTTTCAACATGGAGGAAAACCCAGGCAGCTGTCAAGCTGCCTTGACAGTTGTGCATCTTCATAATGCAGGTCTCTGTCTGCTGAATCTGTGTATGCCAATGATAGATATATATGCTGGTAATATTATGGATAGCATGCGATCTTCTGATATAATGTGAACTGAAGTCTGCTTAATCTACATATAATTAGCTAAAGCTGTGGTTTTTTTCTGTGGTACTCAACAAGGCAATAATATATCAAAGATAAAAACTTCTTAATGTCATTTGCTCATAGCAACACAATGAAGATGGAAATTAGAACTGTTTTACTTTATTTTTTAAATAAGTTTTTCATTCTTCTGCCTATCAGACAAAAATACAGATCAAATGAAAGAGAGAAAAGAAAAGACACAT
This sequence comes from Streptopelia decaocto, assembly GCF_964273445.1. Lineage (NCBI taxonomy): Eukaryota > Metazoa > Chordata > Aves > Columbiformes > Columbidae > Streptopelia > Streptopelia decaocto. Next base: position 46,410,127 of record NC_138655.1, read on the forward strand.
AAAACAAACTGATTACAAGAAAGGGTATAAATTAATTAGACTGGAAAGTATTTTGGTTTTGCAGCTATCTCCCTTTATAATCTCAAAAAAACATCTAAACTAATGAATGTTAAACGTGTGCCGAAACTAACGTACGTGTATCAACTTGTCTATGCTTACAAATGGAATAATTTAAACAGAACATGGCATAGGTATTAGAAAAATAAAGAAACAACCACACCTATCCTTGTAAAGCATGTAAAACTGAATAACATGAAAGAGCATGAGTGAGTGAAAGAAAATTGTATGTGCGTGTGTATACACTACTTAAGGTGGTGATATTAAATTAATCTATCACTAACGCAAAGTGGATGAGGTGGACCTGGTCAGCTTCCTCTTCCCATGACAGAATAAGATCTGACCAACACAATAATTAAATAAGCGTTTCATCTGTTAATTGCTCTATTATTGTCAGAGTTTCAACCTCTCTTGTGAACGCAAGCCATAATGCAGAGATTTTACAGGAAAAATCCTTATGTCATTAAACTACTAACATTTAAATATTTTAATGTGGGGTGCTGTCAGGATGAAGACATTTTAAATTAATATTTCTGGGATTATAATTTTATCCAAAATGTACTTTACACATTGTAGAAATCACAAAGGGTCTTCCTCTGTAGTTTCTCTAGCCACCAAACCAGACCATCATAACAAAATTCTACGGAATTTGAAACTGATCTCAGCGGGAACCAGTGTGAAAACATCAACTCGGGCCAGAGACACCTAATTCCAAATTTAAAGTTTTCCCCTAGTAAAACAAGGCTATTTTTTTTTTACAGGTTGGGGACATATTTGCAGATTTTTTTTCATGAGCATTATAAAGTAAATGGAAAAAAAAAAAAAGAGCAAACGTAAGCAATCTGGAAGTAATATGCAAATTTAAATATGTGAGATTATTTAAAATATCCTTTACTCTCTGTCAATAAATGAATACTTATTTTGTAATTTGAAAACACCTTTCAGTAGTATAACAATTCTACAGATTTTCTAGCACATATAGTGAGACCTGGGAATGCACCAACATCAGAGAACCCCAACCACATCCTTATGGAAATCAAAATCACTCCACCTTCCTACCATTTCTGTGTCCTGATTTCCACTGGATGGGAACTTGTGGATGTTGACAACCCTTTTTATGTCATTATGCTGCTATATATTACTCTGTTTGGGCAAGCACATGGCCAAGGCAGCAGGAAGCAATGGGAATATCCAAGCTCATCAGTTAAATGCAGCCGTGTTATTGATGCCTGTGGACTTGCATGAGGTGTTTTATTCAACAACATGGAGAATGTGCTCTCTTATGTATATTACTAAATTATGCAATGCATAAAGCTGTTTCTTTTTTCTTCAATTGCCATTAAAAGTTTTGGTTGAGGTTAGTTTCTTCTGTGTCATGTTGTATACAGAAAGTAATGGTCAATCTCCATTCAGTATTCCAAGAACTTAAACAGAAAGCACAGCTACAGTATCTGATCTTTTGACCTTTTTGTACATCATATGTCAGCTTCTCTACCAGTAGGCCCAGTAATCTGTGCTTGATTAATACTTAAGCATCCTTTTGGTTTTAAGAAGTAATTATTCTGAAAAGCCTCTGGTCTTGATTTAAGATTCTGAAGCATGAGTCTCCAACTCCTCATCCCTTTTTTTTAACATGCTGAGATTTTAAAATGTCTCATAGTGTAGAGTATCTACCAATTTTCAAATAATAATTATGGCTTTTAATCTGTTGCCTTTAAATTCTTTACAATAAGAATCAGGTACTTTCTTCTAGTACTGTTCTCATCAGTACTGGATGTGAACTTTTTTTTTTTTTTTCCCCAGTCTCTGCATATTATAGGATCACATTAACTTCGGTTTGTTAACTACTTGCATTGGAAACAAGTGTTCAATTGCTGCTTCTGGTATAATTCCTACACTGCGACATGAAAAAGGCCAAGGTACTCAATATCTTCTTTGCCATTGTCTTTACTAGTGATCTCACATCCCTGAGACCAGAAGGAAAGTCAATGGAGGACGATCAGGTCAGGGAACATTTAAACACACTGAACATACACTGATCCATGGGACAGAGTGTTGAGGGAGCTAGCTGATGACACTGCAAAGCCACTGCTGATTATATTTGAAAAGTTGTGGCTATTGTGGGAAGTTCCTGAGGCTTGGAAGAAAGCAAATGTTATTCCTATCTTCAAGAAGACCAAGAAGGACGATCCAGGGAACTACAGGCTGTTTAGACTCTGTCCCACGGAAGGTGATGGACCATGTAATCCTGGAAGCCATTTACAAATATATTCAGCATAAGGTGACTGGGAGTAGTCAGCATGGATTTATGAGAGACATTCTGTCTGACCAACCTGATGAAGTGACTAGCTCTCTGGACAAGGTAAAAATAACAGTGGATGTTGTTTGCATTGAGTTTAGCAAGGCTTTTGACACTGTTTCCCATAACATCCTCAGACAAAATACTGACATATGGGCTAGATAAGTAGCCAGTGAGGTAGACTGAAAACTGGCTCAACTGCTGGGCTCAAAAGGCTGCAACCAGATGCACCAAGTCCAGCTAAGGCCAGGCACTGCTGGGGTACCTCAGGGGTCAACACTAAGTCTGATGTTGCTAAGCATCTTCATTACTGACCTGGATGGTGGGACTGAGTGTGTATCCTCAGAAAGTTTGCAGATGACACAAAACTGGGAGGAGTAGCTGATACACAAGAGGGTCATTCCACCATCCAGAGGGACCATGACAGGCTGGAGAAATGGGCCAAAGGGCAAAGAGTCCAACAAAGGGCCAAAAAGATGATTAATGGCTGGAGTATCTGACATGCAGTCAGAGGGTGAGTGAGCTGTGACTATTGAGCCTGGAGAAGTTTCAGGTGGGATCTTTTCAATGTTTATAAATACCTGATGGCAGGAGGAAAGGAAGTGGAACCAGGCTGTTCTCAGCAATATGACAACAGGCAATGAGAAACTGAAACATGGGAAATTTTACTAAAACAAAAGAAAAAACTTTTTGTTATGAGAGTACTCAAGCACTGGCACAGTGCTGCTCAGGTTGCCCAGAGAGTTTGTGGGGTCTCCATCTTTGGATACAGTCAAAATCCAGCTGGACACAGTCCTGAGCAACCTGTTCAAGCTGACCCTACTCTGAATAGAGGGGTTGGATAAAACGATCTCCAGAGGTTTCTTCCAACCTCAGTCATTGTGTGATTTTGTGAATCTGTAAATCATCACATGACAGGATACAGTATCACATTATTAGCTGCAGCCTAGGCATGTTTTTTCAACAAATAGGCATCTTTTATTTTAATGTAATTTATTTTCTTATAATCAAAATATGGTACAAGTTGAAGAAAACTTTAAAAGTCTCCATGGGTAATTTCCCTAGCCTTTATTAATTGTCAATTCTTTTCAGATATCACAACTAATATTACGATAGTATTCCAGCCCTGGAAGAAATTGTTACAGACATACATGGAACAGTGCAAAAAGGTCATATTAGGACCAGAACAAATGGTAGGACAGCAATAAAGACAGAAGTAGAAGTTTGAAAAAGCTTTAAAGCTGGGTACAAGATGCTTCTATGCAAAATCACAGGGAAAGTAAGAATGATAAGTTACTAAAAAGCAAAAATAGAAGTAAAAATATCATTTTATGTACCGTTTTCCCCCAAGTAAGCAAAGATAGAATTGCCTGGTTTTGTACCATCTAATAGAGGACAAGAAGCTGTAATCCCTAGGCAAGGCCAGTAGCGACTGAGACCAAAGAAGAGCATCTCCCATGGGTAAATCCCCTCACCATAAAACCTTTTTGCAGGGGGCCCACCTCACCCTACAAAGTAGTGAGGGAACTTAACACAACTTAATGTGACTTCAATATCTAAAGTGCAGAAGAAAGACTCTTGGCCAGCCTTTCAAACTGACATGCACCAGAGCTAAAAGCTTCTAGTAAGTTCAGGTGACTGGGAACAAAATGGATGGTTCATAGTTCTGTGAATGCTGTTTTGAGACAATGATTTATCTGAACTATGGTAGGATAAAGATTGGGCATTAACATGTTTGAGGGCACGTATATCTGAAAATTAATCTCAGAACTGGCTTGAGGCACCTTAACAATGTAGGCAAAACTAGGTGGTGGCAAAGGGCATTTCACATGTGAGTGGGTTAGGATGGGGGAACCTGGGAGTTTGGTCAGACACTGGAGATCTTCTGAGGTAAGAAGGCTCATAGGGATTCAAGAGACAGCTGTGTGTGATGAGGCAGGGTCGAGATACATGGGCTGCTCCAGGAGCTGTGTTGGAGGGAACAGGAAAGGCCTGTGATGATTCTGGGTGGTGGAAGAGCTCAGTGACTTTCCAGGGTATGAAGCTGGGGAGAGCCCTGAAACAGGACATGGAGGCTTCAGGAGGCTATAGAAAGTGCCAGAGAGGTCTAGAACCTTCTTTTTCCCTTCTCACTTCTGCCCTTGAAAACTCCTTCACTTACCCACCAGCTGATTTGATTCAAAAATCTGGAGCACCTGTCTCACATACAGTAGCCAACTCAACCTCCCATATGGAGTTTTGTGGGAGGGTTATATGAATTATCCTCCCATACTGGGTGCTGTGGTGTGTGCAGTATGGGGCTGCTCCTGCCATGGGCAAGAAGAAAGGGTGAGGCTGGGTTGGCAGGTCAGGGACAGAACTGGGCTGCTGACCTTCGGGCAAAGCCTGAGATAAGCGGAGCAAGGTGTTCTTACAAGAAAGAACCAAAGCCAGCTGCTGACCAGTGATTTGGACTGGTTCTTCGGAGGCAACCATGCAGCCACCAAGTTCAGTGTGAGTACGCAGGGTTGCAGAGTAATTTGTTTCCTCTGCCTCTTACAAAGGCTGTTTTATACTGTCCCAGAGGTTTGTCACCCTATGTACATACTTTGCTCTTTCCAAAAGCCAGATGTGCAATGAGCATTTTGAAAACTTAGGAATAGGTGCAATTTAAAAAGAAAATCAGTTGAATAAGAAATATCCTACATCTATGCCTGTATGTAGCAAAATTTGGTAGGCGATCAATATCCCCTAAACACCAGCGAAGTCATCCATACAGTTGCATGTATGCCAGTTAGGATATTACATGGCTTTCAATGTAAGCTACACAACATAATACATCTTTCCATGCTTCTCTAAGAAGGTATGCACGTCTCGAGACTCCGTTTGATTGACTCTGAATACCTATGCCAACAGTGGTTTAGCTTCTGAATTATTTCTACATTTCCTTGAATAATGTTTCAGAGATATGCATGAGAATAAAGAATTTCAGATTTCAATACAATTCAACTAAGCAGCTTTTATTTCCCCTCTCTTCCTGTTGGATGATACTTTAATGGTCATAGCTGGCCTTGAAGAATGAGTGGTATATAGAAGGACTCCATGTTATGTTTTCAGGCTGCACCCCTTTTCAGACTAGTGTTGATCACATATATATGACTAGATTCAGTTCAGGCAAACCCTATTTTGTAGTGCTGAAGCCAACTAAAGAGTCAGGTAAACATACAAAGAAATAATCTTAAAGACTTGTACTGGTTCTAAAAGTACAGATTTTACTGGTTATACCCAACATCCAAGCATTCAGTCAAGATTAAGAGCTCCAAAATGATATATTATCTACTGGCTTTTCTTAAATCAACAATGGAAACAGTTTATTTTGAAATGAAGTAATCTCTCTAAATATTTTAATTCCATGTATTCTGTACTGGCCACAGAAAACTGAGAAGAATCCAAATGTAGACGATCTAAGTAGGAAGTTTTCATTTAGAAACACTGGCTGATCAGGTATACAATTTCTGTGTATGCTGTGGATAGTGTACTAGCCCTAATGAGATCACAGAGGATAGACTTTCTCTTAAAATGTTAATTTCACAGCACAGAATGAAACTTTACATAGTACAGATTAAATCAAGTTTGTTGGTTGGTTGGTTGGTTTTAATTTCATGGAATTAGATCTAGAACTTTCTGAAACACTTTCCTCTAAAACGTGTCACACCGATACATAAGTTTGTTTGATCACTAATGTATACTTTTGAACATCTCAATCACCATCTAATTAACACTCCAGGAAAGCCCAAATCATTTAATCCCATATTCTTTGAAACAGTATCTCTTTTGCAAACTTTTTCCATATTTTTTCATAGCAATTCTACATGCATACAGAATAGTAACAGTAAGACAGCCAAAATACTGGCAGTATTTCAAGGTGCTGCCTGCATTGCTGCCATTCTGTCATTTAGTTGTACTCACAGAAGCTTTATTTTGGGTTTCAGTAGCACAACATTGGAATTTGGGTTTAAAAATTTTCTGTTCCATCCTTTTTCTTCTCCTTGAGCTCAACAGTTTTCTGTTTCCTCAATCACAAGAAATACTGCTGCCCTTTCCCAATCCCCTGCACGGAGACCTAAGGTTGTACATCTCAGAAATTCTTTGTATCTGCATATTCTACTAATCTTCAGGGGAAAAAGAAAAAAAAAAGTAAGCCCTTGGGGTTTATGTTGTTCCAAAAGGAGTGCATATTCAAGGACACTCAGGAAACATGTCCTAGGAAACTGCTTTAAATATGTATGTGAGAGAAAAATGAAGAAGTATGTTACATTTGTACAGATTTCCAAGCACCAGGCAAGAGAAGCCACAGAAACCTTGGGACTTGCTTATTTTCTTTTAATAAAATAGGAAATGTCGTAAAACAATTCACTGCCAACATCTCCATTTGCTACCTTCACCTATAGATGACAAAGCAAAACTCAAAATTTAATAAAATAGAATGAAGATAGAATTAAAATGTCTATGCACAGCTGCCAAAGGAAAGGCCTTTTTCTTTCTGTTACCAATGTAAATGACTATTTTTAGACTCTGAAGGCTAGCTTAATGCATGTAATTCATTAGCTGAAGCATCACACTTCTGTAGCATATTTTTCATTTTCTTCACACTATTTGCATAACTCTCTCTAACACACCTATAGATACCCTTTCCTAGGATACTTGCATCCAGCAAGACAAGGAAATAGACTAGATGTGGCAGTAAAAGATGTAGTAATAGAATTACAAAACAATATAGCTACAAAACTAGTACCAGATGTAGTAATATTTTCAAAACCTGCTTAGCCATTCTACTTTCTTTGTTGTGTCTGTAATATTGTTTTATTTTTCTGACATGCCACAGTATATAAATGCCACAGGATGACTATTTCTCTACAGTGTTAACAGTTTTTCTTCTTGATTATAAGAAAATTAAGGTTTGAAGACATACTTGCATTTGTTAAATTCATACTTCCATTTGGTAAATTAACTGTGATTTTGTTCAAATAATCAGAGGACCTGAATAACCAATTTACACAGAACAAGAAAAGACAGAAAAACATTCTAGGGTAATTCTGCATTTGCACATAAAATCCCAAACGGTTGTGACTCACTTTCTTTCTGGCTTTTGTTCTCCTTGGCAATTGCCGAGTTTTTCATGATATTACTTATGTATATAAAAATACTGAAACTTCTCTTAGACCATTCCCCTTCCAGGAAAGTTGATCTTCTAGAAAAAGTTTTCATTTGATGCTGTAGGAAAGAGAACAGGGGAACATGTCTACAGTTCAATGATATGCACATAGATTATAGTTCTGTCTTCAACAGAAACCAGTCTGGATGATGGACTAATGTATTAGGAACTTAGCCAAATCTTTTCCCAGAAAAATAATAACATGCTACTTTGAACTAGAGTCCCTCATTTGCCTGAACAAATTGTGTTTGATTCTTTAAGTGGATGTAAACAATAGTTGTTCTGGCAAGCTTTCAATTTCAAACTGCCACTTCTGCCTTTTGCTGTGTTCCAGCAAGGTTCTTTCATTACTTTTATAGCAGTTATATCACAACTATTACTGTTGAACCTCATGAGGTTCAACAAGGACAAGTGCAAGGTCCTGCACCTGGGCCAGGGCAACCCCAGAACCAATACAGGCTGGGGGATGAAGGGATTTGGAGCAGCCCTGTGTAGAAGGACTTGGGGGTACTGGTGGATGAAAAACTGGACATGAACCAGCAATGTGCGCTTGCAGCCCAGAAGGCAAATCATGTCTTGGGCTGCACCAAAAGGAGCATGGCCAGCAGGTCGAGGGAGGTGATTCTGCCCCTCTGCTTTGCTCTGCTGAGACCCCACCTGCAGTCCTGCATCCAGCTCTGGAGTTCTCAGCACAGAAAAGACATGGACCCGTTGGAGAGGGTCCGGAGGAGGCCACCAAGATGATCAGAGGGCTGGAACACCGCTCCGATGAGGACAGGCTGGCAGAGCTGGGGTTGTTCAGCCTAGAGAAGAGAAGGTTCTGGGGAGACCTTATTGTGGCCTTTCAGTACTTAAAATAGGCCTATAGGAAAGACAGAGACAGACTTTTTAGCAGGTCCTGCTAAGACAGGATAAGGGGTAATGGTTTTAAGCTAAAGGAGAGGATATTCAGACTAGAAATGAGGAAGAAATTTTTTACAATGAGGGTCATAAAATACTGGAAGAGGTTGTCCAGAGAGGTGGTAGATGCTCCATCCCTGGAGACACTCAAGGCCAGGCTGAACAGGGCCCTGAGCAACCTGATCTAGTTGAAGATGTCCCTGCTCATTGCAGGGGACGTTGGGCTAGATGACCTTTGAAAGTCCTTTCCAAATAAAACTATTGTATGATTCTATGATTTTGTGATTCTATACTATGATCAGAACTCTGTATCATTAAAATGTATGTGTAGATTTAGGTTCTTGGTATTAAATCTTCTTGCCTTTTGTTCTACCTTGTCCACATCAGAATCTTGCTATTCTATTATCTTCCTTTTATCACCACTGCACCAGTTACTACATTGCTACGCAGAGTATAATCAAAGCAAAAGCATTATAAGAAAAAGTTTCTTAGTTAATCAATATTTCCTTTTAAAAATGATGTCCTAATATTTACTGTTATGCTTCAATTGGAAATTAAGCTACAGTAATACACATTCTAAAAGCATCCTTAATAACACATTGTTAATTATACAATCTATGTCTAAATAGTTGCCCAATATTTGCCAAGCATAAAGGAAATTGTTAATATTCATATGCAGGAGTGCATATAGTAAATCAGCAAGAATATGAAGGCAAAATGGAAGGGGAGAGAGTCAGAGAGAAAGAAAGAAGTCAAGAGTAAGACTTAGTCATTATAGAATATTTGCTTAAGGACAATCAGCAGTATAATTTCACAGAATAGTATAGCATTACTTCTGTCACAGCAGTAGTATTACATTCACACTGTTCCAGTCCCGTTTCTGTTGCCTTCTAAATCTGTCCTGTTAGAGCTTGACTTTCTGTGGTGTTGGGAGCTAAGGAAACTTTCAGGGTTGCTCCACCATATTACTGTGTTTTACCAAACAAATGCTACAATTAAAGTCTGTGAGTGAAATCATGGGATTTTTGCCAATGACTTCAGCAGGGATGGGTTTTCATACCTGAAGCCATGCAGAGTCCTAACTATTGAGACTTCCACAGCCAGGCTTCAGAGTGCAGAGACCTTAGGGAGCCATCCCTTCACCTTGTGTCTCTGGGCACCACTGAAAGAAGCCTGGCTCTGTCCTCTTTGCACCTTCCCTCTAAATGTTTATACACATTGACCAAGCTCCCCCAAACCCTCTCTTCTCCAGGCTGAACGGTTCCAGGTCTCTCAGCCTTTCCTTATATGTGAAGTGCTACAGTCCCTCCATCACCCTTGCAGACATTTGTTGAGCTCTCTCCAGTGTGTCCATGTTTCTCTTGTACTGGGGAGCTCAGGACTGGACACAGAAGGACTTTGCACTCCTCCTTGTTGAACTTCATGAGGTTCCTTTTGGTTCATTTCTCTAGCCTGTCAAGATCTCTCCAGATGGCAGCATGGCCCTCTGACATATCATCCACTCCTCCATGTGGATGATGACATTTCCAAGACCCTGAAACTTCAACAATAAATAGAAATAGCTGCCTACACATTAAAGTGGAATAATATCAGTATCAGATGTTATATGGATAAAACATTGTTACAGTTATCTGACCTACATCACACATACTTGGCCAATACTTGGCCAACTCAATATGAAAGTAATCAAAATTACCCAAAAACTCTCTTTGGTGTCCAAAGTAAAGCGGTATATTCTTCAAAGTTGTTTTATTCTATATGTGTAACCCTTCAGACGTGGTTCACTTCTTCACAATTGAAGGAAGCAGGTGGTGTCAATGAAGTCCTTTATTTTAATAGCAAGGTGGCTTTCCTTGCTGTCACTGTTCTCACATGCCGAAAAATTTCAGTATCAGAAACCAGCAAGGTCAGCATTTGCTGTTTGCTTTTTCTTTTCTCTGCCCACATATGCTGGTTTATTTCTTGCTTGACTTTGTTTGAAAGTTGCAGCACATTTGTTTTGATCTTTGTTCAGTTACCTAAGAGGAATTTTTTTTTTTTTTTTTTTTATTATGAATGAAATGTAACTACATGTTCTTAGGCACTGCCACAGCACCACAGTAAAAATTCCTTAGCAAGTGTCTGGGCATCCCAAAATTACTTCTGTTCAAGTTAAGAGAACTTTTAAAAACAGTATTCATTAGAAGGTTGCAGTATAGCATTGCAGAGACTCATTTGTGTTGTAAACTCTACCTAGCTCTCCAGCACCACAGTGGAGAATGGTATTATAGTCTGTAATCAATGTTAATTCCAGAAGAATCTATCAGAAACTGTAGTTCACTTACCCTTCCTTGCACATCCACTGAAGGACATCACAGAGACTTCCTGATATTTGTTATAAGATGTTTACATTTTCAGTAAAACCTATGTCTTGGGGCATGTTCTCTCTACCAGAAGAGAGAAGAAATGTTGCTTTGGCCTCTGAGGCAAGAAAGATTTGGAGCATGAAATATTCGTAAATGATCTGATCCAAAGAAATAAAGTATCAAGCTTTCTAGAAAAGTGATGTAAAAAAAAAGCATGAGTTCTAAAAAAAGGGCTTCCGATACTGGCAACTGAGGGAAAATTACTTTCTGTTTCTAAGTCTAATGACTGATGGCATCTCATCCCTGACTTTTGCCAGTCTCTGATATCTTCCAGACTTTAAAGTAAGGGAATAAAGATTCCCCTGGAGTCCAAGCTGTGCACCAAAACTTGTAAAAATTCTTTACCATCTCATGTACAAATTAAGTGAACCCGTGATCCATGGGATAAACTGAATTCAATAAAAGACTCTGTAACAAATATTACCAGTGTATTCAAAGCATGTATGAGTCTGTAAAACACTTCATAAATTTAACAAGCATCATATTTAAACAATGAAAGACTCCTGCCTATTTTGCTTCATTTGAAAACCACCTACAGAGCTTCACTCTCTTAATAGTCACAGACTGTATAGATCCAATGCCTTTTCTAAGATTATTTTGCCTGAAATTCTCTCCAGCACTGATGATTATCCAGATGAATTTTAAAGAATAATCATACCTCCTCTAAAACTAGGACTTTGGGAGCTTAAATAGAATTTTTAACTTTCTAAAATACCTTTTCCTATTTTTATACTAGCCTTTCTCTATCTCTGTTCAAATGTCTATACTTTTATAAGCATGGATGATAAAAACTTGAACTGACATTTTAAAGAACATCTTGCTAACATTATGCACTGTAACACTAAAATTCCTTAGATTTTGCTGATTATTTTTTTTTTCTTTTTGATCTTGAAATGATTCCCCATCATTCTGGACAGTCCTCCTGTGATTTGCCAGTAAATCTTGTTCCGTCTCTTGAAGTGCCAAGTCCAGTTGATAAGCTTTCAATTCAGAGTAAAATTTCTGGATTTAGTCTCAATGTGCATTCTTTTCTACTATGCTATTTTATCCCACTCCTGTAATTCCAGTTCACAATGTCTGACCCACCTGTTCCTATCAACACTGGCAGGATTTTTCAAGTGTTATATCATCCATACCATGAATTATTAATATAAACTTTAATCTATTTTTTAAGCAGTATCATGAATAACGATATTAAGCAGAACTTATTCCAAGATTGGTTCATGGAAAACATAATTTCTGGCCTCTATCCATCTGGACAACTCTCTTGTCAATGTAGTCTTCCCTTCAAGTAGCATGTTAATAATTCCATAGTACTGGTTTTAATTCACACTTTCAGTTAATTTCCTTTGATATCCATTTTAATTCATTTGAATCAATGCTTTACTTAAATCTAGATTATTAAATTGACTGCACTGATCCCATCTATAACAATATCAAAGAAAGATATACTATAACATGACACAATCTAACTTTACCAAGAACATTTTGAATTTATCTTATTTAAACTCCACATTCTTCGTTACTCTTCCTTTCAAAATCTGTAATAGTATATTGTATTATGGATAAATGGAAAATTCTTTTGGATAACCTACTTTGCCTTTTCAGATACATCTATCACACTTACTGTTCTCTCATGGGAATAAGTAAAGTACCACTCCCAAAACTGCAGAGTCTTTTAAACTGTTACTGGACATTATCCAGACTGTTCAGATTTCACATGATACATGCTTATGTTTGTATCTACCATGGATGTGATCATTTCCATTTCCTATCCTAGTTTGATAATCTTTCCTTAATTGCATACATAATTTCTTCTATTAATATTGGGGCAAAGTATTAAGATTTTTGACATTTGATGTTCCTTATTCAGCACCTGGTCCTCAGGACATGGCCCTACTTGTCCCCTTTATATTATCTCTATGGTACTGTGGGTAGAAACCTTCTTAGTTTCTTTGAAGGATCCAGCTCAGATGCATATTTTGCTTTTCTCACTATATTTTTGCATCTCCTGACCGAGAAGCTTCTCATTTCAGTAAATTCCCTGATTACTTACAATGTCCCATGTTAGCTGTTTAGTGGTCCACACAGGTCCATAATTCTTCCTAACTACGCATTTCTCCTGCTCAAAACTCAAGCGCAGACTGTTGGAATTTTATCTTCATGTGATTCCATGTATCTTTCACATTTCAGTCCATGGGTGCCTCTTGGTTGCTTTATAGCCTCAACATTTGGTCTCCAGAAATATGAGGCTTTGATTATTACCGACCTGTTTGTCTACCCTGCACTTGAACCTAACGTGGCAGTTTTAAAACTATCTGTGCTCACTCATTCCAAGATTACTTTCTCAAACAACTTTTCTCACTGCTCAGTCCCCACTCTTAAATTAAGATTAATTGTTTTTAAAGTAAATATAACATGACAGTTATTTATAGTTCAGTGATACCTTAGTAATGAAATCTGTCTGGTACAGTCTCCAAGAATACTTGAGCGGCTGTCATGGTATTGATTACTGCTGTAACCTGTAAGCATTTCTTGTCGAAACTGTGTCTAGAAAATGTAAAGTTTTCTGTAACTCTGACTAGTTTGTATCACAGTTTCAAAGAGTTTTCTAGCCCATATCTGACTCTGTTTTGCAGACTATAAAAACCCTCCAATGTGTTAGAGGAGTGTTCTTGTTCTTTTAAAATAACCTCTTCTTTGAATGATTTCTACCTATCGTTCTCTTTCACACAAGGAATATGGATATAAAAAGTTTCAGTTTTGATACTTCACATGAGGAAAAAGGAGTCATAGGATTAGTGAAGATAGTACATGAAAAAGATGTTTGATGAATAATACTTAAGCAACTCCCCCATCAGCCTCTCTTATGCAATTTTATTACCCATCTTTGACGTAAGAAAAATAAAGCTGTGCAGAACAAATACTTCCTGTTTAAAAATATTCAACAAGTCATTTTCATTTAGTTAAATTTTTTCAATTTAGATACACTACTTTCTTAGATAATTTTCTTTAAATGTAACTAGGAAAATAGAGAAAAAAGCATGATACAGAACTAAATTCAGACTTTAAATGTGCCTTATGAGCTTTTTAAAAAGCAGGAAATCACATTTGTCTCATATTGCTTAACACCCTCACCTTTATCAGATCTCTAGGAAAATTCAATAGACAGACTTTATGAGAGAAGAAAAAAATCCAACTGCTTTACTACATCTTGTTGAAGGTCCATTAAATTAATCCCGTCTCTTGCAGCAAATATTAACTGATGTTTAGAGAGAAAGTATAAGAAGTAAAGCGTGTGTAGTGTGGTCTTTTTCCCGTATACAGTCCAACTCTACCAATCAATATTTAGGGACTTCCAAAGGCAAGGGTTCAGACCTGCATCTCTAGCAACCAATGATGAGAACACCTTGTGTTATTTTTCTCTTGTCCTTTTTCTGACATATTTTTGCTTTTACCCTTCATAATGTGACAGAACTGAGTGGTACCATTTGATTTACTGTACAAATACAAGTGCCTACTTTTATTTGTTTCATTTCTACTGCCAGACCATTTCCTTTGATACATTCTAAATTCTCAGCTTGCAAGAAACTGACTGAACATTCCCAATTTTTCTCTATATGTCACTTGTTACATTGCAAATCCCTGTCATGGTCCTTTTCCTCACACTTTTGTCCTTCCACCTACTGTCTTCCATTGCCGATACTACATTTAGTTTCATTATACGAAAACCACTCACTTTAATTTCTATTCTTGATAGCTTCTCTGCCTCCCATAGGTGTTTTCTGAGATGACTGGACCAGCATGCAGTATTCAAAGTATAAGTCTGTGGATTTACACTGTGGCATGATTGTGTTTTAGGTTTTGCATCCTCTCTTCTTTTCCTATTAATTTTTAAGATTCCTCTTGCTTTTCAAATGCCCCTGAGTAATTACTTTAGATTTTCTGAGAAACAACATTAACCTTTACTGTGAGGGGTTTCTGCACTGCAAGCTGCTTATGCTTTTTCCTGTAATTCAAGACCAAGTGTGTGCACTTCTAGAAATCAAATACTTACACTTGGGTAACAGTGAAGACTAGTTGCTTATAAATACCATTAGTTCTTATCATAGCTACCATTTGACTGTCTAGATCATATCACCTATGGTAGATTTTTGTCATTTCTCATATCAAAAGAGGACAAAGCAGCATTTAGAGGAACTTGTTAAACACACAAAAAAGCTGCACTGAATTTCTTATTGACAAGACATATTTTAACTCCTACCACTGTATTTTCTGCATTAGGTTAATTTATGATACTTCATCACCAGCCACCTCCTTCTAAATTCTTTTGTTTTGGACCAAGTTTTTGTTCTAATTTTGAAGAAGCTACTTTTAATGTGAGCTCTTTGCTTCCTTTTGGTTTTGGGTTTGGCCTGAACGTGGCAGGAAAAACCCTAATGTTTCCTTCATTGTCACTTCTTAGAGATAGAATATTCTAGTTCCTCATTTACAAATAAACAGACCAAATAAACTGACACAGCAGCCACTATTTTCCTGGCATTTCACCTAAAGATACTTTTAAAAAATCCAAGTATCAAATATGCCCATACAATATTAAATAAATTATTTCAATTTAATTTAAACATTAATCATCAGTATTAAAATGTATTTTATTTAAACAAAAAATATTTAATAAAATGTATCAATTTCTAAAAATATCTTTTTATATAAATATCTGGAGGTATATATTTTTAAATGGCAAAGAAAGAAATTATCTAGCATTTTTCTGAAATAGCACATGAAATATCTGATTATTTCCTGGTTCTAAAAAAGCACATGAAAATCAATATCTGCTGTGACAACAGGTACACTTGGATCATGAAAAGTGCACCTTTTGCTAGGCAAAAGGCAAAGCAAACAAGAAAAGCTGGCTTAAGTACAGAAGGTGCATTTTATTATTCTGTGATGCAAAAATGATATAATTTAAAATTTAGACAAACATTTAATTTAAAGCAATTTAAAAATCTGAGATTTCATCTTAAATTTCAGAGTATGCTTGCCTTTTATGTTGAGAGAAAGAGTAGTGCAAAAGCAGAAGGCTACAGGCTCCAGAGCCTTATTCAACCCAACCCTTCTGCGGGAATGAGTAATGTATAAAGCTTCAGAGCACTGATAATAATTATTCTCTAAATTAATGATGAGCTTTATCGGATCTTCTTTGATGATGAAGAAAGCCAAATTTTCAAAGCTAATTATTTTCTCAGTTAGGGTCATTGCTGTTTATTGTTCAGGCACCCTTAACATAATTAGTATGCCTGACCTAAATTAAGAACATTTAGCATGTTTTATTAGCAATGCACAGTAACAGAAACCCTTGGCCAAAATATGTTCTGGGCCTCTGCCTTCTGAGTTGACCTACCAAGGAAGCAAGTTTCACATCCGAGGATGCTTCCAACATAAACATCTGGCTGTAGCTTTCTTGGTTACTCAACTAATAAAGTTTACACCGTCCCGCTGCACATGGAAAAGTAGCCTCCATGTTTTCCCACTCCTTTGTTGGTTTTACGTTGCACTGTGTATTGTGAGGAGCTGAGCACAGCCAGCCAGGAACGTACTCTGAGCTACCTAAGGAAGCGGTAAGAACTGGTTTGCTTTTCTACCTCAACAGCCTGTGGCCCTCAGAAGTAAAAAGTCACTGAGTTTTACAGAAAAAGAATAGAAATCAGAAAATATTGGATTTACTTTCTGTCATATACCCTGCTAGCTTCCAGCAATAAGCATTTTACAACTTTCTGAGCCAAAGGTGGCACTGCTTTTAATATCTGTGGTCTAATTATTCTGGTACTTGGACTATGAGAAACAGTAAGCAGTCCTTCACAACACATCTCTGTATCATAACCAACTGTGTAGACCTCTACAATACCACACCATCTTATTTATTCCAAGCTCAAGAATTCTGCTCCACTTAGTGTTCATAACCACAATCTTTTCCTGTTGTTTTTTTGTACCATTTTTTTCTTTTACTGCTCCTTTTATGAAATAGTTAATAGAATTGCAAACTGTATTTAATATATGAAGGCACCTGTGATTACAGAGAATACATAAAATTAAACATAAAGAGGTTTATGCTATTTCTTTCCAAATAATTCCTGCTGGTTTATTTCCCTTTGATTGACATTGGTCACTGAGCCCACGATATTCCCAGAGAACTATCCCAAATCTATTCTCAGCGAAGTAACAGAAAGGATAGAGCCTATCACTCTGTTCTTATCACTTTAGTTAACCTTTCCATGATGATGCTAATTTAAAATTTCAGTTATCAATTTATCACCCATTCACTTAATATGGTAATATCCTTGTGTAAATTCAGGTAGTCAGCTTTAGATTTGCCTGTCATGAATATGACATCCTCCACTGTTATTTTGTTACTGTTAATCTCCCTTCCCACATCTTATATGAATATATGGACATGCTCCAGCTGTCAACCTCCCCTAATGCAGAACTTGTATAATTCTTTTCTCCATTTTAAATCACCTACGATCACAGTAAAACCTCTCCTCCTATTGCAATTTTCACTAGGATTTTTTTTTAATGGGCTTTAGAAAATTTTTTGAACTTTTCTGCACTGATTAGGTGTAACTTAGCAATACACCTACTGAGTCCAGCATTACCTTGCATCTGATTTGTTAGAAATAACTTCCCTATACAAAAGTCATGCTAATTCATTTCCAATATTATATAGGTATTCATGTGGTCACTGAGCCTTTAATATTCTCATATACTAAGTGGGCTCCAAGCTAAGAAAGTTACAAATAACTTTTTTTTTTTTCCCAAGTCTATGATACATATTGTTGTCAAATTTAGACTTAACACTGTTGGAGGATTCATTCTGCAATAATGTGACTCTGTTGTGGACATTTCTAGACTCTCTGTGCCCAAAGTAGCATGAAATAAAGGATTGCTTTTCTCCTCACATTCTTGTTCCTTGACTCTAGCCCCTAGTTCCCTCAAAGAAACTTTAAATATAAGCACTTCCATACATACCCATGGTCAAAAGCACTGCAAAGGAAGAAAATTTGGAGAAGAGAAGGCTCTGAGGAGACCTTATTGCAGCCTCTCACTACTATAAAGGAGCCTGTAAGAAGGATGAGGATAGACTTTTTAGAAGGGTGTGTTATGACAGAACAAAGGGTAATGGTTTTAAAATAGAAGAGATTCAGGGTAGACGTGAGGAAGAAATTTTTTACAATGAAGGTGGTGTAACACTGGCACAGGTTGCCCAGAGAGGTGGTAGATGTCCCATCCCTGGAGACATTCCAGGCCAGGCTGGATGGGGCTCTGAGCAACGTGATCTAGTTGAAGATGTCCCTGCTCATTGCAGGGGCTTGGACTAGATGCCCTTTGAAGGTCCCTTCCAACCCAAACGATTCTATGATTCTATGATTGATTCTAAAGTTAATTCAGAGCTCTAGCTATGAAAGATTCCTCATGTTCAAACAAAAGCCCTGAAATGCATTCATAGGCTCATGGATATGTAGCAAACAGGGCAGTGATTTACTGCAGTTACACAACACCACTCTCTCGATGGGCAGGACAGCCCATTTTCAAATAACTCTCTGCTGCACAAATGCTTCCTGGTGATGAAGAAGGCGTGAATGACTCTAAAAAGTGCTGCAACAAAAAGGCATTTACTCACTCAGGTGGAATTTCCAATCCAATTTTTGAACAGCAGAGCAACTTTGACACTACTGACACTACAGTAGGCTCCAGAGTTTCTGGGAGAAGCTCATGGCAGCACAGGAGCACATGAGCAACCAACCATGTTGCATCAGATCCAAAGCCTATCCAGCCCAGTGTGCTTTCTGCAGCTTTGGCCATAAGCTGATGTCCAGGAAAAGCAGGAACAAGGCTGCCAGGTATGACATTTCCAACAGTCCTGGGCTGCAGGTACCACAACCCCATCCATTGCTATTCCTGTCTATATGTCTTTTGCCAGTATTTGCCCATCTTTGAACTCCTGCAGACTTCTCACAACCACAGAAGGAGCTTCACATTCAGTGTAGGGGTCCAGTGTGTTACTGCAAGTACTGAATGGCATGTAGGAGGAGGAAAACATGATTGGTACGAAGACAGGCCAGAGCTTTAAGACTATTAGGGCTTTGGAATAGACAGTTGGAGTCAACCAACTCTAGGTATCTATTCTGACAGAGGTGGATTTGTCCCACACTGACACTAAACAAAGAATTAAAAAGCTCAAAAAATGAAGTTCTGACTACAAAGTTAGTATTCTGAGTTATTATGTTTGGAAATTATTGCAGGTCCAAACAAATCCATTCCCTTTCCATGTCCACAATTACTTGAAGAGAGCATAATGAATTAAAATATTCAGAAATTAGGCCCTGTGCTTCACACCTAGCTGTGAAACCCACTATGGCAAAGTGAAGGGTTGGGCACAGCTGAAGGGGACTCCTGGGGGGTGCGGGCTCTCGCTGTCTGCTCACGTGAACTTCATGCCAGGTGAATCTAACTGATATGAAACCAGGGATACGAAGTTGCTTCTCAAGACAAACTTGGCCTTACCGGTTCAAACAAACAAAAAAAAGGGAATGTTGCAGCTATATTTCCTCTGCTCCCACTGAGTCTGTATGCTGGAGCCTGGTGCAATGTTTATATTTACGGTGCAACCATCAACAGAGCCAGTCTGCAACACCAACATGCAATGGAATTCTGCAGCATACAGTTGTGTATGTTATCATAGGTTATCATGGGTTATCACAGGTTACCGCAGTGCCCTAGGCCCGAGGAACTCTTTCAATCCACCTCTTGCTTTCCCAGCACACTGGGCCCAGGGTGCACTCATTTGCAATAAGTCCGTAGGGCGCACACCTCTGTAGATTGCACACATGACTAGTGGTGACCATGGCTGTGGTTTCAGCCATTCCAGCATTTTTCATGCCCACACAAATGTGCAAGTGTCCAACTGCAACTGCCTGATGGTTACACCTCTCCCTACCTCCTTGCCACCTACAATATCAGTGACCTCAAGAAGTGAATGTCTTATGCTTTCAGATGCAACAAGGTCATTGGTCCCCCTTATTAACTTGATACAGAGAGAAAATTGAAGGTTTTCTTCAATATATTTTGCTTCTTAATTGTGCATTTGAATGTAAACAAATATTGAAAGGTATTTACCAATCCACTTGATGTCCTTTGTGATGTGCTTTATGATTGGCAGATAAAAAAGTTACAAATCAGTCATAACAGTTTCTGAAGTAAAGCATGAAATAAAAATCCCTGTATCTACTAGCTTGCAATAGAAACATCATTCCTCACTCATGCTGAAAAGTCTTCAGTTGCGAAGTGTTTCTGTGGAAAGCCCATCTCCTGTGTGTGCGACCACATTTCTGTTTATTATTATTATTGTTATTATTGTTATTATTTCTGCTTTTATTAATCTGAAGCCACTCTGCAACCCGCAAGGCGAGGAGCCACAGGTGAGCACATACAGCCTGAAACAAAAGAAAACAAAACCCCTGAAAAGAAATCCGACCGAAACCCCGAAGGTTTCGCTCGCGATAACCACCCGCACCCCTCCAATCGGCCGGGCGCATCTTGCCCTCCCGATACGGCCGGGGGCTGACACCGCCCCGCGGGGACGGGACCCCCGTGCGCGGTACCTGCGCACAACGCACCGCGTTGCGCCCCGCGAAGCGGATCACATCGGGACGCGCCGGGGCCGGGCAGGCCGGGCGCGGGGTGGGGCTGAGCCTCCGCGGGCGCGTCTCCGCGCAGAGCCGGCGCCGCGGCGGGGCGGGGCAGCGAGGGGAGGGGACGGGCGGTGCCCCGCCGCGAAGGTGGGCGGGCGGGGCAGAGCAGGCGGGGTGTCCCAGCGCCGTGCCCGGGACAGGCATTTCTCAAAAGGAGGAAAAAAAAAAAAAAAAAAAGTAATTAAAGTCGCCGCTGCTGCGCGCGGTCCCACCCTCCCCACGGGCCGGCTCCTCTGGCTGACGGGAGGGGACAGAGGGAGACGGCCCTGCCGCGGAGACGCGTCACCTCCGGCACCGCCACCGCGCACTCGTTTGCTCGCCGCGGCAGCACAGACGGCGGCGGCTCCCCCTGTTCCGCGCACCCCTGCGCACCATGGTCCCCGCAGCCCCCCGCCTCGTCCTCGGCCTTCTGGTGAGTGAGTGGGGGGGTGCGGAGCGGTCAGGTGGTGGTGCGCGGCCGCGGCGCGTTTCTTCTGCCCTGTTATTTGCTTTTCCGCGGGTGCGCAGCGCAGAAGAGAAACTCTGGGGGAGTTGATCTGCGGCTCTTTATTCCCAACAACCTTTCGCGAGGGGCGCGCTCGGGTGCGGGCGCAGGAGCGGCCGGCAGCCCGTGCCCCGCGCAGGGGAGCGCGGTGGCTGCGCGGCCTTGGGGCGCATCTCCGGGTGCCGGAGCCGAGAGAGGTTGTGGCGGGGCGGTGGTTCAGAAAAGGAAGAGCACCAGTTGGTGGTTCGGTCAGTTTTCGGACTGGCGGTCGGGTGGATTTTGGAGGGTGTCGTGAGGTTACGCCGTGGACACATGCTCTGGTCGTTGCTACTGTTTCTGATTATTCACAGGAAAAATTAAACAGCAGTTAATTTCATTTAAATCTCCCCCCGACGGCTGTCGCTTTTCCATGGGAAGTATTGTGCGTATGGTGTGGAGTGGCTTAAGCTCCTCTGGAAGAGTTAGCTGTGTCTTGGACAATGTCAGCGATTTCCTTTACCTTCATTTTGCTGTATTTGTACATAATTATTAGCTACAGAAAGGCCATTGTCGGGGAAAGCGGAGGAGTTATTTCTTTTTTTTTTTTTCTTGTTCAGTGGATGAGTGAAAGTGATTTGTCTTCTGTTTCTTACCCACTTTCTTCCCTATTGCATTCACAAAAAGAGGGCCGATGGTCGTTTTAGCCTGACAGAAAAAAACTCAGTAGTGTTGAAGCACTGAATTTATTATTTTTATATTAATTATATATGTACATTTTAATGAAAGTGTTACCATTCCAGACACTATGCATGCCTGCCTTTGCTAGGATATTAATAATGGAACCCAAAGAAACCCAAGCGAGTTTACTCATACATTTAATTAAACACACACACACCAAAAAAAAAAAGAAATAATAAAAAAAGAAATTCTCCTGTCAAGTAGGAAAAAACGAAAAACACCCAAACCCAGAAAAACTGCTGAAGTGTCTTCTTTGTATGACGTGAAAGGACATCACAGCTTATTTTTGCCTGGTGTTTCCTTATATCGTTATATGTGCAAATAACCACCATTTACATTTAACTCCTCAATAGTTCTTCGTGCTGACATCAAACTGGCTTGGCATTACTATTTCAAACTTAGATGTCATTGATTCTTAAAATATCTTAGAACAATGTAATAAGATGGTGTGATTTTAATAACTTAATACAATGTCTGTCAGGAGAGAGTGTTTTATTAAGTATCTCTTAATAAGAAAAGTGTCTACTAATATATAAGCAAGGATGTTTAAATTGTTTTATAGACAACATTTTTTATGTCTCTGTATATATGTAAAAACACCGTGAAGAGCTTTTATTCATGTGGTGCAAACACAGCATGTAAATTGCTTTAATACAAGATCAAATTCCACATTTCAACTTAATTTTTTTAGCTGATAATAGTTTTTCTGTAGGTTCCTAACTCCTTGAAGATTTTAAAGTATTTTTGTTTAAATATTTTCTTAATAGGCATCACAAGTATTTTTCAGATTTTCCATTAGCTATTTGCTTTTTTATACCTTTAATCCTACAGGTATGTACAGAATAAAAATTACTTTCTTTTTGCTAGACTTTAATCCTTAAAAGGGTGAATACATTTAATTTTATTTCTCTCTTTCTTTTTTTTTAATTGGCTATGTGAGTTTTGGATTACAATTTTAAACATCAGGATAGAAACAAGGCAAGGTCAGGACTAAATTGCGCTGTGCTGAGGAAAGTCTTTGTACCTCCGTATGATACTTTTTATGAAAAGGACTGGTTATCTACTACTCATTTGAATTTTGAGGAGGACCCCATTTTGTAACTGGTTATATGGGAGTGGACTGCTGTGATACACAATGCTTTATTTATGTCATATCTAATTGCCGAAGCTAGATGTAATTAGTTTGTTGAGAATGTACTTTGAACATGTAAAGTGCTATGTAAGTGCAAGTGTCGTCATGTGGTTCTAATAAGACACTTGTCCCTTTAATGTTGAGCATCACCACAGTTCTGCTGAACTGGGTGTTGGTGGATTGAACCTTAATATTCAGAGACGGATTTAAATTGGCCAAGAGTTTTGTTGAAGGGAGTGCATGGCAAAGCTGTATTTTATCTTTACACTACTAAAGTAATAGTGTAGGTCAAATCTTTAGTGAAAGGGAAATCCTGCTGTTTGTGTCGGTGCTGCAGTAATTTAGGAAAAAACCCACAAACCATGGACAGATCCAGGGGCTATAGTCAGATCTTGTTCTCAGTTTGGAATTTTACATGCTGTGCTGCCTAGTACCTGAATTTTTAGCTGAATTGTGCTTTCTGTGTTGTCTAACTGGCTTGTCTTAAACAAACCAAAGTTAGCTTCAATGAGTGACGATATTATTCAAAATACCATGTGATTTTTTTCTTTTTCCTGATTTCTAATTTGTTTTCTAGGTACTGAGTTTGTGCTGTGAAGCTTGCAAGAAAGTAATTTTTCATGTTCCTTCTGAACTAGAGGCTGACACATTAGTGGGCAGAGGTGAGAAACTATGAGATCCCTATGTTAACAATACAACATTGCACCTTTGCTGGAGATGCTGTTAACAGTGAAGGAGACTTTTTTTTTTTTTTTAATGGAATGAATGGATGACTGGACAGCCAGTTAAACAGCTGGATCAGCCTTTTTATGAAGGATACGCCCTGCGTTTGTTACGGATTTGAACACTGGCACCGTGCATCCATTTGACTTTTGCGCAAGCAGCTATTGTCAGCTTTCACTATTTATTTTAAAATTAGAACGGCAGAGTTCGATGTTTTCAAAATTCGGAGTCTAGGGCTTAGTACTGAAATAAGTGGCTTAATATTCCAAAACACGCCCATAACCCTCAGAGTCATACGAAGAAGTCATTCGGATAATGGAAAATAAAAGAAGAGAAAACCCACACAACCAATCACCCAGAAGCTGAAACATGAAACATGGCTGTGATTTCTCAGCAATGCTGGGGCACTCAGGACACGCAGGGACAGAAGGAATCGTGCAGACCAGAAAACATCCCATTCCTTTTTTTTTTTTCAGACCAGTCTTTGAAAGGCAGCTTTTAAAGGTGTGGTGTAGGAGCTGCTATGGGGTTCTGTGCTGCCTGAGACTGAATTTGAGGATTCAGAGTTGCCCTATGTGTGTTCTAGGACAAAGAGGCGTGTATTCCAAATCTGAAATCCTACTCAGTGTTCCTATAGAAGGAACAAATAAGGTGGCTTAGTAGTTCCTGACAATACAAGTGCTCAGAAAATCTAGCTTTAAAAATGAAAATTAATTGACCTTACTGTTAAATTTTAAAATGAAAGGTTGCTACAGCTGTTTTAAGTATTTAGCGTGTTCTCAGAGATGTTAGCATTTCCCTGTGTAAATAAACTTGATTTATATAAAAACAAAATTCCATGTTATTACAGTGCTATGAAAGAAATTGCAGAACATTGAACTTTTTTTTTTTTTTTCAAACATTTAACAAAACCTTTATAGCTTGAATGAGATTACTTAAACATTTATTGAGAAAGCATGTTATATTTTGCAATGATGCAAGGTCCATACCTTGACAATAAAATAAGTGAGAATTTTCCTGGTTGTTTTAAGATATTTTTATATTTCTGACTTGTGCATTGTATATGAGAGGCTGTAAAGAAAAAAAGATCCCACAAAGCTATGGCTAACTGAGCATAATGTTGACTCACATAACCACCAGAAACAAAATCTCCAGTCTGGTATTTGTGGAAATGCAGTGCTGTAATACGCAGAAGTATGAGACACTTTTAAGTGAGGCAATGATATTCTCTTTAATACTAAATTTTCGTTGTACAAATTGACAAGAGAGAGTAGTGACTGCTGCAGTGCTACAGAAAGTCTAGGAAACGTCTAATTGAGCAGTTAAAAGAAAGTCTTAACAAGAGGAAGGAAGAAATTGCATGATATTTAAAGTTATCCTTCCCATCAGTTCTTGTGTTCTTGAAAGAGAAGTGAAATTTAGTTTATTGAAAATATCATCTACATATATGGGGTAAAATTCTGAATCTACTCTGGGAATTTTGCCATCAGCTTTCATAGAGCAATGCCCTATCCACTGTGGTAACATAGGAGAAGTACTGAAGAGTTTTGATTTTGGGAACATTACACTGACACCTCTTGTACTCTGCAAGGGTCATTTGTCTAGAGTTTAGGTCCCTGGCCCTCATCTTTTTCAGGGTGTCAGGTCATTCTTAGTGCTGTGGTCCTACTGCAGGTCATTATGCTTACCCTGATTTTACAGAGTGATGAATTATACCGATGAACCAAGTTTAGTGAAGTGTATTTAAGTTTATTTTAGCCACAAGTCATAGCAAATGCAGTAAACAAAACAAAACAAAACAAACTTGAGGAGTATGCTGAACTTACTTGGTACTTCTATAAACTGCATAGGTTTCTATCATGTACATATTAAAAACCTGCCAATCGTTTGTTCTAGAGTTAGTCTTTATCTCTCCCATCTGTCTGCCTCATAATTTAAAGGTCTTTGTCCTCCTAAGACTATTAAATCACATAGTACCAGTCACTGCTTTCCTCCTGAGGGCAGAACTTCCAGATGTACTATCTCCATTGGGCATTTGCATTAATTCATCATCTTCACTGATTTTGTGGGGCATGGAGCACAAGGCAAATGTAATAGCTACTGATCCAATAATGAGCATGTCTACAATGTTTTTTTTGCATTTAAATGTATTAGTTCATCTCTGATACTTCAATTATTTTACTAGTGTAATAATGTCTTGAAAGATATACATGATGCACCTGTGTCCTTTATGAAATGCTTATGAACACCAAAGAGGCAATTCATGTAGACTCTGTAAATTTGAGTGGACAAATGGGTTCTAGAGTCTGTATTTGTGATACTTAAATACGGAAAGAACAAATGTTTGAAGACTCCATGTGTCAGTAAATATAATTTTTACTTAGGGAACATTGTTTTTGTTTTGTGAGGGATGTTATTTTTTCGCTGTTTGAGTTATTGTCTGAATGCTTTTTCTTACAGTTGATTTGAAAGAATGCCTTCCGTCTGCGGAGTTCATCAGTTCCACTGATGGGAACTTCAAAATTCTAGAGGATGGTTCTGTGTACACAACATCAACTATTTCTTTGTCTGCTGAGAGAAATAATTTTACCATATTACTTAATGACATTAAAGAACATGTACAAAAGAAAATACATGTTAGCTTGGTGAAAGAAGAAAAAAAGGTGAGCCTCTAATATCAACCATACTTATTTGACATACTGTTTTACAGAGTACAGCTTCATGCTGGGTAGTTGTAGCTGAATTTTGGAATTCAAATAATCGGGCAAAGCACTCTGATATAGAGTGTATTTTTATTGTTGATTACTCTGTTGCTTAAGTCAGCAGACGACCCTTCTGAAACGGGAACTGATAGCCAGGAACTTAATCAGGTATATCAAGAACCTTAAAAGCCATGTTTGAGGAATCAAAGCAGATTTTATGTGTGGAAATTATAATAAACGAAAAAACTCTTGGAATACTATCACAGGTATAATCAGAAATGGAGACCTTGGGAAAAAAAAAAAGGTCAGTGAGAAAACTGGAGCAGAGGGAAAAAAAGATGGTAATGCAGGACAGTAGTTAAGCAAAAATATACACAGTTAAGAATATAGCTGGCTATATTCTTACCTGTCTTTTTATCTTCTAGACCAGGCATGCTAGAGATACAGTTCTCAAGCGAACCAAAAGAAGGTGGGGCCCTATTCCATCCGTTATGATAGAGAACTCACTGGGACCTTTTCCGCTACAAATTCAGCAGGTATATTTTATATGGATCCTAATTTTATGACACAAGGTAGTTTTGTATGTGACTTTTATAATAAGAGAGGAACAAAAGTGAGCGCTCATATTTCCTACTGATGCCATTCCTGCTATTATTGCTGTGTCTGTTCTGTCCTGTTCATTGTATATCTGTGATCTTGTAACTGAAATAACTTGGGGTCATAGTTATTGGGGTGAACTGAAGATGGGAAAGAGTTGTAAAAAGGAGAGTGACATACTATCAGAAGAGAGCTCTTTGGCCTGTAGATCAGTGGTGTGTAATAGAAAACAAACGAACAAAATATACAACCCCATACGAAGCCTTGCCTAGAAAAAGCTTTTGTAGACACAGAGTGGGGGCAACATTACCCACACATCTACATCCTTTCTGGAGCTCGAGGTATATTCCTCTACCACTGAAGACTGAATGTGGCCTATATTATTAGGAAAAGTACTTACTGTAAGAAAACAAGTAGGCATGAAAGAGAAAAGCAAGAACTAAAGTTATCATAGATCCATCTAGCCCTCTCTAGAGAGTAGCTGGTAGCTGATGTGTAGAGACAAGTGTAATAACAGAGTCTGTGCAGAGCAATCATTCTTTTACTAATCTTACCTTCCTCACTTCTAGCATTCAGTAGGTAAAGCAAGTATTTGGGGAGGAGAGTGTTTATAAATAGGTAACTGCTGATGTTACCTCCTCGGTGTTTGTAATGAGATGGAGAGAGGCTATCTGAATTGGCTTATCTCTGGACTGTAGTCTAGGTGGTCTCTTTCTCTCTGCTTTGCTTTTTCTTCTGCAGTTGCAAACCAAATTCTCAATGAGTGCACTAAACCAAAATCTCTTGAACAGGGACAGAAATAAGAAGCCATCTGTATCTGAATGTGCCTTGTATGTGCAGTTTCCTAGAGAAAAAAGATTTCAAAATAATTTTTTATGCACACCATTATTTCTTTAATTGTTCCATAGTCCTAAACACTTCTGAGTTTGGATTAACTACCCCTTCTCATGCAAACACATTATAAAGGATGGCAGTTACATGGCAAGCTCTTCTCTTATCCTGTGAAGTTTAAGCTGCTAAAGAAGTAGATGAAGTTTGAGGTTTGTTTTTTGAAGAATTTCTGCTTGTGCAAGATTTAATCATGAAAAATTGAAAAATGTATTAGAATGATGCTGCTGTTTTTTCTTGAGCTTAAAAATGTGTTCCTTATAGGTCCAGTCAGACACAGCTCAGAACTACACCATTTATTATTCTGCAAGTGGACCGGGAATTGATCAAGATCCAAAGGGTTTGTTTTACATAGAAAGAGAAACTGGAAATATCTTTGCTACTCGTGCAGTAGACCGTGAACAATATCCAAGCTTTCAGGTACAGGCCTAAATTATGTAAATATAATTAGATCTTTTTATTTCTGTCATGCATGTATTTGAAAGCTGGATTACAGGAGAAACCAGGAGCAGACAGGATCTGGAATCAGCTATCTGTTCTGAGTAATATCTTTGGTGGTGTAGAGATGAAATCAGTGACAAATAAAGAAATAGCTGATCATTTAGATCTTAAGAGGAGTTTCACTTTTCACTACACCATAAGTGTAGTGAGCTAGAGGGTTTTCATCACGTTTAGGAAGAGTTTGAAGTTATCCCAGAGTTTTTTAGGGAAGATTGAAAAGGTCTGCCTAAAACCAAAATCATGAGAAACTCCAGACAGGTTTGTTTTTTTTGGCCTTTCTTTTAAGCTGTTCAGCTTTGGTATTTTGTTAATAAGGTACACTGCTCTCTCTACTGGCTGAGAAGTGTAAGAAGACAGTTAGTAGAAACAGATTCTGTTACTGCATTTTATTACATTATGTTGGAATGGGTAAATAGTTTTGCTGTTGTTCTTGATTTTCTTTTAAATAGCAATATTTACATCTGGATTTTTGGTAAGGCTGAGATTGTCTCCTAGACACCTGGAAAAATGCATCCAGGAGAGTTGGTAAAAGTGTTTGACAGAATTAGGGGGGGAAAAAAAAAGTGATTCAAATACCTGTAGTGTGAGGAATAGAAAGGGGAAAGACTGGGAAGCATTTTAAGGTTTTGTGTTGCTGTCCTCATAAGACACCAGTCACTTCTCCTTCCATGTGGCTGAAGAGCCTGGTTTTGAGAAGAGCATACTTAGCATGCTGTATTTCATTTTATTGATTCCTCTATTGAACTAAAAGTGTAATAATACTTTGTGTTGCTTAAGCATGAGGCAAATTACTTAATTTATGTTTTACAGATCATTTGCTTTGCAACCACTCCTGATGGTTATTCACCAGAGGTACCACTTCTGCATACAATCAGGATAGAGGATGATAATGATAATGCTCCGTATTTTACACAAGACCTTTTTGAGTTTTCTGTCCCAGAAAATTCCAAACCTGGTAAGACTTGTGAACTCAGTTACCACTACTCAGCTCAGTTACATACCAGTATGACTAGGCATAAGCTTGCCTTTTAATAAATTTCAGTAGGATTTCCTAATGAGTGTTTGTTTACAGCAAAGGCTGGATTTGCAAAGAGCAGCTGAAGATTTCATAATGATTAGAAATTCCAAAATACTATCTCAATCATAGTGAAAAGTATTGTGTAAAAAAGTTCTTAAAAATTGAGATGATTTAGTGTTCCTAAAAATATGGAAGAGCTTCAGAACATTATTCTTATAGCTTTATCCAAAATCACCTATTTCCATAAAATGTTTTCATTGACAGAACGGCAGTTTCTAACAAATTAGATTCCTAAGCAACTAAATCAGTGGTTTTCTAAGGTATGAAATGCCTTTGATTAAGCTTACAGTGTTTAAGCTGATACACTAAGGGTAGGATTTTTCCTGGGGTGGCAGGGAGAAGGTCTTCTTTTTCTGCACATACCTGTAAAAGGCAGGGGTTTGAGCATTACTGCCTTCACGTATATGTGTAAGAGAGGACAAAAGCAGGGAGAAGCATGGACCCCAGAGAATAAGGAATGCCAAAGCCCTGGTTTGCCCTTCCTCGCTCATCTCCTAGGCTAGGAGCATCACCGTGGGGAAAATCTAACTTGTTTCACAAAAAAAGGAAGCAAAGCATCTTCCCCTTTGCCCCCAAACACCAGTTGCATTTCTTTCTCTGAGCTGTTCTACTTCTTACTGGGTGAGTTGCTGATTTAGAGTGAAGTTTCAAAACCACTTGGGCTATAGGGATGAAGGACAGCAGTGGTTCCTGAGAGGCGGTACTGCAGCTCAAACTGTGTCAGAAGGTGCTGAAACTCCACCTCATCCCCCCCAGCAACTCCTCTTCAGCTGTGTTTGGGATGCTCAATTAGAAGTCACTGTCAAAACCACTGAAATCTAAACTTTTAATATTTCTTTTGGTTATACTTTGTGACAGCTGCAATAATTACAGCTTTGTCTAAGAGGGAGAAATAACAGCCAGAGGATTAAAATAGACAATTTTACACTGCTACTGTATTTTCACTACTATTTACTGTGTTATCAATATTATGTTAATTTGGAGCTAAATGATTGAATAGCTATTTTCATGTATCTAAAGTAGAAGAGCCCATTCAAGTAATGTTTGATTATTTACATTTTTTCTGGAACTAAAAGTTGCTGTATTGTGTTCACAGGTATAATTGTTGGAAAAGTGACTGCAGAGGACAAAGATGAGCCTTATACTCTGCATACTGCTTTGAAATACCGCATTGTGTCACAAAATCCACCAATACCCCCAGTGTTTTCTTTACATGGTGACACAGGTGTCATTTCTGTAGCATCACCGCAGCTGGATAGAGAGGTGATCTTTCCTGAAGCATCTTTACCTGTCATCTAGGGCACGTAGCCTCTTAACTCTGAATTGCTGGCACGGAAATCACCAGATAAATAATTTCTGGTTTTATTTCCCTAAGGAGCTTCTGAAGCTTTGCAATGTCCTGTAATTGGTCCAAAGAGTTTCTGCATAGATTACCATATTCTAGGTAATCTTGGCAGGGGCCCTCCATCTGCTCTCCTATTTGACCTATGGGTCAAAAATCCTACAGATTTTTATTCTTTGCCTGTTCATGAATCCCATGAGCCACCTAATCAAGTTCTATTTGAGGTGCTTCTTGCTTCCTTACAGGAAAGATGAGCCAACTTTTCTGGAAGTAGTCTGTCATCCTGTACTCAACAGAAATGCCTCCGATATCTGAAACCTAAACAGCAGTATAACATTTCCTAAAATTAAAGCACAAACCATTATTCTTATCAGTGACTGTGAGCATCCCCATGACTACTAAGGAAACAGTAACTACTGAGGGAAGAAAAGCTTCAAAAAGGAGTCCACTACCTATCTTTTAAAGATAAACTTACCAAGCTGAACAGAACATTTATATCCTTCACCTGAGAAACGTAACGCTACTTCCAGGCATCCAGAATGGGAGTTACTGTCTTGATTTACAAACTCCCTCATTTTGTGTCCAGTTCCCCTATCCCTGGATTGTTTAGGTATTAATAAGGCTAAAAAAGCCTTCTGATCTTGTGAGTCAAGTCAGGGATTTAAGTGGGCTGCTTATCAGTGATCACCTTGAAACTGCTAAGGGCAGTGACTCCTGTGCCAGACCCTGGGGTGCCTTGTCACCTATAGTCCTGACAAAGGCAGATGGCAGCACTGTTTTTGACCATCCTCACTGAAGTAAGAGACATGCACTGGCACGCAAAATATGTGTTTTCCAAAACTTCAAGTATTGGAAAATAAAGCTGGCATTGTGAGAAGCTTTATTTGATGCAGGATATGGTGTACACATTTACTAACAGATGCTGAATTCTGTGTTGCTTAGCTGCTGAAAAATATTTTGCTTGTTTTCCTTTTGGAACTATAGGAGAAAAAGCCTCAAAGCTAGTTGCCTCATTTTGTAGGGAAGCATTGAATTTAGGGCAGAGTTGGGGAATGGGAATAAAATATTTAGTTCTACTCTTGTGTGTAACTATGTGGTTAAAAAAAAAAAAAAAGAGTATGTCAAACTTCTGTATGGTTTTATTAATCTTTTCAGGTGGAATCTGGATACCTTTTGTTAATAGAAGCAAGAGATATGGCAGGTCAGCCTTTTGGTTTGTGCACTACAGGAACAGTTACTGTTAGAATTGAAGATACAAATGACAACGCACCGTCCTTTAGACAGACACAAGTAAGTCTTCATAAGTTAATTGTCTGTAAAGAGGTAAAAAACAAACAAAGACGACTATTTTTAACCTCTTTCTGATTTCTTCATGGGCAGTCTCTCAGATATGAAGCCTGAGACAGTTAATACAAAAATAAGACATTTGAGA
This sequence comes from Streptopelia decaocto, assembly GCF_964273445.1. Classification (NCBI taxonomy): domain Eukaryota; kingdom Metazoa; phylum Chordata; class Aves; order Columbiformes; family Columbidae; genus Streptopelia; species Streptopelia decaocto. The sequence goes on from NC_138655.1 coordinate 46,442,327, forward strand.
ATGCTCTGTTGCTTGTGCTGTTTGGTAATGAGAGCTGTTGGTATATTAGATATTTTGAGTCATTTGCCTTGTGTCCATTGGGAGAGAGCTGACATGACTCACTCATTCACCTCTGCTGCAATGCATAGTCTTAGAAATCCCATAGTATAACCATTTTCAGGGAGGGGACACTCCTAAGCATTGTCATGATCTTGTTACCATTCACCAGCTTTTGGCTACTATGTATTGCAAAATAAAGTGTTAGTGTCAGTGAGTAGATGCAAGGATTTTCACTGAGATTTTCAGTGCTTTTCCAACTTTTTTTTCTTCTACAGAAGTATTACTTAAACCACTTCTGGTTCACCAATAACTCAGCCTTAAGGTTTTGCTTGTTGCAGCCATCTGAATTATTCAGGGCAGAGTATGTCTCAATAAGCATATATAGAGCTCAAATACTACAGGAGATTTTGTAATATGAAATTTATGAAAGATAATTAATTATCTATGAGGAATACATGTACCTTATCCTTTCCACTCACTACTGTAGAGTGGTAATATTAATTCAGATTCACTCTTATCTATGCTTATTGAGCTTGTACAGAATAGCACAGCTCTTTAAAAAGATTAAAGAATAAGAAAAATCCTTTCATCCTTTGCCGTCTTCATAGACATGTATTTCACCCTTTTTGGCTTTTCTTCAAATTCTTGTGGGTTTTTTGTTTGTTTATTTATTTATTTATTTATTTATTTATTTAAGTTACCCCGATACTTTTTCTAATGCTCAGCTTGATCATATTGTATGTGAATTAGCATCTATAGCTGATTTAACTGGGGGAAACTATGCTAATTTACCTTTCCTGGAAGAAGAATTCCAGACTTAATTAAATCGGTGATAGTTTGAGTGTACAAAGGAGCTGAGATTCCAATTGTGCTGGCAGGAAAGGTTTATTCTTTCACTTAAGATGTGAGGGAGGAGTGGGAGAAATATGATAATGCATGAAAACAAAATAAATGGTTACAGTAGCTTGGTAGATTGACTCTTTGGGTTTAAATAGTCATATTTAAATACAGTGTTCTTCAGTGCGGCATCATGGAACAGTATTCTCTGATTTAAATTTATTGTTTTTTTGCACACTCCAAGTATGAAGTACGAGTGGAGGAAAACAGAGTGAATGTAGAAATACTGAGAATCCCTGTTGTTGATCTCGATGAACCTCGTTCGCCTGCCTCAGGAGCAGTGTTTGAAATTATAAGAGGAAATGACGATCGGTCCTTTGAAATTACAACAGATAGAAACTCAAATGAAGGAGTACTGTGTGTTGTTAAGGTAAGTAGAAATAGAACTGCTAGAGGAAAATTTGTGTGTCTTCAGGTGTTGCTTTTAAAACCAATAATCTAGAAGCCTGTCTTTTTTTTTTCAAAGAATATCTGTAACTATCATGCGAATCATGCTTTCTTCCTGATCTGAACTCTCTTCTAGAGGAGATTGCATAATACCAATGAGGCTCATGTGATACATAACCTACAAATCTCATATTCCAGACTACTCTTCAGTTTTGTGTGTGCAGAATTCAAGGAGTTCCCTTTGGTTTGTCATTCCAGAAGAACCTGAAGCTTTTGAAGTTGTTCAGAGTTAGGGATGTAACTGAGGAATGCGTCATGGCTGGCTTTTTAACAGAAACAGGAGTGTGTCACAGCGGGGGGAAGGGTGAGCACCTCCTCCAGTCTTGTTCTCTTCAGGAGTTGATTTAACTTACTGACTCAGCATAAAACTCTCCAGGTTTTATTTTGCACGGTAGTGACTTCAGGTTTGCTTGTCTGAGGTGTGGGGGAATCCACATACACATGTGAGTTTCTGTTAGATTAGTTACTTGTTATATGCCATACTTTACAGATGTGAGGTAAAAAGACCACTGTGGCTCTACTTCAGCATGTCCTTTTGCCTCTTCATGCCTCTTTTTCATTATCTGATAAAACTGCAGTAACAGGTACCTTCTAAGGAGCAGAGAAGATTAATGTTAAAATTTGAAGATGTAAATTGTAAGGGTAGATGTGCCAGTTCATTTTTTTTTGTTTTGTTTTTGTTTGTTTGTTTGTTTTTGTTGCTGGTAATCATTAGAGTTTTTTGTAAAGCTGTGTCCCTGGTATAGTAACCCAGTTGAAATTTCTAATATTTAGTATTATGCTGTAGTAGGCTAGAGAGTATTATGACTTTAGGATATAAATAGCTCTCTTAAAGGCATATGACAACGTTGGAAAAGGTTTCAAAAGACTAAGTGATAGATACTTACCAACCCCACAAGTTCAGATGTGTTTGCCATAGGTGAAATCTTACTAGGAAATAAATGTAGGTGCTAGTGGGAAGTGTGATTGACTTGTGCTGAAAAGAAAATATTTGTAACAAAAAATAATGGCCAACTAGGTACAGAAGGAGAAAATCCCCCACTACATGTAATTCTTATCTCAGTTCTATTAGTAATTGACTGTCAGAGTATTCACCTAAAATTTTACAGTGTTGCTGCTTACTTTATTAGGGATAGTTCCTCAGGTTCTTTTTTTTGACTTAGAACTTAACGTGGTTTTTGTTTTTGTTTTTTTTAATTATGTCCCTTTCTTGTGTCTCTACCTGGATGTTCTAGAAGGATAGTTGACTTCTTTTGTAAATAAATGTGGTACAGTTGTATCTATTTCATAATTGAGCAGTGAAAACAATACCAAGTTTTGTATTAGTTTGAAGAAAAAAAAACAACACCCCACCTCTGTTACAGGGACTGGACTATGAAACTGCCAAGCAAAGGGTCCTGGTGATTGCAGTCAACAATGAGGCACCCTACATGCTGGCACCACATTCACAACAAGTTTCCCAGAGCACCAGCTCCGTTACTGTGCATGTCATGGATGTGGATGAGGGGCCGGTGTTTAAACCCTGTCTCTTACGCATAGACGTTAAAGAATGTGAAGACATTGGGACAAGTATTGGGAGATACGTAGCAGAAGATCCAGAGACGGGAAATAGTGAAGGCATATGGTATGAAACAACACTATCTGCTAGTTTTTTTGGAGTGGAGCATGGATGGGATATGGGAAGAGGGAAATAGTTGTTGATTGTATATATATATCTGTGTGTGCACACGTGAGTGTATATGAATACATGTATCTATATATGTACATGTATGTATGTATACATATGTATTTGAGATCTTTAAACAAACAAATTATTCTTGACAGCTACCGGATAGCACCTGGCCAATGTAATTGGATCAGCATAGATGAAAAATCTGGTGAAGTCAGAACTGTTAGAGTCTTGGACCGAGATGTAGCAGAAATGAGACAAGGTCAATGCAATATCACAGTCCTCGCAATAGACAGAAGTGAGTACTAAATGTTGTCAGTGTTCTTTGTGATCTATAACAAGATGCTTATGAGCAAGTTTTGTGTGGGCACAGGTATACTGTTTTAGACCATAGGCCTACCTAGTCCATTGTCTTGTCTTTGGAATAGCTCTGTCAAATGCTGAGGGAATTTTATACAGCAGGGAAAGCATTTAAGAAATTGAGGCTCTTATTCTGAGTCATCCAGGTTCTGTGATTGGTCACACTATATGCTGCTCAGGTGACAAGCTCTTACAAATTGCTCTGATTGTAAAGGAAGGGTTGTACACTCAGATTCTCATTCTGAAACAGTTTTTTGTTCTGATTTAATGTGAACAATCATCTATTATTTTTGATTAATTTGGGTGTATGTATTTATTGTAGGAAAAGACATAGTTTTGCCTCAACGACATGTGGCCAAGAAGATTTAATACGACTTTCACTTCCCAAATACTAAATTTAGCAAATGGATTAACAAAGAAAAATGTTAGGCTTATAGATTACACTTTTAATTCCAAAATATGTATTACATTAAAAAGGAAAAATGGTCTGTTTTTATAAATCCAATGGCAGGATTTAGTTTGAGCCCTTATGTGCTTAAATACCAATGGGAGTGAAGAGCAGACCTTTGGAAGGTGGTTTACAGCTAAAAATTCTGACTCCATCCAAATCTCGCATATTAAAATTAAATGTAAATAAAATGAATTTAAATTGTTTATCACTTAGTAAACATGATATGTTCATTTGCAGTCAGGTATCTCTAGAGAAATTTGAAAATTAGACTTGATGTAATTTCATTGGAATGCATATACAAGCATTTCCCATGCCTTTATTGGAAAAAATGTAATTAGGAGGGAGAGCTCATTCACTTCTTTCATGTAGACTTTGGTGACATAGTATGTGTCACTACTGAATCATGCTACTGCATGGTGACTCAGAGAGAAGAGGACAGAAAGAAGCCCACTGTTTCTGAAAGTGTTTGTGTTCCCAAGGGAAAGCATAATTTATTTTCTGCTTCCAGAAGTGGAAAGGCTGGAGACCTTCTGCTTTTAACTCTCTGTTTGGCTTAGCATCCTTTGCCCCTGATTTATGGGCTCTTTCTTCTCTTATCCTCCTGTTAGAACAGTATCTGTCTCTACACAGATACACATGCTCAACAAAATACAATGTCTGCACATGCAGAATATGGAGCTCTGGGAGCTGTTGATCTGTTCCACAGCCAGCCAAGCAAAGAGAAGCAGCCAAGAGAGACTGCGGGAAGTCCTTCTCTCTTTTTGGCTAAATCAGCAGCTGCTTTCCAACTTACTTCTAAAATTGGATACTACAGTTGATGATATTTCATTGTGAAAGTTTGGACTATAAAAAAATACGTGAATGTTAAAAGTAAGTGCTAAAAGGAGTTATTTTTGTCGCATAGATGGCAAAACAGGCACTGGAACAATTCAGGTTGTCATCCAGCCTGGGAACAAGAATTACCCACGAATCTTGAAAACTGACTATATAATGTGCAGGGACAGAAAACCCATCTGCCTTACTGCACAGGATGGTGACGCATCTCCTTACAGTGCACCCTTCGTATATCGCATAACTGACCGTAACTTGGCTTCCTCGTGGAAGATAACTCGACACAATGGTATGTTGACTTCCTCCTCCTCACTTGACTGTTGGTTGCCAGAGGAGGCTTTGCCACCTCTGCCTTGGGTGGGCTGTAAGGATAAATTAGATGAAAGTATGTTGGGAATCGGTGTGGTTAGTGGGACTGACAAGGTAGCCTTGATCTCTAGTGGTTCCTCAGTTTCATTGCCCACACAGGAGATAAGAGTATGCCAGGAATAAAGGGCAACAGTGAAAGTATTCTTTACCTTGACCAGTTTGCAGAAGATAAGAAGGCGGCACTGTTGGCATCACAAAGACAAGGAGAAGGATATGATATTCTGCCTTTTAAAGCCTGAACAAGAATCTGTCCTAGCATCATTGGGTCAGCAATCAGCTGCTGTCTGAAATTATGATATAAAAAGATTAGCTGGAAAACAAGAACTGATGTAATACATTGCATCAAACCCTCTGGAAAAGGAAGTATACACTCATAATTCGTAAGAGTGAAATTGGTAATACTCCAAAGAAAAATACAACTTTTCTTAGGCTGATATGGTCAAGGACTGGAAACTGAAACTTTACTTAAAATTGATTTGAAGCTGACTAAAAATATCCTGATGTTTGTTTTTTTTTTTTTTCTTAGTACTGCAATCAGCCAGCACGTTTTTGGTAAAGCTGAGCTGGGTGAAAGAAGACTTTACTATCTCCGTTAATATATGTTTACGTTAACTTTTATAATTTTGGTAGGAGTAGATAAACGATTTATTACAATAGGAATAATTGTTTCATGAAGGTTGCTAATATAGAAAGTTACAGCTGATGGTGGTTTCCTAGTGGGTGCCAGATGATAGCAATAAGAACAGCAGGTACATTTGATACTGTGTTGTCATGAATTAGCCTGAAAAGAATCTGATTCCGAAGTGTTCCATCAAACGTTCACCAATGAAAGGCAGAAGACAGCAGTCTGAGAGCAAAGACATCTGAGAGTTTTAAGGTTTATATTGGGCGAATTGAAAAAACATTTTAGATGGCACATGCAGTTTCATATACCTCATCATGAAGCAACCATTATGTACATCAGTGTCTATCTTGTACATATTTTCACCCTTTAATGGCCACTAATCATTGCCACTAAGCAGGGCAGCTAACTAAATGAATTTTACTTCCTACTGGATATAGATGTTCTCAGTGACTATAGCAATTTATAGCTCTTTCACTCTTTAGGTCTATTAAGTTTATGATTAATTATTCCAATCACACTGCTAGAAGTCCTTTTAGTACATGTCAGTTCAGCTGATGGTTCTTTACTAGTAGGCCCAAATAGTGTAATTTCATATAATGAACCGAATCAACTTCAGAGTTTCAAATCACATGTTGTCAGAAGTATGTATAAGGTTTGCTTTTTTAGTTCTAACATTTAAAAAGTGCTGATAGTATAAATCCTTCCAAGATGTAGTTTTTTGTCAACACATTTAAGCTAGCTTTAAACTAGCTAATGTGGATCTGGTAGCAGTATAGCTGTGAAAGAAGGGAAGATGGTGATTACAGTTGCATTTGTGACAGCAGAGTTTCAGGTATTGTTAACACTAGATCTGGTTTTGTCTTCCTTTTTTTACAGATAATTCTGTGTATCTTTCACCAAAGGGTGATATTCCATTTGGAATATATGATATTCCTGTAAGTGTGACTGATAATGGAGGAAAGGTAGGAGAGACCCATGTAAAAGTTAACTACTGTGATTGCATGACTCCAACTGAATGCAATGGTAGTACCCGAGAGCTTCGTGAAGGAAGCGTTACTCTTGGCATATGGGCCATCCTTGCAATGATCTTAGGATCACTGTTGCTGCTGTGTAAGTAGACTTGTTTTTTAACATAAAATACAAAACACTTAATTTTAAAATTGAGAGGACCTGATTAAAACTTGATTCAAATGTTTCTTTTTTTATTCAAGCAGTTGCGTAGCCCTCATGTATCTGCTCTGTTTGTATCAGTGTCACAGGCTTCTCGCTCTCATCTTGTCCTGTAGTTACTGTGTGTGGATTTTTGTTTATTCTTTTAAGTATCTTTTATGTGAGATGTTCTGTGTGTTCATGTTAGCAAGGCCAAAAAAACTGCATTCAGCACTTGAAAGGAAAGAACATAGGATTTGTAGTGCTTATCAGATCTCATCTTGAGGTTAGGATAGCAAAAGTTTTTTGTGAGGTTAGTGCTGGTTTTAGGATGCACGTTTTTTGTTTGTGGGAATGCTGACATCCGTTTCCTAGAGCTTTTTGTGGCCTTTCTTATTTCATGGGTTAAAACATGGACTGAGACACAGGATTTCACAAGGGATTTTATAAGAGCCAGCATGATGTTGAAGGGCAGGTTGGAGACTTCCACAACAAACCAAAGCCTTGAATACATGTTGTATTACTGGAGTTGCCCAAAGACTAAACAGATTCTTAGCAGCTTAATATTGCTGTTAACCAGTGAGGTGGTGACAGTGGTATGTAATAGCAAAGTCAGATCATTTTTTTTACCAGAATCAGACATAGTCTGACTAATTACCAGAGGATATACTACAGCAATAAATCCTTCAGAGTTTGTTTTTGTTTTTCTTTTTTTTTCTTTCTTTTCGATTTTATCTGGAATGATCAACCTATCTTGCCCCTGTTCAGTCTCAGCTAACTGTTCTTATTCAGGCAGATAGAACACTGGGACCTGCACGTGTTCTGAAGATTAGATAGAGCCATGCTTTATCTAAGCAGCACAGGTACCTAAGTTTGTGATACAGCCTGGAGGTGGAACATTCAGATGTGGGGACTGTGTGAAATGTCAGCTACCTTTTTGTCACTGCCTCTTTGAGTGCACCCCTTCCAGATAGAGCCACTATTTTATTGTGGCTAGGTTTTACTGTGTGTATCCTCTGCTCAGTGCTGTCACGGATGTCTTCTTCCCATCTGCCAGTGGCCTGCTGGAACCACTGATGCAGATCTGGCTGACAGCTGATAGCTGCAGAAGCTAAATAAACTTGAAAGTGGCTCTTGGCCAATTTCCACAGAAGTCTATATGTTCAGAGATCAGATTGCTCGGTGGGCGGTTAGGCAGAACTCTTCTGTTCCTCCTGGGCTTCTTTATTTTTAAGCTGTCAACTTGAAAAGAGAAGGAAAGAGTGGTTCTCTGAATGAAATGTTTAGTCCTTTGTTTAGGAGAGGTATTAGTTGCTCATGATTTTTTTATACAAAGTCATTTCTGGCTGAGTCTCCATGACAACATGAAGTAGTATTGTAGGAGGAATAAGCTGAATACAAGGAATTAAATAAGATTGTGCTGTAACATAATGCTTGAAATCCTCCAGGGTTCTGCTGACCTTTTCTGGGAAACAGAAGTTTCTGGTATTGGGACCTTTAGCTTGCATATTAGTTCCTTATGATATAATTTGATGTCTGCTTATTCATAGATGAAAAATGTCTTATGCTTACAACAACGATGTGCATAAGACATGATTTTTCATGTGGATTTGGTCTAATCTTTTTTTTTTTACTGTGAAATTTTGCAGTCACAGTGTTTTTATAAAGGATGCTTGCATTTCTTTCAGGGAAACCAAGATGAATTTTAGAAGAATGAATTAGTTCAACAGTTTAGTGAAAACTCTGAATACTGTTTGAAAAAAATGTACATATGTACAGTTTGAGTATGGGCATTTTTGGAAAAAAATATTTTTTTAAACCATATTTGATGCTTGAGTGTTTAAAAAAGCTAATACAACAAGAGTAGTTATCTAACAGAAGTAGATACCATTATGAGGTAATAGTATCTTCCTCACTGATTTCCTTTCCATAGTAATCCTGATCACAATTTGTGGCTGCTGTGGCACTGGGGTAATGCACAGGCATGTGACTGATGATTGTGCCAATCACAATTTAATAATTTCGAATACAGAAGCTCCAGGAGAAGAAGTGATGGTAAGTCACCTGTTTACTTCACTATAGAAGCATGTAATTAAGATATCCATACCATTTTAGTCTGAAAACGGGACCCTCTGCAAATAAGTGATTTAGTAAAGGGAATAAGCAATAAATGCACATATTGTTGGATATGCTTTGCTATTTAACAAGAATTTGAAAATTAGTATTTTAGGCACAGTTGGTAGTACCATATATATTTAAACATATCCTGTAGTTATTAGCCCAGCTGCTTAGAGTTTTTCCAGACTTCAGCTGTTTGGTTGGAACTTTCAGATGACTATTTTAGTCATGTCAGTCATTTTCAACAATGAGATCAGATGGAAATTTACTATTTTGTCTATGTTGAATGTATGTTTATGGAAAAATGTTATTGCTTTTCCTTGGAGAAGGATTTTTAAATTTAGCAGATAGCTGTTGTAAAATCAGGTGCAATTTCTGCCCTTCCCCTGAAAAAAAGACCCCAAATACAGTTGATGTTTTGAGCCAGTGGAAAAAATATAATTGATTAGTCCATGTTTGTGAAATATGTAATTGCTTTTGGCATCTAAACTTTAAGATTCAGTCTACCATTATCATATTCTAGCCTGGGACTGCATTTATACACAAAGATTAAGCTCTTCAGACTCTTCCCCTTCTCCTCTACCCTCCACCATCTGACTTTGCCCTCTGCAAGAAAAGGAGATTAGTTTAAAGCCCATTGAGTTTACTTCACCTTGAAAACCAAGAAATCCTAATGGTGACAAGTGTTAAATTTCTTGTTGTCTATGAATCGTAATGCAGTGCTGTTAAAAACTGATAGTGTAGTTTTTCATTTGTGATCCCATACTAGTTTTTCCATATTTCACGCGGTATGCGGACTTAATGTGTGAAGAAACAGAATGAAACTGATGCATATGACCATATACCACACCTAATGGGTTACAGGTTGTTGACTTTGAAAACCAAATGTTATTTTTACATGACAATTTAAGAAACTAGTATATGGATTATAGTACAGCTTTCATTGGGATAAGGATTCAGTTTTTGTATCTCATATCGTATTTAAAGGCACATTTTCCTCCCCCACTTGTCATAGTATCCTTTCCAAAGACCACTTATTCATCTTTTTACACTAATTACTAAGGATAGCTTTTTGTTCAAGATATCACAGTGCAAAGCTGGAGGCTTTCTAGTTTTCAGTATCGACATTTCCTGATTGCTGTTTCATCTTTTGAATTAAAAAAAAAATGGAGGGGGGGGGGGGGCGCACAGAGATAAACAAAGAAAAGTAATGGTATCCCCACTTTTTTTTTTCTTTTTAGGATCATAATATAATTCCTCTACAAACTACAACCGATCAAGGAGGATATGGAATAAAAACAGGAGATCAGCAAACATTTGAATCGGTAAAAGGAAGAGGGCATACCTTGGAATCGGCCAAAGGAGGCGGACATCAGACTCTGGGATCAATTAAAGACGGAGGAGGACAGACTATGATGGATACGTGTAGATACTCCTACTCAGAATGGCATAATTTCACACATCCTCGTTTAGGTGAAGTAAGTATTCTGAAACTTTTTTTTTTTTTTTTTTGAGTGTAGGTTGTGGTCAGTATATACAGACTTTTGAAGGAAGACAAGTGTTTGTGCTAGAAAGGTGGCTTTCTCTTTTTGGTTTTGTTTATCCTCTCCTTTGCTCCCCTGCATCCCCTTTGGAATATTGTCCTTTCAAAAAGTCACACTTCACATATTTAGACATCAGTGTAAATCACTTTTCTTGGCTTAAACTATAGACAGTATGCTATTTTTCATGTAGAATATTTACTTCTTTAGAATAATTACTCAAGCTTTTTTGATATTTTTCTGAGAATGACTGTTTGCTTTTATCCTAACTGCTTGCTTTGTACTAATTGAAACCTGATACTTAGCAATGGTGCGGGAGAGAATGCGCAGCATTAGAAATGTAGTTGCTCCATGCTTTGGAGATCAAAAACTCTCACTAGTTGCCTGACTAGTTATGTGTAAATCAGACTTTTAATACTGAGTGAATTTTAGTTGCTTGACAGGTTATCTAAACAGGCTCTTCCTCTTTTATTGTTACCTACGTGGTTAATAGAAATGATTTATTTATTAAATACTTCTATTTTGTAGTCTTAATGATATAGACCAATCATGTGCATTTTTTGTATGTAGGAATCCATTAGAGGACACACTCTGATTAAAAATTAATCAATGAAAGGTAAATCAAAAGAAATTATTTTTATGCAATATGTTTAGGATAATCAATTTAAGAAAATAATACAGTGTGTTCTGTTCCTATGCAGAAGGTGCACCTATGCAGACAGGATGAAGAGCAGAAGCATTCTGAAGATTATCTTCTTTCGTATCACTATGAAGGAAAAGGATCCTTGGCTGGCTCTGTAGGCTGCTGCAGTGATCAGCATGAAGAAGAGGCACTTGACTTCTTAGATCAGCTGGAACCCAAGTTTAGGACATTAGCAGAAGCATGCGTAAAGAGATAAATGTGCTTTTCACAGTGCTGAAAAAAGACCTGTAAATAAGTGGCTGTCATACTTTTGTGATATTAGGTATTTTGGAATAGAGGGAGAGAGAAGTTTATCAAAAATAGTATAGGCTGATGTAACTAATTCTTACTTAAAATTTACAACTATTTTTTTATCTCTGCTAGACACATTCCATTGAAAATAACGGATTCAAAATGATTTTTCTTTAGACTATGTTAATATAGTGAAGCTAGTTTCTACTTAGATTACCTTTCCTATTCTTTGTGATTACTCAAAATGCAAAACTTGGTGTTGCCCTTTTAATTAATTATTCAGCCTCAAAATTTTATTGTATTTGGCTTTGGAGAAGGAAAGCTTTTTAACTCACTGTTTCTTTGTTTTCTTTTAATGCTGTAGAAATAAACCAAAAAACATTACTGGTGGATATCAAATACCTTGTTAATTTTTAACTTAAATGAATTGAAATACAAAACACTTCTTCATTTTTCACATTAAAAATACTGATTAATACATTAGAAACTTTTATATTTTGATTGAAAATTAAATATATATATTGTATATATGTAAAATAATATTCAAAAATATATTTTTCTCCTAATGGGTTACCACCCATCAAACTTGCTATCCTAAGGGATTATGGCGTCACCACATAGGGTATCAGCATTGTATGCGAGTATATATTTTTCTTTTAAGGAAATAAAAGATTTAAAACAAAATCAGGAAATGGGGTGACTATTGTAATTCTAATGAGTGCAAGACAAATCTCATGTTTACTTCACATAAGTTTGTACCTCAGTTCCTTGTGAGTTTTAACACAGTATCACTGCAGAAATGATGAGCATTGCCAAGAGTTTTGTTCAGTGTAGCTACCACTACCTTTTTTACTTGCCTTGTTACCAACTTCATTAAAATGTTTCTTTCTGTAAGTAGAACTTCACAGAAAATACAACTCAAATGGACTGAGCATACACTGCATTAATAATGTGTTTTAAAAATAGCTTTATTTGAGATGCAAAATTACACAGAGTTAAACTATTTTGAGTGTTTATGTGGTGGATGTAGAGGTATGCATTTACACAGATCTCTGGCAGAAATCATCTGGATCCCATTTGTTGTTTTACTAGATTAAGCATACATATACACTATATATATATGAAAGTCTGAAATACCTTTGGCAGATGACAGTAGTGAGACCTGAATACTGCCATAAGCTATTTCTGGAATTCAGCCTCTGCTTCCCAGGTTTCCTGTGTTTTTCATATTTGCACTCCTGGTTAAGTAGTCTGTCCTCTGCAATCTGGGAATTCTCTTGTGCCTTAAAAGAATTGTCTTCCTGCCTATCAGAAAGAGAAACTTGTGCAATTACTTATTTCTGTTGTTATAATTCTGCTTTTATGAGTTGCTTTGTAAACATATGCTTTATGGAGATATTTTTAAAAATTTACTATAGCTAATGATCTGTAAAAGGAACTATTAGTAACAACAAAAAGTCACGCTGCTCTAAATTTCAGTGTGCATCTGCTGCTGACTTCCAGTGGTTGAAGTTCATTCCACACAGGTTACGGTCAGTGAAAACCCATAACAGTATAAAAACTTACCCAAGTTATAAAATAGTACTTTTGAAACCTTCCATTTCACACTGTAAATGGGCTTCAGACTATTTCTGATAAGAACTAATTGTGGTTAATAACTTTGTGGACCAATGTTAAATATATTCCATCATTTGAAAGTGGTGATGAATTCATCCAGAACTGGATACACTGACAGTGGTAAGAGCAACAGTCACCAGCAGCAAAACACCAGATGAGAACCAAGATGTTATGAACTTACTTGATTTTAAAAATGCATGCTAACAGTACTCATCTGGACACTACTCTTTATCACTAACGTGAATGAGTTTTGCTGCACATGGGCAGGCAGATCTGGGGCTGACGTGGGCAGGATGGCTCAGCTGATGCCAGTGGGGCTGTGTTGACTTTATGCCAAGTGAAGATCTGTCCGCAGTGATGTCCTTACTTCTTTGTGTCTTTCATCTTTATCTTCAGTTATTTGCTATACACTTTTTAAGGTAGTGTTAATGTCTTCCCCTCCTTCCTTTTAGTGTTTGGTGTTTTCTTTTGGTTTTTAAATTATATAAAAATCCTATCATTCGGAAGGACCTAGGATAAATAACAGAATGCACTCTTGAAAATTACTTGAGGGATGGCATAGACAAATCTCTGCAAATATGTTTTCTTTCCTCATGAAATACAATATTAGTACTGTTCTAAAAGAATAGACCAAATGTGTATGAGTTTTAATTGATGTTGGCTGTTTTAAGAAGATGGTTGTCCCCTTTCCACTCTGGAGTTAAAATAATAACTTATTGAAACCAAAATAATGTTTTCTAGTCAATTTGCCTTAAAAATGTTTTTATTTTTTCTTTTACATTTCAACAAACATAGATAATTGGTTATGTGCATTTTTTGTCCATTTTCAAACAAAGCACAAATTTGCAAGCACTTCTACTTGTTTGTCTCTTTAAAAATTAAAGTTCTGAACTGAACCAGTTATTTCTGTAAAACCAAGAGTAGAAGGGTAATTGAGGTGCTTTAAAAAATGAACTGTAAATCATTATTTTTATTGTATCCTCTAATCTGAATGAAAATTTTGTATAAAGCATTAAGGTTTACAAATATAAGTACCAAATAACATTTGGTGAAGCCTAAAAATGAAATATTTCAAAATGTATAATTCACTTGTTGTTACTGTCTCAAATCGCTTTAAAAATTGTGAAGATTTGTTCTTCTCAACTAGATAATTTGCAAACTATCTAGTTGTGTCAACATTATGTTAACATCATGTTTTAGGTATATTTTGTACAACAGTGAGTAATAAATTTTTTTTCAAAATAAAAGGATCTTCTACAAAAACTGTTCATTTATTGTACATCAACTAGTTTATGAAGATAAGCATATCTGTTTCTGAAGGGGATTAGATTTTTAAATTTTAATTGAAGTGTTCTTGTGTGATTATAGTGTTGTCAGGTTAGTAGTACTTGTCCTTGCAGCATGAGCAGTGCTGAGTGCTAGATGAAGTTTTATAGCACAAGTTGGACGGTTGTCTGGAGCTTCCTTGATGCTCCTAAAATGATCATGGAACACTTGATGAATTCAGGATCTTAAAAGTACAAAGTGTTACTCTGTCATCTCACTGATAAATTGCAAAAAAATACACCGTGCCCATTTTCAAAACCTCTCGAGGAAAACCAAGGGCAGCAGATACCAAACTTTCACATATTTGGCAGTCATAAGCTGCAGGATATTAGTATTTTAGGGATTGTGCAATCCCTGTGAATCTATGATCAAGGGGCCAGCCGAACATCAGATTCGGTTGTTTGGCTTCAAGGGAAGAGGTATGTTCACAGAATGGCTGGGGATGGAAGGGACCTCTGGAGGTTGTCTGGTCCAACCTGCTGGCTTAAGCAGAACCACCTGCAGTTGGTTGTCTAGGACTAGATGGCTTTCTAGTGTGTCTAAGGGTGGAGACTCTACAGTCTCTCTAGGAAGCCTGTTCCAGTGCTCAGTCACCTTCACAGTAAAAACATGTTTCCTGGTGTTCAGGTGGTGCCTCCTGTGTTTCAGTTTGTGCCCATTGACTTTAGTCCTGTCACTGAACATGATTTAAAAGAACCTGGCTCCATCCTCTATGTGTCCTCCATTCAGGTATTTGTGTACATTAATGAGATCCTTCCTGAACCTTCTCAAGGCTAAACAGTCCTGTGTGCCTCAATTTTTCCTCCTAGGACAGATGCTCCTGCCCCTTTGTCATTTTTGTGGCCCTTCATTGTACTCTAGTATGTCCATGTCTCTCTTGTGCTGAGCCCAGCACTACTCCACCCATACATCAGCAGCTTCTCTATGACAATCGTATGGGATACGGTGTGAAAGGCTTTACCAGTGTCCCAGCAGACAATGTTCACTGCTCTCTCCTCACCTACAAGGCCAGTTATTTCATCATAGGAGTTTATCAAGTTGGTCAAGCATGACTTCCTCTTGTTGAAGCCACACTTGACTGCTCCTGATGATTTTCTTGTTGTTTATGTTCCTGAAAAAATGGTTTCCAGGTCAGCTGATCCATCACCTTCCCAGGGACTGAGGTGAGGCTGACTAGCCAGTAGATCCCTGGGTCTTCCTTCTTGCCCTTCTTGAAGATAGGAGTGACATTTGTTCTCCTCCAATCCTTGGACAGTTCTCCCAGTTGCCATGGCTTTGGAAAGACATCTGCCAGCTCCCTCAGCACTTGCAGTGTACCCTTTACGTACATCTAGTTTGCTTAAATATTCACTGAACTAATCTTTTTCCACCAAGGGTACGTCTTCCTTGTTCCACCCTTTCTTGCTGATCTCTGGGACCTGGGATACCTGAAGGCTGCTCCTACTAGTAAAGACTGAGGCAAAGGTGGCATTCAGTACTGCATCCTCTTCCATGTCCTGTGTAACCAGGTCGCCGATCTCATTGAGCAATGAGTTCATATTTTCCCCGGTCTTCTTTTTGTCACCTATGTACATATAGAAACACTTATTGTTGCCTTTGACATGCCTTGTCAAAATAATTTCTATTTGGGCTTTAGCTTTCCTAACTGCATCCCTGAATGCTTGCAAAGTGTTTCTTTATTCCTCACACATTACCTGTCCTTGCTTTCACCTTCTGTAGGCTTGTTTTCTGTGTCTGAGTTTGGCTAGGAGCTCCTTGTTCATCCATGCAGACCTCCTGCCATTTTTCCCTGACTTAATATTCATTGGGATGGAACTCTTGAGCTTGGAAGAGGAAAATATTATTCAACTTTCTAGGATCCTCTTCCCTTCAGGTTGTTATCCCATGGAACTCTACCAAACAGATATGTGAAGAGGGTGAAGTCTGCTCTCCTGAAGTCCAGCATTGTAATCTTGCTTTTTGCCCTGCTCTGTCACCCAGGATGCTAAGTTCCACCATTTTATGGTCACTGCATCCAAGACTGACTTTGACCTTCACATAACTGACAAGCCCCTCCTTGTTGTTTATTATGAAGTCCAGCAGAGCACCTCCCTTACTTCTCTATCATTTGTGTCAGGAAGTTGTCATCGATACTCTCCAGGAAACTCCTGAGTTGCTTATGCCCTTCTCTATTGCCACTTCAGCAGATATCAGAGTGGTTAAAATAGCGCTTCAGGACCAGGGCCCATAAATGGGAGGCTGCTTCTAGCTGTCCACAGAACGCCTCATCCAGTTGTTCTTCCTGGTCAGGAGGCCCATTAGCAGACACTCACTACCTTGTCACCCATATTGGTCTGCTCTTTAATTCTTACCCATAAGGTCACAGTTGGCAAGCAGCAAACTCCTCTAGACAACAGGTTGGGTTGGCAAATGGGTGTGTCCATCCCTTGCAGCAGGGATTCGCCCATCGCTGTCACTCACTGCTTCCTCCTGGTGCTTCTGCATGGTTCAGGGTCAGTCGGCCCAGATGCTTCTTTTGACAGCACACCTGGTTCCTCCTCAGCTTTGAGGGCAGTGGGTCTGCTTCAGTATTCACCTACTGTCAATATTCAGGCAATTGATGAGTTTCAGCTGCAGTTCATACAAAGGGAGCCACTTCTTCCAGACCTGCATGACCTGATATTCTGGAGCCTGTAAGGCAAGGAGGAGTGTGGGCACACAGGCAGCATGGAGGGAGTTGGTGTGCCCTGGCACTCCCTCCTGCCTCATTGAGCAGCAAGTGTCAGAGGGCTGAGCTCAGCACTTGTGTGCAGGCCATGTTCATGAGATGGAGAGTTCTTACATCCACAGTGCTGAGTGCTGGGGCAGCTAAGCTGTGAAGAAGCTGGTGGGAGGGGAGAGAAAAAAGACCTGAAACTGAGTTGAGTCACCACAACCTCAGTCAACCTCAAGCTGAGGCTATACTTGAACACTACTATGAAAATGGGATTAAAAATCTCCCATTAATCTTGCTTTTTTCCATGTTTTAAGTATTTTCCCAGGAGGAGGCAAGGGGGCAAAGCATTATTTTTTCAGAAGGCTATTACACAAGACACTGTTCTTGCTCTTTTAATTCGCCTCAGAGCCTTCTGAATACATTTTATGCAAGCTGTTTGGATTAAAAGAACTGTGTTATTAGAACAGAAATATACCTGAGATGAGAAGGGCACTGACTTGTCTAATAGTTACTTACATTGAAAATAGACCTCTATGAGATCTATCATTGTTTGCCATGGGTTTTGTTTTGGCCTAAGAACATTAGTAGGTTTATCTCTCTTAGAGGACTGTGTGTGTTTTCCCATCAAGTATTTTTGATTACTACAGAAATATTCATTGATTATTAACCTTCACTATATATCCACTTCAAGTGGAACAATATGGATATTCATTCGAAACTCTGTAATATTTTCAGATGAATCTGTGACATTAAAAGAGTTTATGCATAAAAATTGATTGGAAGTTGCTCAAGTAATACAGATGATAAGCAAACCTAAGCAAGGAGATCTATAGAAGTGATACATTGTTTTGCACAGTTTTCAAAATATCTAGAGTCTTGTTTTGTCTGGAGCACACTGAAAACTCTCTATGCAGTGCTTTGCACCAGCAAGTACCTTGAAGAAATATGCAACCCCAAACTGCTAGCTTTGTATGGTTTGGAGAACTGACATTATTAATATACAAGCAACTCCCGAAACAATTTGTTCTATTCTCTGAGCCCAGCCTTCTCATACTATTTTAGGACTTGTCCACTTTAGCTCTAGCCTCCACATCCCTCTCTTACCCTAGCTGTCTCTTCTTTGTTCTCAGCCATGGCCCCAGGACATCTCTCTTTAAATACTGGAATCATCTCTTACATCCCAAAAGGCCTATTTTCTTTTTTTTTTTTTTTTCATACCTCAAACACCTTTTCTCCAATTTACCCTCTCTTCTTCAGTTCAGCTCCTCTGTCATCTGCTTCTGAGTTGGCTATCTGCACACCATGAGAGGCAGTATGGGTTATGTGAGGAAAAAGCAAATAACTTAGCATAAGCATCTAAAATGTAAATAACTACAAATAAGGTAATCATCCTGCAGTGAATTTATAGTTAGCAGAGTTTTGGATAATGATTCATTTAATCTGAGATAAAGGTCTCGCTTTGGTCAAGCAAATCTGACCTGTGTACCTAATTTCAATTATGAGGCCTATGGTTACAGTGACAACTAAAAGGAAAGCCTTGGTCAGCCTCAAATATCCTTAGACTAAACACACTTCAGAAAGGTCATTCTTTGCATATGAGCCAACAGACACTAATGACTTGTCTGCAAAGTGCAAATCAGACTCATGATTTAATCAAGTGTGACAGCCATGATACCAATATACATATACCTGACAGTAGAGTAATCCCTGGGAAATAGCAAAGCTTTTCTTTTAAAAGCTAGAGACACTGAAATTTTTGAACAGGCAGGTTGTGTGTATGTATGCAATGCTTTTTATTTTATTTTTGTTCTCACTTTCTAAGAAAACATTATGGTTTTGAGCTAAAGGTAAATAGGCTGTTGAGAAAAAAATCAGCCTCCACTTATCCTAAACAACTTACATTTTCAATGCAAATGATCTTCATCTGTTGAAATCATTATGTGTGACTGAAAGTAGTTTTGGGCAAACAAGGAAGCATTATGCAACTCTTTAAATACAGGTAGCTTTTCTGGATCAACCTATAATTAAGCCATCCCACAACTACAACCAAACCACTACAAACTTATCACATAAATATTTAAACAGATAAATAGACCCGTAAAGACCCGTCTCTTCCCTCCCACTTTAAAGAGGCTATAATTTGACCAGATCAAAGGGTATATGATGAGGTTTTATGCTCCACCTGTGCTCTCGAACACAAAAGCATTTGGCACCTTTTCCCTGCCACTAGGCCTAACACATGGTTTTAAGATCATCTTATAACTTGGATTTTGTTTTGTACACAGCTCAAACAGTTGTTACATCAGTAACAAAATTAAAGGGAAGAGGTTAAACACAGAACCCTAACATAAAGCAAATACAGGAAGCCTTTAGATAATAATCAAAGGATACATGATTTTCTCACACTGCTGAATTCTGTAGTAACACAGAAGAGGCTTCACTGATGATGGATGGCTGAATAAGTCACTGAAAATAAAATTTTAATTGTTACCTCACAACCAGAATTAACCAGATGATAGTTAGATCTCCAAAGTCACAGTGCTTTTAAACACCAGCAAGCATTTACACAACATATTATCTTTTATACTTAAAAACTATGAAGGAAATAACAATATCAAAATTAAAATTCAAAGATCATACCATTATATGAGGTAGCACTGCAGACAATCATAACCTCTGCTGTGTTAGCTTTATTAGTTTTATTTATCTTACAGAAGTTGTATGGGAGAAAAAAAATGTTTGATAAAATATTAAGCCTAGTGTGCACTATGGATTCAGGAAAAAAAATTCCTTTAGCTACTGATGTTTTAAATAATGACATTGTTTCCTGGGATAACGGTCTTGTTTGTGTACTGGTATAGCATGGATCCGCTGGTCTTAAACATGATAATTGGGAAAAAAGAAAGCCTGGCCCACTCTTACAAGAAAAATGCTGTGTCCTGGTTTTCAGCTGGGATAGAGTTGATTTTCTTTCTAGCAGCTGTTTTAGTGCTATGTTAAGGCATGACATGGTGACAAGAAGATGTTAGAAATAGTTGTGTCCTCTCCATTCACTACAAGGCTCACTTAGCATTGAATGAAGTCAAGTGTAAACACTGGCCAATGAAAGTCTATTTGCCTCACCATTCTTATTAAAATTATTGCATTTTGCTAAAGTCTCTTCCGATTTCTGTTAGGTGTTTGCATTGACACCCTCTTTTGCTACTGCATTTTCATGTATGAGAATGAGGTAAAAAACACTATGTGAAAGATCTCTGAGCCATCACTTTTGGATGAAAATGTATTTCTTTCTATTATTAGTACCCTCCTGAGTGCTTAAAAAATGTGACTTCTGCTCTCAGTACTCCTTTTATAGTATTTGCTCATTCAAAGAGGAAGCATGTGAGAGGACAGGACATTTGAAACTCTTACTAAAGGGTGACTTGTGGGCAGGAATGAGGGTTTATGGCACCAATATCTGCCTCATTTCTTGCATCCTCCCTTGTAGCAAGGCTGCACCTTGCTACACCATTCTCATCTCTGCTTCCCAAGGAGGCAGCTCTTGCTGGTATTGTGGGAGATGCCAAGCCAAGGAGAACGTGCCAACATGCCAGGCGTGCTGTGCTTTGTGTTTCTGGAAATGAGTTTGTAGGGAAGACCAGAGTCCAGACAGTGATGCAATACATGCCTGTCATAAATGCAGCACTATAAATTTTCTGAATATGTTAATACAGTTACAGAAAGACATGAACTCATTCCTGAATATCACTTAACCCTAACCTCTCCTGTGACAGTTTGCTGGAGTAAACAGCAGTGCTGCCCTTCTGACAAATACAAATTTTGGAACTAATTTTCTAGACATCAAGATGTTTTCTTTTTTGAGAAGATATACATGCACATGACTCTATATATGCAAAAGAGAGGAAAACATGTAGATGAGATGAAGAATCTGTTTGATGTGATTTTAACAGGGAGGATGAACCTTGCAAGCTGTCAGACAGTTTTGCAGTTCCAAGGCAGTTACTTCTGCTTGAATGATAAGAGATGGTTTAATTGGTCAGAGCAGGGTAGGTGTTGTAATAAAATAAACTACAGTTTGATTAGTTGTTATTGCAGCTGAAAAGTGTGGTTTGATTTAAGCAGGAGATAGCCTGTGTAATCAGCTGATCCCAGAAGCGCAGTTATGTTTGCTATTGCAGACTTATAGCAAAGTGTTGGATAGTGGCTGTTTCACATGCATTTACGTATATAAAGATAAGCGAGTACAGAGACTAACAGCACTGACTGACAGAATACGCCCTTCTCTGACATTTGTGCATGAAGTGATTAGTGCTGCACTGTTGTTAATAAGGACCACAGCTATGACCAAAAGTTGTTTTCGTTAGTGATAGGAGCATGAGCAGAATAGAAACAGAAACTGTGAAAGGAAGTTTAGAAGATGGGAACAGAGCATTATTTAGTTATTTGTAGAATGATAGAGTATAAATGTACTATGATACATATAAATTCAGATTTAAAAAGGAAGTATTAATTGACTCTTTTCAACATTAAAATAACAGACTGATAGTCAGAACATCCGTCCCAGGATATGTAGCCTGTGCTGTGATCAACATTGCAACAAAAAATAGGCAAATCATTCAACATTTATGCCTTAATAAGCATCCACATACAATCTGGTTTAGGGAGAGTTAGAGAGGACATTGATGAATAAATATCATGAGAACAGACAACTTTGAAACCATGCTTTACTCTTACTGAAAGTAAACTGAAACATTTTTGAATGAGTAAAATGTGCAATAAGTTAACTATTGCAAGACTTGAAACAAAGTAAAAACTGAGTTTGGAAATAACATGTCATCTGCATAGATCTGTTTGGTTACAAGGGAGCAATAACTCCCTTTTCAAATATTGTTTAAAATCAAGCAGCTGGGCCATTGCAAGACAGTGCTGGAAGTTGCTAACACAAGATAGATTTTCCAGAATCTTCCTGCACACTACACGAAGGGCAACCCGAGCCCCAAAGACTAGTTCAGCAGGGGCTGTAGGAGTCTCAGGCTACTTTTACATTAACAAAAACTCTGGCACACCGACACTGGAACAGTTGGTTAAAGCACATGTTGCCAAGGCCTCTGCTTATACACTGAAGGTGGTTAGGGCAATTTCAGGTGGCCTCAATCAAGATTTAGCCTGGTTCCCTGACCTGAATGTCCTCTTCCTGTGATTAGAGGCTATTCAAAGGGCTGTTCGCTGGCCGAAGCTTTATGTTTTCATTACAGGTGATGAGTGTGTTCGATGAACACACAGAGTAGAAATTTTGATTGAGTTTCCTCCTAAACAAATCCAGATTTCTGGTACCAAAACTGGTCTGAGAACTGCACTGGCATGCAGTAGATAAAGATGACTGGGACGTTCACTTCAAAATGCTGTAGAGCAAAATGTCAATGTAGACACCATTCTGATGACTAGGGGACTCTTGCCCAATGAAGGGATCATACGATCCAGCAGCTTGTCAAAGGAATGTGAGATCTAAGATTTGCTATAAACCTCTGACACAGTAAGAAGACATCTCTAAGTTAATATTTCATGAGGTTCTTCATGGACTTCATATCAAATTTCACTGAAGATGCCTGAGTATATGATATTTTTCTAGCTACCTTCAGCTACAGCTACCACATTTGTCTCTGGCATTCCAAATGGAAAGACAGGTTCATTGCAATAAAAGCAGAAAGTAGACAAGTTTAATATTATAAAAACATCAATTGACAAATTTGTTGATATGTAAAGTCAAGATCATGTGCACCCCAGGCTATGAAACTCAAGTGCACAAGGAAAACAGGATTTTTTTGTCTGGATCAACTAGTAAGTCTATAGCTGTGCAGAAACTGGTGAATATCTTGCTAGCACAGCATAGAAAACCCTTGATGACATAGTAGGTGCAGAATCTGGGACAACTGATAGCATCATACCAAGAATGAAGAGAATATTAAAAGTAGTTAAGATCAAGGCAGAAGGCACATATCAAAACTAGTTAACTTAAGTATAGTAATGGCTGTGTGAATATGAGTTGTCGAAAACAATTTTCAAGCCAAGTTTAAAAAAAAAGTATTATACCAACCACATATTTGAGTTCATATAAAAAAATCATTACAACTTTAATGCACTGAAGTAATTCTTTACATTTACAGAAGGAATATCACCTTAATCTCCTTATATTCTGAAAAGAACATATTCTATTTCTCAAAATGGTACTTCCGATTTTTTTTTCTTTGAAATTTGCATAAAAGTCTTCTTTTCCTTCCAGGCAAACAGAGGAAAGAGAAAGGCTGTAAGAGGAAATGAGCAGAGACTATGTGTATTCCAGCAAACCCTCCAAAATGCTAAAATACTTAGTTGCTCAGTGAATAAAATTTCTGAAGAGAGAAGATGATAACTATATTTAAAAGTATTTCTTCCACCTATGCATCCATCAGCAGATGTTCAAAGGAGTTAGTCAACAGGATCCCCTGGGAAACTGCCCTCAGGGACAAGGGAGCAGAACAGGGCTCACAGATCTTTAAGGATGCTTTCCATCAAGCACAAGAGATCTTGATCACCAGGTGTAAGAAATTGGGTAAGAAGGGCAAGAGGCCTATGTAGCTGAGTCGAGACCTGCTGGTCAAACTAAAGGCCAAGAAGGAAATGC
Source organism: Streptopelia decaocto (assembly GCF_964273445.1). Taxonomy (NCBI): domain Eukaryota; kingdom Metazoa; phylum Chordata; class Aves; order Columbiformes; family Columbidae; genus Streptopelia; species Streptopelia decaocto. Next base: position 46,466,056 of record NC_138655.1, read on the forward strand.
ACCAGTAGTGGACTCAGGAACAGGTGTCCTGGGAAGAGTGCATGGACACTGCCTGATTGTGCAGAGATGGGGTCAGGAAGGCCAAGGTGCAGGTGGAGCTGAATTTGGCAAGGAATGCAAAGAATAACAAAAAGGGCTTCTACAGGTACGTCAACCAAAAGAGGAAGGTCAAAGGAAGCATGCCCCCCTGATGAGCAATACTGGTAAACTGGTAACAACAGAGGAGAAGGTTGAGGTACTCAACAGCTTATTTGCCTCAGTCTTCACAGGCAAGCTCTCTTCCTACACTTCTCAAGTGGAAAATGAACCACAAGACAGGGACTTTGGGAGCAAAGTCCCTCCCACTGTGAGGATCTGGTTCATGAACACTTATGAAACCTGAACATAGGTAAGTCCATGGAACCTGACGAGGTGCATCCCAGACTCCTGAGGGAAATGGCCGACGTGGTCAAGCCACTCTCCTTGACATTTGAGAAATCATGGCAGTCAGGTGAAGTACCTGGTGACTGGAAAAAGGGAAACATTGCACCTAATTTTTAAAGGGTAGAAAGGAGGACTTCAGGAACTACTGATCTGTCAGCCTCACCTCTGTACCTAGGAAGAACATGGAACAGATCCTCCTGGATGCTATGCTAGGGCACATGGAGGACAAGGAAGTGATTCTGGGCAACCAGCATGGCTTCACCAGAGAGGCAAGTCCTGACTGACCAACCTAGTGCCCTTTTACAATAAAGTAACTACATCAGTGAACAAAGGTCGGACAATGGATGTCAACTACCTGGACTTCTGTAAAGTTTTTGACATGGTCTCCCACAATGTCCTTCTCTCTAAATTGGAGAGGTGTGGATGTGATGGGGGAACGGTTTGGTGGATGAAGAACTGGCTGGGTGGTCACACCCAGAGAGTGGTGATCAATGGCACAATGTCTGGATGAACTCTGGTAACAAGTGGTGTCCTTCAGGGGTCAGTACTGGGACCAGTGCTGTCTAATATCTTCATTAATGACATAGACAGTGGGATTGAGTGCACCCTCAGCAAGTTTGCAGATGACACCAAGCTGAGTGGTGCAGCTGAAATGCCTGAGGGATGGGATGACATCCAGAGGGACCTGGACAAGCTGGAGAAGTGAACCCATACGAATCTCATGAGGTTCAACAAACGCGAGGTCCTGCACCTGGGCCAGGGCAACCACCACTAACAATACAGGCTGGGGGATGAAGGGATTGAGAGCAGCACTGCAGAGAAGGACTTGGGGGTACTGGTGGATGAAAAACTGGACATGAGCCAGCAGTGTGTTCTTGCAGCCCAGAAGGCAAATCATGTCTTGGGTTGCACCAAAAGGAGCATGGCCAGCAGGTCAAGGGAGGTGATTCTGCCCCTCTTCTCTGCTCTGCTGAGACCCCACCTGGAGTTCTGCATTCAGCTCTCAAGCCCTCAGTAGAAGAAAGACATGGGCTTGCTGGAGAGGGTCCGGAGGAGGCCACCAAGATGATCAGAGGACTGGAACACCTATCCTATGAGAACAGGCTGACAGAGTTGGGGTTGTTCAGCTTGGAGAAGAGAAGGCTCCAAGGAGACCTTATTGTGGCTTTTCAGTACTCTAAAGGAGCCTATAAGAAGGATGGAGATGGTCTTTTTAGCAGGGCGTGTTATGACAGGACAAAGTGTAATGATTTTAAACTGAAAGAGGGGAGATTCAGACTAGGCATTAGGAAGGAGTTTTTTACAATGGAGGTGGTAAATTACGGGAACTTGTTGCCCAGAGAGGTGGTAGATGCCCTATCCCTGGAGACATTCCAGGCCAGGCTGGACAGGGCTCTGAGCAACCTGATCTAGTTGAAGATGTCCCTGCTCATTGCAGCGGGGGTTGGACTAGATGACATTTGAAGGTCCCTTCCAACCCAAACTATTCCATGATTCTATATCAGCTTACTTGGTAGTCTCTATTTTGGTCATGCAACCTGCTTTAAAAAGTAAGCTGAAATTCATATATCTGTTCATGAGGTTTGCTACTTGATGTGATTTGACACTGTTACTGATTATTGTTCTCTGCTACAAGGCAGTCTCCTCTCACTGTCCAAACATGTCTTACCAACATGATTTAATTGGCTCTCATCAAATTACTATGATAATAAAAATTCTCAAAGAGCAATGATTGCAAAATTTCGTGCAACAATGACTCAGTCATGGACAAGATCAAACATAAATGTAATAGAAGAAGAGAGATGTTGAGCAACTAAAACTGACTCCTGCCACATGAGACACTCAGGAAAGCTAAGTTTGCCAAAAGACAAAATACTCTGTAGTTTACTCACCTGAAAAGTAATATTAAAATACAATGCCCTGTGAGGCAACTGGGCCAAAGCAATCATCAGAAAATCATATTTGAAAGGAAGATTAAACTATAAGGAAGGTTAGAGTCTTCAAAGTGAATAACCTATTACAGAACGTCAATCTACAAACGTGATCAGTGAAGGCCTAGAAGCGGGAGTTCAGAAGCTGGGGCGTGGATCTTTCTTTTAGTTTGCTATGTCATCAACATAATCTCTTTTACTTGCTTGTGAAAATTCTTTGTTTTTACATTATATTTTCTTTTTCATTGTCCTGTTTTTGGCCCTCACCTTGAAGAGTGAAACACACAGGAACACACAGCCCATGGGATCAGAATCGACATGTATACCCAACTCGTATATACTATAGACATGGTTGAATATAAATTCCCCTGAGACACATGCAGTGCAGACACTGCTCCTCAACATCTGTTAGTTTGCTCTACAGGTCCATTCCTATTTGTCGGCATTGTGCTATGTAGAGGGAACTGCTATATCACTTCTTTTTTTTTTTTCACTGTGTTCTCAAATGCTTTATGATGTTCATATCTAAATCAATAACCACAGAATCACAGAATGTTAGGGATTGGAGGGACCTCAAATGATCATCTAGTCCAATCCCCCTGCTGGAGAAGGAACACCTAGATGAGGTTACACAGGAAGGTGTTCAGGTGGGTTTTGAATATCTCCAGAGAAGGAGACTCCACAACCTCCCTGGGCAGTGAGTTCCAGGCTCTGTCACCCTCACTGTGAAGAAGTTTCTTCTAAAATTTAAGTGGAACCTCCTGTGTTCTTGTTTGTACCCATTGCCCATTGTCCTATAATTGGTTGTGACCCAGAAGAGCCTGGCTCCATCCTTGTGACACCCACCCTTTACATATTTATAAACATGAATGAGGTCACCCCTCAGTCTCCTCTTCTCCAAGCTAAAGAGACCCAGCTCCCCCAGCCTTTCCTCACAAGGGAGATGCTCCACTCCCTTAATCATCTTAGTTGCTCTGGAGTGAACTCTCTCCAGCAGTTCCCTGTCCTTCTTGAACTGAGAGGCCCAGAACTGGACACAATATTCCAGATGCAGTCTCACCAGGGCAGAGTTAGAGGGGGAGGAGAAGCTCTGTGGACCTACTAACCAACCCCCTTCTAATTCACTCCAGGATGCCGTTAGCCTCCTTGGCCACAAGGGCACAGTGCTGGCTCATGATCATCCTGCTGTCCACTCAGGTGGACAGGACCCCCAGGTCTCTTTCCCCTACACTGGTCTCTAACAGGTCATTCCGCAACTTATACAGGAACCTGGAGTTGTTCCTGCCCAGATGCAAGACTCTACATTTGCCCTTGTTATATTTCATTAAATTTTTCCCTGCCCAACTCTCCAGCCTGTCCAGGTCTCGCTGGATGGCAGCACAACCTTCTAGCATGTCAGCCACTCCTCCCAGTTTTGTGTCATCAACAAACTTGCTGACAGTGCACTCTATTCCCTCATCCAAGTCATTGATGAATATGTTGAATAGTACTGGTCCCAGTACCCACACCCTTGAGGCACTCCACTAGATACAGGCCTCCAACTCAACTCTGCCCCATTGACCACGACTCTGGCTTCTTTTCTTCAGCCAGTTCACAGTCTGCCTCACTATCCAGTCATCCAGACCACACTTCCTCAGCTTAGCAGCAAGGATGCTGTGGGAGACTGTGTCAAATGCTTTACTTGAAATCAAGACAGACCACATCCACTGATCTGCCATCATCTATCCACCTCGTTATGTCCTCATAAAAGTCAATGGGGTTGGTCAAGCATGACTTCCCCTTGGTGAAGCCATGTTGACTACCCCTAATGACCCTCTTATCTTTGATACGCCTTGAGATGGCACCAAAGAGAAGCTTTTCCATCACCTTTCCATGAATGGAGGTGAGGCTGACTGGTCTATAGTTACCTGGGTCCTCCTTCTTGCCATTTTTGAAGACGGGAGTGACATTTGCTTTCCTCCAGTCCTCAGGCACCTCTCCCATTTCCCATGACTTGGCAAAGATGATGAAGAGTGGTCTAGCAATTACTTCAGCCAGCTCCCTCAGCACCCATGGGTGCATCCCATCTGGACCCATGGATCTGTGGAAATTCAGATTGCTTAATTGGTCCCTAACCCAGTCCTCATCAACCCAGGCAGACTCTTCCATTGTCCTGACTTCCTCTGGGGCCTCAGGGGTACAGGGCTCCTCAGGACAGCTTCCGGCAGAGTAGACAGAGACAAAGAATGCATTCAGTAACTCTGCCTTCTCTGTATCTTCTGTCACCAGGGCACCCACCCCATTCATCAGTGGGCCTACATTACCTCTCATATTAGTTTTATCTGCCATGTATTTGAAAAGCTCTTTCTGTTGTCCTTGAGCACTCTTGCAAGGTTTAATTCTAAGGAAGCCTTAGCTTTCCTCATTGCCTCCCTACAAGCTCTGATAACAGCCTTATATTCTTCCCAAGTGGCCGCCCCTCCTTCCACAATCCGTAAACTCTCCTCTTCCACTTGAGTTTGCCCAGCAGTTCTCTGTTTAACCACACAGGTCTCCTGACTCTCTTCCTTGACTTCCTACATGTCGGGATGCTCTGATCTTGAGCTTGAAAGAAGCAATCCCTGAATGCTAACCAACTATCTTGGCCCCTTTACCTTCAAGTACCCTTGCCCACAGGATTTCCCCTAGCAATTGCCTGAAAAGGCCAAAGTTTGCCCTGCTGAAGTCCAGGGCTGCAATTCTGCTTGATATTCTGATCCTGCCACATGAGATCCTGAACTCCACCATTTCATGTTTGCTGCAGCCAAGGCAGCCCTCAACCTCTACTGCTTCAGCCAGACCCTCCTTGTTAGTGAGGATGAGGTCCAGCAGTGCTCCTCTCCTAGCTGGCTCCTCCACCATTTGCATCAGAATGCTATCATCAAGGCTCTGGAGGAACCTCCTGGACTGTGGCTGGCTGGCTGAGTAGTCCTTCCAGCAAACATCAGGGAAGTTTAAATCCACCACAACAACCAGGGCCTGTGACTGTGAGGTTGCTCTCAGCTGCCTGTAGAAGGCTTCATCAGCTTCCTCACCATGATCTGGTGGCCTGTAATAGACATCCACAACAGTATCACCTCTGCCAGCCCGCCCCTTAATTCTCACCAGCAGACTCTCAACTTGCTTCTCATTCGTCCCTGGACACTACGCAACACATTGTAGTTGCTCTCTCACGTAAAGAGCAACTGCACCACCTCGCCTGGCTGGCCTGTCTTTCCTTAGAAGGACATAGCCACCCATGACCACATTCCAGTCATGTGAGCTGTCCCACCATGTCCCTGTAATTGCCACCAGATCATAATCTGCTGACTGAACACAGGTTTCTAACTCCTCCTGCTTATTCCCCATGCTGCGTGCATTGGTGTACAGGCATTTCAGGGAGCAAGCTGAGCACACTGATTTCACTCTATGGGGATGGAATATATTATACTATATATTATATAAAAATATATGTATGTTATATATATACTATATATTATATATATGTATTCTACTATAATATTGTAGTATACTAGCTGTCAGAGGAAATTAAGACTGTAAGCAAAAGGAACAGTGGCAAAAATGCCTCTTGGGGATAAGTAGTAACTCTTGAGGTTCACAGGTGAAGTGAACCAGGATGGAGTGCATAGACTTCACTGCCATCTAAGATACAAATACAAGAAAGAGCAAGTTGTCAGTATTTCTTTAAGTTTTGTGTCCTTTCACACTTGCAGTATTCATCTCTTGGGCTGATTCCCAATGAATTGGCACCAGTAAGAACAGCAGGGTAAAGCATCAAAAGCTACTTTGCTGGGTGCAGAGAATTTATCCTGTCACAGGCTGGGCAGATGCCAGTTCTGCTCTTGGCTGTGGGTGAAGACCATTTTGCAGGGACAAAACAACATGGGTTGTTTTGCCCTAAAATTACTGGAATGACAGCTGCTTCATCTATTTAGTGGTAAGTGATGTTCAGTTTTACAGTGGCCAATCACCTTTTCACAAATACATGCCCATCCTAAATGGTGAAATCACATGTGGCTGTGTGGTATGAGCACATATAAAGTGTGTCTCATGAGCAGATATTTTACTGGGGTACAGACACTTAAACCTTCTGAAAGGAAGAAATGGAAACACTGCAAAAACACAAAAAACATTTACACTTTGGAACGGAAGCAAGATTTTAGTTAAAGCCAAAGGCAGCTTTGTATCAGGTGTCACTTCAGCCCAGTGTGCTGACTGTATCTATATAAAACAGAATTAGTGTTGTAAATAGTAGTGCTACTAATGTAATGCAGAAAATACTACGCAGGTCTTCTTGAAAGAGTTGCACATTGCAAGACATAGAAGACAATATAAGTCTTATCAGACATATCCCCCGTTTTCCATTGATACCCTCAATATTCAAATTCTCAGTTCATTCTCAGGGATAAACCTGTCCTGACAGAGAATTTCCATGGAGAGACACTCAGGGACTTAGATTAGAGAAACACTGTAGTTGTCGTCCTGGTATAATCAGTCAGTAGTACCTATGGGAAGATTGTTCTCCTTAGAGGTTTGGGATTTTGGGTCTCATTTCTTAAAATAATTTATGTGATGCTTACATTCTGCTCCTTTCTTTTAAATCCATTTACTTAGCTGGCAACAAATGCTGGTTTAGTTATGTATTCCTTCAGCCACCTAAGTTGCTCAACTCTCGCTAAATATGTGTCTGATAACACAATGAAGTACTTTAAGACAGACAGAAGAAGACTTTTGCCCAATTCCTCATTTTAACATAGTGTAACTTTCTACATTCTAATTAGTAACTGGTTTATTATGTTTTTCTAGCTGAAACAACCTCTTTTGCCAAGGTATTAGCCTAAACTATTCTGGTTGCATGCAAAAAATTAGTAAAGGAACCAACAACAATGGAATGAAGGTCTGGAATAAAAAAGTATGATGGTGCTTAATGCTGAAGAACTTGCTTATGCTTTTTAGATTGCAGCAGATATTTTTCTTTACCTCGATCCTTTATTTCTGTAAGAGGGCTGCTACCAGCCTTGTAGCTAAAGACTTAAGTGTCTTAAGTCACTCCCATTAACAGTAAAGCTCATAGGTCAGAGATTCATTGTGCCCAACCTATAAAAGGAGATAGCAAATGAAAAGATACCACACTACAGTGTATATATTCTAAAGAAGTTGCACTGGTTTTGGCTGAGGTAGAGTTAATTTTCTTCATAGTAGCTTGTATTGTGCTGCAGTTAGGATTTTTGATGAAAACAGTGTTAATAGCTTAGGGATGTTCTAGTTATTGCTGAACAGAATTTACATGGCATCAGGGCCTTTTCTCCTTCTTATGCTGCCCTGCCAGTGAGTGGGCTGGGGGTGCACAAGAAGTTGGGAGGGGACACAGCTGGGATAGATGACCTCAACTGACCAAAGGGATATTCCATATGGTATCATCTGGTGATCAGCAACAAAAGCTGGGGGAAGGAGGGAAGAAGTTATGAAGGCGGACAGCATTATTAGATGTACAACATTGCCTAACATAGTTGGCTATTTCTCCAGTCAACAGATGTAACGCTACTGCAGTATTCCACCTGACATTTATCATATGATGCTATTTTTATGCTGTTTCTCTTGTGTACTCATAGGAATACAAATATTTGTTTTCAGATTACAATGGAAAACATGACCTTTTTTCTCAAAATTATAATTATCATTTTTGTAAAACAATTACTTATTTACAAACTTCATGTTTCTTAATTTATTTCATGTTACTGTAAAGGGACAGAAACTTTCTGTATTTCAGTTGAGTTCATCTGTACTTTTCCTCTTTTCCTAATATTCATATATGATAACTGAGTGTCTTTACTGCATCAATTTTCATAATTATACAAGTTTTGACAAGTCATTAATATTTTAATTACAATATTCTCACAAATATGTTACAAGCTGTTTTTCTCCAAGCTCGCTTCCGTAAGCAAGAATTTGATCAAACCACGAATTAACTTAAAAAAAAAAGCAAATCTAGCTGCATGCACTTAAAGAGATAAATACTCATATCAATTCATACTTAAAGTATGAATTTCCAGTGGTATTTCCAGAACTGTCTTTTTATTGGAACTAGCCCTTCAAGTGTACCCAAAAAAACCCTTGCAGAAAAACATTAGAGTTCCGTATTTCATGTATTTGTGTTTGTAGACACTCTGAAAAGGGCATCTAGCTACAGGCTATTCTTGGTCTAACTTAAAATCACAGCATAAAGACACTGAATCAGTTTTACAGCTCAATGTTCTCTCTCACGGTAAGTACAGAGAGCTTGGAAGTTTTCTGTCTCCTGTCCCATGACTTTCTACTCCTACATTTCCCTCTTCCCAGATGTCAAACCCCTTGCAAGATGTTTAGCTGAGCTTTTTTTGTTGTTTCTTGAAGATCCTGACAGCAGCTATTTCAAATTGATTGAAAGTGGGCCTGAGAAACTCGAGCCCTTCTGCAGAAAGTGCATGTCCTGAAGCTCTATCCTGTGCTTCTTGTCAATACAGCTCCATCCTGAATGTGTCGACTGATCTTAAATATTACAGTTGGCCACAGAAGACAGGCTAACTCTAATGCAGTTAGTTCTAAAGCAGTTCATACTATATACAAAGAAGAAAACATTGCAATTACATTAGGGAGGATGGCAGAAACAACAGTTAAAGCTATCATGTTTCCTGCTGTAAGACTAACACTAGTTGAAAACAAGCAATTTCATTGCTAATAATTAGGGATTTTATGCTTCATCATTTAAAATGTGAAACATGATACAGAACTACATTAACTACTATAACATGACTAGGTTCATATTTCGATTCCCATTCTGCCTGGAACACAGCAACCCACAGTTGAACAGAGGAGCAAATCTCTTGCACAGGAGTTACTGCACACAGTCATTGGGGCAAACAGATGAGATAAACTCATATTGAATCTTACACTGAATCTTTCACCAGTTCTGCCTTGGTGGGTTGTGGAAGAAAATTGTGGAACTCTGTTTCTCCTCAGGGAAATTCTTAATTTCTTTCCTTGAGAAACAGGGTAAAAAAAAAAAGGAAGGAGAGCAGGTGAAATAATGAGTACCTAGATTAAAAAGATGTGACAAAATAGGTTCGGCACTCTTTGTGACTCAGTCAATGAAAAGAGATGAGGGAGATATTACATATACATTCACAAAGGAAATAATCTACAAAGTTTCTTACTAGTTCAGTTAAGTATTTCAGCTTTCTGAGTAATCATAAAAATATAACTTCCTAGTTTCCCTATCTCCATACATCATTGCTTAACTTTAACATTAAGTTTCATTTCAAGGCCTTTTTTCTTATGACCAAAACATACATTAGAAATAGCATGCAGCTGTGAAGATAACATATTCACTCCTCAAATTCTAGGGTAGCATTTAGAACTCAAAGATAACAAGTTGTAGGTTATATACCACTTTTAGACAGATAATCTATGATTTGCGAAAGTCAAAGAATAATTATATCAGGGAGAGTTGTATGTATCTAGTGAAGGAGAACATAAAATTAGACTTCAATCATAAAAATAGTGATTAGCACAGTTTCAAACCAAAAATACGTGTCAAAAGTGCAGTAGAATCTTGTGTGGTTATTAAAAATGAAATTTAATTTGCCTACTTGGAATGAAAATTAAAAAGTATCATGTGCTACCTCTGAAATGGCAGTGATTTAAAATAGACTCAAATGATGGTCTGGAGTTATATTTCACTAGGCAGTGAAGCACAGCCTTTGTGCAGTTTGCTCGGTTTAACATGCGGTGCAAGCATCGGCCTCAGGATGGCAGCATACGATGGCAGTAAAGCGAGAGTTTGAAATACCTGTTCCAACCCCAATATGCATCCTGATTTGCTGCAAACAAGCAAAATGAAAAATAAACACTGCAGTAACTCTTAAACGGCAAAAATCTTCCACAAATCAGTTTAGGATAAAATAGAATTAAAAGGCACCACTGCCCCATATCCAGATAAAGTGATTTATTAGTTTTTGTTTCTAGGTTGCTATTTCTGTTTGTAAGTGCTATGGTTTTCATAGTTTCATTTACTGCATGTTCATCTCCTATATACTTAATCATTGACACATGAAAAAGCAGCACAGAATGCAATGGTCAGGATTAAGCTTGCACAGAAAGGGAGCAAAAAAGAAGAAAAGAGAAATTTAAAAGCCAGTTCAGAAGTGTTGATCTTACTCAGCTGTCGGAGTGATGCCTTCTCCATCACAGATTCCAAGCCCACCTTCAATTATGGAGCAAAATTGCAGCCTATTTTCCTTCCCGTGATCAATGTGGTTCATTTTACTTTTTCTTTTGAAACCTGAATATTTTGAAATGGTGTCAGAGACAGCTGTATGTGGAAAGCCGAGATTTCTGCTAGAAATGTTTCCTGCCCTGCTAATCTCTAACCTTAACTTTATGCAGGTTGAACAGGTCCCAGAGTGTACCAAGTGTATCTTGAGCTGAAGGAATTACTCTTTAGAGAGAGCATATAAAATTTGGGGTGGTGTGAAAGTAAAAGAAGGTCTTTAGAGATGATGATTCCTTATCCTTCTGAGCAGAAATACTCAAGAAGAGGGTCTTTACTGGAAAAGTGCTCTCAATAGACATGAATAGTGTACAGGAAAAGGTCAGGTTTGAACTTTGCAGCTGGTTGTGTTCAATGATACCCTATCGCTCAGAAGCATTTGCAACAGCGGAGGTCCAACATTAGTTTATCTTCTCTGTTTGCCCTGATTACCATGTACAGTACCTCCTTTGCATTTTGCAGCCTGTGCTGCCATCATGTGGCATGTTGTGTGTTCATTTGTTGAAAATTTAAAAAAATAAATTTTATCTGTTTTCCACCATTTCTTTCTTCCCCTTTCATATGCTGCTGGCTCAGAAGTGTCAGTCAGGAGAGAGACTGAAGACTTAAATCCCCGTTAGTGCCTTGGAATTTTCTTCAGATTCTTTCCTGGTTTTGTCCTTTACTTGCAAAAGCAGCAGAAAATCCAGCCTGTCATGCTGGTCAAACCCTGCTGAGCCTTTGATATTGTGGGTCATTCTCAGCTTCACTGGAAAGAGCCTTACATACTAGTGACCAGAAGCTAATGACCACTAATCATATCTTCTTCACTTACGATGAAGGAAACTTCTGTCCTTATTTGGTAGTAGAATTTCACTTTCTACCTTAGTTTACATAAACAATTTGTCCTTTTAACCATTATCATAGGAGAAATTGGGTAAAAGTCCTCTCTTGATCCCCTAAAACCATAAAAGAGAATTACCTAGTTTGTTTTGTCTCCTGCCTCAGTCATAAAATGAGAGGACTTTGTACTTGTAGAAAAATAGCCACCTAAGGAAACTATTTCTAGAGGATTTTAGCAATTCATTCCAACCGTGACCACCTAAACTAATGCATCTCCAGTATCTGTTTTCTATTCTAGTAAGTTCCATGCATATTTCTAAGTACAAAATTTAATGCAAATCCTACTAAGTGCAGCAAGAAGATCACATAAATTACAGTTAGCTTTGGTTCATATCTCCTGTGGTCAGGCAAGAGACGAAACTCAAACCTTACATGGTACATGGGCTGTGATCAAAATGCCAAAAGATATATAAGCAACTTTTACTTTTCCATTAAAGCAGTAGTTAAGTAGCCAAGCACTGTTCATTGAAACACCCAAATTTCTAAGCAGCAATGAGAAGCCAACTACAAAACAAGCCTCTGAATTATTTGGTACAGTTTTATCATTATGATGATGTATGGTTCCACGTTACATCTAGAGCCTGCAGAGTCTTCCAAGTGTTTGGTGAACTGGCTCTTCTGGGAGTCTGGATAGAAGCCTGCAATATTTTCACTCACATATTTCCCTTTCACCTTACACTGATAAAAGAATATTTCTTTTCCAGGGACAGAAACAAAACAAAACAAAGTCCTACTGCCCTTGGGGAAACACTTAAAGAAGTGCTGTGTTGTTTTTGGTTGTGGAGTTTTTTTTGTTTTTTTTTTTTTCTTTTTTGGCTGTCCATTATTAGGTAAGTGACACTTGGCTCCAGTCAACTGTATCCCTCCAGGCAAACTTTGGTTTTGCTGTCAACAATACTACTGAATGACACTGGCTGCTATTTAACCTAAAGTCACTCTCATGTCAGGTTTCAATTAAAAATCAGCTAAAGGTTAGCTCTAAGACTCCTTTAAAAGTGAGAATTACATACTGAGCTTCTGTTTGCCTAATTTACAGAATAGGGCCAGGATCCTGAGAGGAGCACCTATTCTCCCGTCCTAAGTGTTTATTTGCTCATGCTTCCCTTCCACTGAAAGTGATCTGACACTAACATAAAGTAAAAGGAGCAGCATGCTGAACCATGAACCTAGAACAAAAAGGAGACAAAAAATTTATGTGCAACACTTTTGTTGGCTTAATCTAGTTTACGTTTTCGGACTTCCTTATGATGTGTTTCATTTATATATCACAATGCTTGGGATGTAAGCTGGAGCCACCCACAGACGGATGGATATGGGAACCTCACACCTCTCTTTTCTGGGGTTTAGGGCACACTCCAGTCCCCTCGACACTTCAGTCTGCTCCATCCCTGTCTTTCCATACTGATCTGGTTTCCATGCTAAGTAAACTTCAACCTATAGCACCTGTGAGAGCTGCAAAGTACTTTCAACAAAACCTGATCGGAGTAAGTAGCAGACCCAGGCCTTCATTGATCATTAGTTCTGGGTGCTAGGAGCCTAAAAAATAAGCCAAACCAAACCCCCTAAAACTCCCAAACAAACAAACAAAAACAAACCCCACACCAAAAAACTCCACTGCAAAATCTCACCTGTAAAAATCTCACCTGTACTGGATTTATTCTTCCATTAGACCTGAAAAAGCGTAGTATTAAACCATGTGTGAGGGAAAGGGGATTGGACTGCAAGTCTTCCTACCTGATTGGTGTAGGGACTTAATTTAGGTCTAGCTCTACTTAAAGTTTTACATCCATTAAAATAAATTTCTGCTTGTGGCTGTCAAGTAACTTGTGAACAAAAGAACAAAAAAAAAAGCTTCTTGAAGATGCCTTAATATTAAGATCTTATGGAAAGTCCTCACACATTTCTTAACAGAACTTAGCAAGAAGAAAATATGTCCCCAGAAGTTATTTTCTACTTGTTAGAAAGGTACAGCTCAGCCAAAGTGACTATTTCTGTTATCCACTGGAACTGGTTAATTAGTTCTTGCAAATGTCTTTCCTGACTTCATATATTAAGTCTAGACAAATTTTCTTATCTTTCCAACAGATGCTGAATGTAGTAAACATCGCGTTAACAGCTTGAGTGTAAACATCCAGTCACCATATCAATTGTAAATACTTAGTTATGATCATTTCAAAGTGTGTTTAATTTCTTTCTGTAGGAAAAATATATCTTCATAACGAAATCAATGTGAAATGAAAGGAGTAAACAATAGTTTGCAAAATAAATATCGTGAAGCAATTCCCCACCAAAGCTTCAGTAATTGCTATATGGAACAAGCTGCCCTTAATACAACAATTAATTAATTTTTCCAAATGAATTATGCAAGCCAGTATTTTTTTCTTCATTAATGTTTTGTTGGAGTGATTAAGTTCCATTAATGAATAACAAAGAAGCAATTGGAATTTTATTCTAGCTGATGTGTGCTAATGTGCTTAACTTGAACTAAATGTGTTTCCAGTATGTAATCAAATTTGAATCAATCAAATCAATTTACCACTGAAAGTCCTTTTGGAGCTGCAGCTGTTTTATATGGATGTTTCTTCTCAGAGAAAAATACAAACAAAACCCAGAAGACTACATGGCTCTGGAACATATAAGAGTGTAATTAGAAACCAATCTGTCTGATTTTTGTTAGGAGGATACAGTTTTCCCCACTTCAGGCTCCATTATAAGTCAAAGTAGCTAAATTATTTCCTAGAAATAAATCATCTAATGAATTCAGTTTTCAAAAAGCTTTGAAAGCTTTATGAATTCTATATGATTCCTTACATTTTTTTTCCACAAAGTGTCAGAGGGTGAATAAATCAACTAATGACATAATAGGAACTTCTGCAGCCTATATATTTTTGCCTACACTGTATTGTTTTCAGGGATGACCAATTTATTTAAAAATTGGTTCAAAAATGAGCAACACATACTATTATTATTGCTAGTTTTCATGAAACCTTTCTTCATGGAGTTATGAGGAAGGGTATTATAATTACTTTATCAGAAGATAGACTGAAGATGAGTTTGAGATTTTATTGGCAGTGTACAGTGATAAAACAAGATCCAATGAACACAATTCAGAAAACATGAAATTCTGATCATTTTTATTATTATTATCCAAAACATATACAAAAATTCCAGCTCATTAGGGTGGCCAAACACAAGCATGCCCAGATAAGCTCATAATATTAGAGATATTTAGGGTGCAACTAGACACCATCTTAAGCAACCTGATCTTATTTGATGAGCTTTGAGCAGGGGTTGGAACAGATGGCCTTCAGATATTCCTTCAAACCTAATTATTCTGTGGTTATGAAATCTGTTTAAACAAATATGTATTCAGCAACAACCTAATAGAAACAAGGTGGAGCTGATGTTTTTGATACTTCAGGCTTGTCTTTGTTAAAAATAAGCTATTGGGAGGCAATTCTGAAGGGCCAAGGAGTCTAGGAAGGCCAGACATTCTTCAGGAAAGAAATATTAAAAACACAGGAGCAGGCTGTCCCCATGTGCTGAAAGATGAGCCATTAGGTAAGAAGACTGGCTGGAGTGACCAGAGAGCTTTGGCTGGAACTGAGGAAGAAAAGAAGAGTTTATGAAGACTGGAAGAAGGGGTAGGCAACTCAGGAAGACTACAAACGTGATGCAGGGAGAAAATTAAAAGGGACAAAACCCAACTAGACCTGAGCCTGCCCACTGCTGTAAAATACAATAAAAATGTTTCTATAAATACATTAGTAACAAAAAGAGTGGTAAGGAGAATCTCCATCTTTTATTGGATGTGATGAGAAGCAGAGTGACAAAGGATGAAGAAAAGGCTGAGGTACTTAATGCCTTTTTTGTCTCAGCCTTTCATAGTAAAACCAGTTGCTCTCCAGGTACCCAGCCCCCTGAGCTGGCTAGCGACCTGCTACACCACTTAGGCACTTCAACACATTCAAGTAGGAACCACCCAAGGGTACCAAGGGAGCTGGTGGAGGTGCTCACCAAGCCACTTTCTATTGTTTATTATATTGGAAGTCCTGGCTAATCGGAGAGGTCCCTTTTGACTGGAAGTTAAAAAATTTGACACCTATCTACAAGAAAGGCTGGAAGGAAGATACAGGAACTACAAGCCTGACAGTCTGACCTCAGTACTGGGTAAGGTCGTGGAGCAGATCATCCTGAGTGCCATCAGGTGGCACATATGGGACAACCAACAGTCTCCTTCTTTGACAAGGTGATCATTTGAATAATCTTGTCACTGTCTTATTTGTTCTTTAACAAATTTTTCAATATATTTTGTTAGAGCATTTGCTATACTATGTGTTTACTTATAAAACATACAAAACCACCCAAACACGTGATAAGTAATACAGCAGAAAATTGCATGTGTGCTTTTCCTTTTAAGAAAGTTCTTCTCTAAATAAAACTGTTTCTGACTTATTCCTCTTCTGATTGGTAAGAAATATTAGACTAAAACTCAAAGGAATTAATCAAAAAATGTTAATCCCAAACATTGTCAAATAGTATGTGAGAGTATTACACTGTTAATGCTAGATAGCATTCCATCACTGGTTATGTTGGACTGTTCTGGAAAGCTGATATCTCTTACACAGCTTGAGAAGAGACCCTGAACAATCCTTTGGAATATGTATGAAGACAGAGAGAGAAATTCCCATTTCAGAATCACTGTAGTGTTTCAGAGCACTGTTACTGCTTGCAGGCTTTTACAGAAACCATCAGTGAGAACCAAAGGTAGTCAGATTCTTAGCTTTCCATAACAATCTCAGGCATAATCAGGTTAAAGGGAAAGTCTAGGGAGCACAGTAAAAATGAAAGTAATAGCTTGTGCTTTCTCAATTCTTTTTTATGCCCAAAAGTATTGGTGTTCTTTTTTTTCATTATCTGATGCTATTTATTTATGGCACTCAGAAGGATAAAGTTTCAAATTTCTTTCCCCTGGCATTGTGTGCAGAACCTAAACAATTGATTGTATCTATGTCTTGAAAGATAGAAAATGAAAATATACAGCAGTGCCTTAGAGATTAACTACAGACTGGCAAATAAGAAAATAAAAAAATAATTGAGAACAGAAATAGCTGCACTGAAAAACACTATAAATAACGTCCCTCTTTTCTGAATTTACTTAATGTTCTAAACTTATGTTTTAGCATTTTATGTTATTGAAAGGGTTAATATGAAGAAAAATCATTTATACTTTAAGGTCTCTTATGTGATTTTACCTCAAACCAAGCTGTATGTTAATAAGCTTATCTTTGGTTGCTTCATACAGTTTGGATTAATCAAGCAATATTACTACATTTAATATTGCATAAATGTGACTATAAATGCTAGATATTACCCTACAGTATCCATTGGTAATAGTTATATCAGAGTTTCAAGTTAGTTCTAATGCTGAAGCAGTGATAAGGAAAATTAGGTTTTCTATTAAAATATAGTTTGGCATATGTTTATGAAGGATTAATAGATAGTGATCACAATGAACAGTGATCAGTATAAACAGAATCAGTGCTATAATCTGAAACCTGAATTTTTGTTGGAGATAGTGACTGACCAGCCAAGGCCCTACAACTTCAGTGGACTTTCAAGGCAGACTGGACTACCCAGGTTTGGCAAATCTCCATTACTCCTGCTGATCCATCTGCTGGAATACATTCAAGCATTAACAAAGGCTTTAGGGAATATTGAATGAGATACAGTGCATGAAGAGAGTAAAAAGTACAGTCTCACCACATGCAAAGTTAGTTTAAGTTTAAAGAAAAACATTTATTTGTCAGCTCAGTGCTACATGCTATCATATAACATTTCTTAAGTGTAGTTTCCGTGTTCAAACAGGATTTTTTTCTTGCCCTTAGCTGGGGAAGTAGCCCCTTGAGAAATAAAGCAGTTTGAATTCCCTTCATCTGACAGGAGGAACTCCATTACTGAACCTGTAGGCAGGTTCCCCTTCAATATCTACAGCCTGCATGCTGCAAGCCAGCCCTAGAGTAAGCTGAATATATTTCCTTTTCTTTTTTGCCTGTGTCAAGGATTTTTTTGGACATTTCTTTTATCAATGTCCATCAGTTTAAAGTCATTTAAAGTATTTAAGCACCTTTTTTATTAAATTGAATAACTGTAGTTCTCTAATCCTAGTGGAAGAAGAATTAGTCTTATGTAAAGGTGTTGTATTTGAAACTGTGAAGAGAGACTTTCAGATCTTTATTACACTGGAAAGAAACAGTAGTTAGTCACTTGTGTTACTCTACTATTCCTGCGAGAGTGGGAAGAGTAGATCAAATGTGCAAGACAGCAAGAAAAATTCTTAGCTTTATCCATTGCCTATCTGTACCCAAAGCAAACGTACATCAAATCTGACAAGTGATCCCTTGCTATTCAAACTGCAAGAAGAGCTTGGCTCAAAAGTCTTTACAAAATTTACTGATAGCTAGAAAATCTACCTTCTACATGAAGGTAACAGTACAGAAGAAAAAAAATAAATGAATGGAATTTAAATCTATAAAGAAGTTTTCATTGCAGCTATGGCAATGGGAAAGAAGAGTGTTTACATGCTTGTGAAAGCAATGCTCGGGAGTAGAGAACAAAAGAAACCAGGCTTCTTTCTTCCCAAACTAGTGGTCCATGAAGCAATGTGAATAAGAAACAGCTCATCTGAATCTCTGCTGGTCAACACAGGTCTAAGGAAGACCTGAGTCATCATGAAAATGTCTAAGAGTACTGAGGAAAAAGTAATTTTAAGTCAAAGTAATTACTGTTCCTTCATGGCTGGGGTGTGTGCGCATGTGTGTGTGATCCAAGTAATTGCATTAAATAGCAATTACTTTGGGAAGCTCCTTTTAGAGAGGATGCAAAAGTACAGAGGGGAGCAAACAATAACGTCTCAGTCTTTCCAGAGGAAGGTTTGCCGTTACCAGTAGATGTGAAGCTCCCAGTTTGCAGCCAGTTTGGACACCACTTCTTATACAAGGGACAGGTTTGTACAAGTGTCAGGTCATATGAAGAGCTGCAGTATCTGTTTCAAAATTGACTAAGAGAATGCTTCCCTAAAATGAGAAAAATGCAACTAAGAAACAGTTGTTAATTGGCTGTTTCCACTTATCACTTACTCAGATGCTGAAAAGTGAGTAGAGCAGGGAAGCACGTTAGAATCACTAAGTATTTTAACAGTTAGAAGAATCAGAAAAAAAAAAATGAAACTAGTGGTGATTTTGCAGGAGAAAAATAATTCCTTCCACTGAATTCAAGTCAAGAGTGTACTGTGTGTGAAGGGACTGTATAATCTTTATAGTACTGGGCCAGATTGCTTATATGCATCCAAATAATCTTTGCATTACCCAGATAAGACACAAGCAAGCAATTAGACACTGACAACCTGCAAAAAGTTGGCTATGAATATCTGACCTCCTGGATAGTAAGGCCACCTAGGCCTTTTGGAATTCTTATTTGACACCAACTTGCACCCTGGGAGGCATTCATACTTTTGACAGTGACCTAGATTTGGAAATTAGTCTCCTACTTAGTAGAGACAAAGTTCCAAAGAACAGCTCAGAATGGGATTTCAGCTCTGGTGCTCTGCATAATCCTCTCTGTGGAGAACATAAGAGATCAGGTTAACTTCAGATACCTGTAGTTTCCCTATATGAATTCTGCTACCTTTTCTTGTTACCTACCCTGTGCTATGTAGAATTGCATCAAGGAAAGAAGACCCAGGGAAGAGTGAGAGTAGAAACACAGCATGTAATATTTTGGAGCTGTGTCTTGCATTTTACTCCTGTACTTTTAAACAGCAAACCCTTAAGAAACTTGTGAATGCAATGGACTGATTCCTCAGGGCCATGGAAGAAACAAAAAAAATCAGTATGTGAATCTTCTACACTGCCTTGCCAGGAGGTACTTTGAATTATGTTTGGAATGAACAGTCTGATGTCACTTGAAAGTTGCCCCTGCTTTGACTGAAGGTCCCTTCCAACCTATTTTTTCTGTGATTCCAATAAAAGTGTTAGTTTCATATTTCATGATACTTTTCCCTTTTATCACATGCTATTAACACTGAACCCTGTAGTACACTCACTTTCACTGTTACCATTCCCATTAAACAAATGGTTACTCTCTCCACCTGTTCCATTTGACAACATACCACTATTAACTTTACATTTTAAGAAGATTGACTTAATTAAGGAACAAAATACTGGGTGGAAAAAAAGTGCTAATCGACAAGGAAGTCTGAAGTATCCTGCACTGCATTTACTGACTAGAGTCAGTATAAGGACTCAAGCTATGGTGAGTCACTGAACCTGTTTTGGTGGTGACAAATGTTTCAGCTGCTGCAAACCTACTGTGATGCTCCCATTCACTACTAGGACTTCACTTGAACTCTTTGCTCTTCATAGAGCAAAGTAAACCACAGTGATGGATAATCCTGTTCTTCAACTTTTAGCTCATTGGGAGTATAGAAATCTGTTGAGTCACTCAAAAATTCTACATTTTGCAGCATAACTTGCAGCATAACTTGCAGCATATTACTTAGAGCACACTAGCACAGACTCATCCCTCAGTTATCCATCTGACACAGAATGCACAGGATTCTCTGTGCTTCCCGGTGTTGCAGCTCCTTTCCTACTCCTGCTGGTGGAGTTAAATAACAGCAGTAGCAGCACTGGAAAATAATCATGTCTTGTCTCAAAAAGCAGTTGAAATGTGTGATTTTTTTTTTTTTTCATGGCTAACCTCTTCCTTCCACCTTCTCAAACATAGGACAACAAAACCCTTTGTCGTGTCCTACTTTTCAATAAAGTTTTACAGTTGTCTTATGGCACCTCATCTGGATTGAATTCATGGGTTACTTGAAGAAATACCTCCTGGAAAAGTAGAATTTGTGAAGTCCTTCCTTACTGGTATCCATTGTAAGAGCATTCGTGAGTTTAAAAAAAAATATCCTGAGAATGTTCATTACATCGATGGAATTTGGAAAGTTATTTTGTTCCTATGTAGTTTTACCGTTAAAAAAAACCCCACACTTAATCTGGTCTCTGCGTACCTCAAGTGTTACAAAGTACTTTTAAGAAAAAGTGGCTGGGCCAGTAGGATGTTTTTATAGTGTTTTCAGGAGTAAAGGGACTGCATTTTGTAGTATTTAGGAAGTTTGAAGGAGCCACCCTCTGGATATACACAACTTCTGAAAAATATCCTCAAGATTGAAGACAATCCTAGGAGAGACAATTGGAATCATAAATTGTATTAAAGGCACTTCTTGGGTTCTCTTTGAAGTGGCAAATGGCATCATTAAGTGATTAAAACTTTTGCAAGCATACCCTGAAAGGGTTCAGATCCCCTTATGCCAGAGATGTTGCTCATGAACACCACCACAGTGAGTTTTGTGGAGGAAGGAAAGAGAGAAGAAGCAGAAAAAGATTCTATTCACATCCTCTGGAGTGCAGAGAACATTTTCAGGGATCAGATAGTAATGTTTTAGGATTCAAAGAATCTGAGCTTTTTGTATATATATTGTGACATACTGGAAAGATTGATAAGATAGGGCAGTAAAAGAATACCACAAAAATAGATAGATCCTTGATCCAGGAATAGCTTACATGCTTTTTATTGAATAAGATAGTGCAATATCACCATTCCTTGGGGAGCTTACACATTAGTCCTCAGGATACTGTTCAGGTTATGAATTATTCTCTCGTCTGCATGATGGGTGAGTTGAGTGCTCTGTCCCTATTTTATGACATACAGAATAACTCTAGAAAGCTTTGCTGGAAGGCACAGACTGTAGAAACTCCATGGAGCAATTTCTGATAACTGACTCTATTTCCTGTCATCCAATGTGGTTACTGCTCTGAATCAGTATAAGTTTAACTCTCTCCTTTCGTGCAGTTCAGATCCTTAAGGTGATGCACATGGTGAACCTGTCTTCTCAGTAGAAGCAATGGTAGTCACAATTGAAGTCTTATCCCACTTAGACCCCTTCCCTGAGCTTTTTACCCTTTGAGAGATGATGAGTAACACCCAACTGCCCGAAGGACTATGTAGGCTCCTAGGAAGCCTTTCTGGTAAAAATAAGTTCCACAAGCTATTATATGCCTCCAGGGTTCTATAGCAGAAGGAGGTTTTAGGGAACTGCCCTGTAGACACAGCCTGGAGTAGCAACTAGAGGTCTGGATCCCATCAGGCTGCAAAGAGACAATCATATAGAATCCCAGAATGCTAGGGATTGGAAGGGACCTCGAAAGATCATCTAGTCCAATCCCCCTGCCGGAGCAGGAACACTTAGATGAGGTTACACAGGAACGTGTGCATGCGGGTTTTGAATGTCTCCAGAGCAGGAGACTCCACAACCTCGCTGGGAAGCCTGTTCCAGTGCTCTGTTACCTTCACTGAGAAGAAGTTTCTTCTCAAGTTTAAGTGGAACCTCTTATGTTCCAGCTTAAACCCATTACCCCATGTCCTATCATTGTTTGTCACCGAGAAGAGCCTGGCTCCATCCTCGTGAAACTCACCCTTTGTATATTTGTAAACATTAATGAGGTCACCCCTCAGTCTCCTCTTCTCCAAGCTAAAGAGCCCCAGCTCCCTCAGCCTTTCCTCATAAGGGAGATGCTCCACTCCTTTAATCATCTTTGTTGCCCTACGCTGGACTCTCTCCAGCAGTTCCCTGTCCTTCTGGAACTGAGGAGTCCAGAACTGCACACAATATTCCAGATGTGGTCTCACCAGGGCAGAGTAGAGAGGAAGGAGAACCTTTCTCAACCTACTAACCACCCCCCTTCTAATACACCCCAGGATGCCATTGGCCCTCTTGGCCACAAGGGCACAGTGCTGGTTCATGGTCATCCTCCTGTCCACCAGGATCCCCAGGTCCCTTTCCCCTACACTGCTCTCTAATGGATCATTCCCCAACTTATTCTGGAACCTGGGATTGTTCCTGCCCAGGTGCAAGACTCTACATTTGCCCTTGTTATATTTCATTACATTTTTCCCCGCCCAGCTCTCCAGCCTGTCCAGGTCATGCTGGATGGCAGCACAGCCTTCTGGCGTGTCAGCCACTCCTCCCAGCTTCGTGTCATCAGCAAACTTGCTGATAGTACACTCTAGTCCCTCATCCAAGTCATTGATGAATATATTGAACAGTGCTGGTCCCAGCACCGACCCTTGAGGCACTCCACTAGATACAGACCTCTAACCTGACTCTGCCCCATTGACCACGACTCTCTGGCTTCTTTCCTTCAGCCAGTTCGCAGTCCACCTCACTACCCGATCATCCAGACCACACTTCCTCAGTTTAGCTATGAGAATGCTGTGGGAGACCGTGTCAAATGCTTTACTGGAGTCAAGACAGACCACATCCACCGCTCTGCCATCATCCATCCACCTCGTTATATCTTCATAAAAGGCTATGAGGTTGGTCAAGCACGACTTCCCCTTGCTGAAGCCATGTTGACTGCCCCTAATGGCCCTCTTATCCTTGATATGCCTTGAGATGGCACCAAGGATAAGTCATTCCATTACTTTCCCAGGGATGGAGGTGAGGCTGACCAGTCTATAATTACCCGGGTCTTCCTTCTTGCCCTTTTTGAAGACTGGGGTGATGTTAGCTTTCCTCCAGTCCTCAGGCACCTCTCCTGTCTCCCAAGACTTGGCAAAGATGATGGAGAGTGGTCCAGCTCTTGTTGCACCAGGTGAGTTTAATCACCAATTCCACCCATCAAGCTACAATAGTAGAGAAAATCTGGTCTTTCCCCTCTCTTAGCAGGGGCAAAGTAGGCTGCCTCAACCAAACCAAACCAACCCAACCCACACCACACCACACCACACCATCCTCCACCCCTTATACAGTACCTAAATCACAACAGAAAAATCTGCAAGATACACTATCAAAGCTGTTTCAATACACTGCAGTGCCATTGGTTCAGGAGTTAAACTGTACATATCTATCCAAACAAGCTTGGACTCTTAGAGGAGAGTATTAGCCAAAGTGCAGTGCCACAATAGCTAGCCTGGATCCAAGATCAAGCTTCTACTCTGGTCTCCTTTGTGCAGTGCAGTTTCTGGGAGAACATGAATTTCTAAACATGCTGTGAATTGTTTGGAATGTGACAAAGATTAAAAAGTTTACTGTTTATTTTGACAGATTGCAGATTGCATAGGTATGAGCAGAATAAAGATATAGCCAAAGTACAAATTTAGGAATACTCACTGCTAGGAAATACAGACTGCCTTATCTTATTGAATTATTTAGTATACTTCTTATAGAACATGGCCAGAAACTGCTTATATAGAACTTGCTTTGCATAACCCAGTTAGCATAAGTAACTAAGTTTGCTTAGGCCACAAGCCGTGAACTTCTGAACTTTCTGCCTAGAAGGGTCCTAGATTTGGTACAAGCTTGAAGATAAAGGAGCTTTCTATCATCAATAGGAGATGCATTCCTAGAAATAAGTGAAAAAAGCAGAACGGTAGGTCTAAAGCAGATGAGAGGCAGAATAATGTTTTGGCTGTTGCCAAGGTCTTATTTTTCTTCCCAGATGCAGGCACAAAACAGTAGCTGAGGGACAGGACTCAGATTAACACCTAGTCTGGTTGGTGAAAAACAAATAATACCCACAGAAATAAGAAAAGGCCCATCTGATGGAAATGAAATGATCCAACAAAGAACGGGGAGACCCCAGGCTCTGATTTTACAATTGACCCCAACCAATGTGCGATGGGTGGGAAGCTTAGATCATAAATAGATAGTTGCCCAGGGTTTTAATTGCTTGGGTCTCTCTTCTGAAGGCACCCAGCTCAAACTTCTCTCTTTGTTGTTCCTTACCAACAAATTATTTATTTAAGAATAATTTCTGGAATCCATGCCTGAGTTTCTGCTTCAAAAAACCTAGGGAGGAGAAATTTTCCTTAATATTGCTGAAACATTTTTGGTAGACTAAAAACCAAGTAAGGAAATAATGTAAACTAAGCAGTGTTATTACAGTGATTTGCAAATAGGACAGAACAAATATTAAAATACCAAAACACCTCAGTCAATCAAGAATGCCTGTGGAGGTTGTTTGTTTATTTTAACAGATCAAGGATTCCCTGCTGCACCTGTAGCTTGGTTGACTATTTCTGCATCAGGCTATAATGGCTGTTACAGTCATTCCCAAGAACTAACCCTATTATGCCACAGGGACACCTCTTGATGCTCTTGCAGCACTGAACTCTGTTTGGCATTGCAGAAGACCCATCTCTGATGTAATGTGATGCCCAATAAAGAGAGACCTCTTCTTAAAAGAGCACAGTCAGGCTCTGACCTGCTTCAGGAATTGCTCGGGCTAAGCTCACAGGTTTTGTTTTGCAACGTCTATGCAGTAATCTAACATACTTAACACATATTGACTCTGAAGGCCTGCCTGAACTGCAAGGTTCTTCCCCTTATGCCTTCAGCTAATTTACTGAAGATGAGAACTACTTGTGAAAAGTTCACATTTTACTCGTGTAAGCACATAGTTAGAGAAAGTGAACCAAACTCAACAAATATTTTTATCATGATAGTAGTTACATCAGTAGAGTAGCATCTTTAAATTCTTTTAGGTCATTGTAATGAAACCCTTATAGCTCTTAAACCCATTCTTCTGACAATTCTTACACTTTTTCCTTGGGATATATGGGCATAGAACAGAAACTTAGATAACAGGCCGAAAAATTAATGGGAATTTGTATTTATTCGTCTCAGTAAACTGCTAGTAAATTATTGGTTACATCACTATTGGTGACTGATTCATAGAACAGATGAACAATACAAGCATTGTGCATCATCTTTATTCATGTGCTTTCATTTTTCTGTTATTGGTGTTTCCCTTGTTTTCCACTGAAGAGTCCATAGTACACATTTTTTTTTGCAAATGAATTCCCTCACACATTCCCTGAACTTTGCCCAATCACTTCTAAACAATGAGAATGCAATTTAAAATGCAGAGTTCTTTAGAAGTATACTAATTTCTGGGCAGCTAAATATTAATTCTAGATATAATTTAACAGTAAACATTCATACTAGGAGTCTATTACAAGGCAGATGAAAACTAGAAGCATAGAATCATATATAAGAGGAATAACAGTTTTGATTTGTTGTGACCCCAGAAGACAGGGATTAAAGTCCTATAGGAAAAATATTAAATGATGGCTGCATTTTACGGGTATCAGAAACACACAAAGCAGAAGCACTACATGCTTTGCAATTTAATATGATTGAAATATCTCTTCAAGGAAACCACAGACTTCACATTCCCTCCAGAAACAATGAGACTGTTGGTGGAAATGTTTAAAGAAACTCATTGGAAAAATAACTGCATGATGCCTAACCTGCTATTACAATTGAAAGCTGAAGCTCACAGGAGTGAATGCGATTCATTGTGCTACATCATTAAACTTTATGAGCAAAATGATTACAAAATTCTATGGGGAGGGGAAGGCAATTACTTAATGATGTATAAAAACATCCCCATATATATTTCAGAAAGCACTGTGCATAAAGCTGTCTGCATAAAGCCCTTGGATGGTATAAACAGCCCAGTCAGTGGCATTCTTTTAAACTGTAGGAGTTATTTTTTAATTTTTAACACTGTCTCAGTCACTATTTAACATTCTATGTTCATGTACTATCTACATTGTTAAATTGCCCACAACTCCAGAGCAGTCAGGCAGTACTCAAATTAAGCCACAAAGTAATTAGGTTTCAATCACTGCATATTCACAGCTCAATTAAATTATTTACAGAGATGTAGACAATTCTGCAGAAAAGACAAACATTTCTATTGACATTCATCCAAATTGTAAAATAAATCTATCCTGATGTGAAAACAGAACTTAGATGTCTCTTCTATAAAGAACCTTTTCCTGCCTCTTCTATTTCACTGTAGAGGTCAGTTGTCTAAAAGTCTGGATATGCATACTCTTACCTTTAGAATAAAGGAGGGTTTTGTTTTAGAGTAATGAAGTGAAAAGGCAAACTATCAAAGAAAAAACAAAATCAATGCTTTTAAAGAGGATATATTTTTTTTCGATCGTCCATTCTATTACTTGTTAAACAATTTTGCTGACAAAAATAAAAGGCAGGCCTCACAGTTATAATAGAAAGAACTCATCAGTGTCACCCAATTCAATCTACTGAACAAGTCAGAAAACATAGCAATATTGGTCTACTGGACAGAAATTCTGGGACATGTACTTTTCAGCAGCCACAGAGTGGAGAACAACATGCATGCATTGACCTCACTATCATTTTTTTTCCAAAAATTACCCTTTTTCTTTGTCTTTCTGATTTTTCCCTTGAGTTTAGGTAATACAATCATGTCCCAGTAATTAGGTTGCCTGACTCTGGTGTTCCGAGCTAGTAGTATTTAAAACAGTACAGAAAGAAGAGCTTTACCTGAAGAGTATTCATTTCAGATAAGAAAGCTAGCTCCAAATTAAATGGGAAGCCCATCACATTTCATGTTTTGCTTACTTGTTTTATGGGCATTTATATACCACCTCCAAAGATCTGTCCCCATTAGAGAATGGCAAGTAAGTCCTCGTTCTTCAGTTATCTGACAGCTCTTAGCTCTGTCAATAGATTTGATACTCTGCAAAGGGTTAAACTGCAGAGATGCCCAAATTAGCAGAGACTTGAACCTATTAGTCCACAAGGCACCACGTGTGTATGAAGAGCAGTGGTACTTGCCCAGATGAGTTGTCCAGACCAGTAAGATGGGATATACCACATAAAGCCTCGTAGCAATCATAGGGCAATTATATCCCCCTGTTGCACTTTCTACTAAGTGCATGATGTCATGCAACAGCCCAAGGGAAACATTCCTTGTTGTACAGGTAATTATTACAGGAATAGTTTTAAAACCACCACCAATGATCAGTTATGAAAGAGGAGACAAAATCACTCAAAATGAAGCAACATTCAAGAGGTTTTCTAGGACACTGGACTATTTGAATGGATTCCCCTGAGAAAGTAAGGAATGCTATTACATACCAGAGATTTTGCCTTTGACAACACTCAAGTTACTGCAAATAAATAAGAAACATAATGGAATAATCAGCCTAGGTGGAGACTTTGATAGACTGAGATGATGATATCAGCCCTGCACTTAGGCCTAAACACAATATCTGTGTCAGTAGAAACTTGTGTTTTATCTATGTCAGCCCAGCCACCAGATGCACAGAGTCAACCTAGCCTTTAGTCTGCCTCTCACCCAGCCATGTCACTGGTAGAAAGATGAGTCAGACTGAGACACAGAAATTACTTTACAACCTGTGAGGTTATAAAGAAGGTATGTTTATTCAGAGCTGGACACACGGTGGATAGCTCTGCCCAAGACATGTGTGAATTTCCAGCAGCTGCGAGCTTGGTTAAATGCTGTAAAGTATTATATATTAATGACAGTTCTAGGAATGCCTATACATGTTCATAACCTGTCCCCGAGGAGGCGGTTTTTATTACAATGAGTTCCGGGAAATCATTTCCATAGTCTTCACCTCCCAGTTGCGCCTGCACGATGCCACCTGGTGGTCGTGGGCCAGGGTCTCCTGGATGAGATCTTTGTACGCTTTTACCTCTGGCCTGTGTGCTGAGTTGGCTGGGACTCAAACTGATGAGTTGGTTAGAACTGGCATATCTTGTGTCCTGTGCCCAAGATTCTTTATCTAGTTCACCCAGTGACGTAGCTAGGGATTTTTATCTTTGCAAGGCCTGTGAAGTTGTCAGCGAACTCCTGTTTCTCATACAATAAGTTACACAAAGCTCTAAGCTAGGCAATTGTTATGTAGGTTAAGGGTTAGCTTTTTAAGTGTTAGCTATTTAGTTCCCTGTATCAAGATTACTCCAAAATTTGCCACCTTTGGTGTTCATTATTCTTAGATCAAGTGATAGCATGGGACCCTAATATAGCTCTTGATAAATTATACTCCAAAAGCACAGCAGCAACAATTCTGAAGTCTATCAGGTTAGTACCAATATCAGTAGCTCAAAAGATAAGTAAGACATTCCACAATCTGTGACCAGGATTTAAAGCCATCTGGCTTTCTCTCCCTTTCTACATGACAGTCTCAGGTTTAAAAGACAGTATGTTATTCTTTTGTTGCTGTACATTTCTGCAGACAGAGGGAGGCTGTGGCATAGCAAAGACTTTCCCACTGCCCCATAGTAGAACTAAGTTGATCAAGTTCCCTCTACCCATTTCTGTTCTTTTCAGCCACTGGTATAGAAAGCACATAGAGCACATGATGGAAAATCATTGCTTTCAGAAAATATCTAGCTGTCCTAAGAACACTTTAGACTGCTCCATTTTAGCATCAGGAAATCATAGAATCATAGAATATATAAAGTTGTAAGGGATCATGATCATAACAATAACCAAGTCTAACACCCTGCTCCTCGCAGGACTGCCTAAAACTGAACCATATAACTAAGAGCTTTGTTCAGATGCTCCTTGAACAGGCTTGGTGATGTGGCCACTTCCCTGGGGACCCCGTTTCAGTGACTGACCGCTCTCTCAGTGAAGAACCTTTTCCTAACGTCCAACCTTATTTTCCCCTGATGCAGCTTCATTCCATTTCCTTGCTCTTGGGTGATGAGCAAATCCTTAATTGATCTTTATGAGAGAACTGGATGAACGGTAGAAGCTCTCTCCACTCTTTGGTCATGCACTAAACTGAAAAAAAAAAATCTGTTTTAGAAACACAACAAAATTCACTGTATTTGAGAGACTGGAATTCAGCCATTCTATTTCTTGTTAAGAAACAAAATACTTCATAAAATAGCTTGGTTCTGAACAGCTAGGTAAATTAGGTCAGGCCGCCATTAGAACGATTACCTGGAGAAAACACCACAGCCTCAGAATACTACAAAACAAGAGTCCAAGTCTGAAGATATCAGTCATAGTTGGACATAAAACCTGTTGCTTTCCCCAGCTTAACATTTACAATGAAAAAGGCTAGTTACTACTGAAGTAGAAGTTGGGAAGAAAGTTAATGAGAGTTTTGTGTTGATGGTTAAGGAAGCAATATTTGAGCACTCAGTATTAAAAATCAAATGATAACCAGAAATACAGAAAACAAATGCCCAGATAATAGCAAATATATATGCATGTACACATAATAGAGAAAGAAATAAGACAGTATTGAGGTTAACAGGTTATTATAAACTAAAGTTCATTGTAAAGTCTTTTGTTCCAAGTACATATCAGAGCATTTGATAAATTGAGAGATAGAGAACAACTATGACCATCACTGTGCTCAGTACCAACTAACAAATAGTCTCTGAAGTCAGAAGCTCTTTTACAAAGAGAAAGTACAGGTAGGCTTATGGAAATTATATTAGGTTTGCTTCTTTCAGAAATCACTCCAAGATCTGCCTTTTGGTGGAAGGAGAGAGAGAAACAGAGAAAAGAGACTAGACTCTATGCACTGCATTCAAGAGAGTGCTCCTTTCTTGTGCTTGTCCTACTACATGGTATGTGCTAATATAAGATCCAAAGTCTCAGTGGGGAACTTGAATGCACATCCTTTCATCCCTTAGGCATTTAGCACTATATCCTATCAAACTGTACTCTACTGTAGCTAGAATCTATTGCTGTTACAATTACTGACTCTGCCAAGACTACATATAATCTGCTAGTCAAGGCACAGCAGCTCATCTACCAGCAACACAAATGTTGCTTTTGCCAACACGTGTCAACAGGAGAAACAACATCTCTCTAAGACTAAAAGCCATGGTCTTCTCCTTGCTCCCTTAAATTAAATTAAAAACAGAACACATTTTACTTTTCTTAGAATCACAGAATCATAGAACGACCTGTGTTGGAAGGGACACACAAGGATAATTGAGTACAACTCCTGTCCCTGCAAATGACAACCCCCAAATTCACACGATGTGTCTGAGGGCATTGTCCAATTGCTTCTTGAATACTGTCAGGCTTGTAACAAGTCCAATAATTTATTTACAAAGGCAATTAAATGGAGCAGATAACACAAACAAAACCTATAGAATTTGGGAATTAAAGCGTTGTTGCTCTTTCAGGCTGGACCAGGGAAACAACTTTTTATGTTGACCAGCGTTTGGTCTTCTAAAGAATTTAAGGCAGAAAGTACAAGTCATCCCTTTTCCAGCTGCAGTCAAAAATCATGTGTTACAACATTATATTGTTGACTCACATGTAAACCAAGTCACATATTTTGAAGACCCAAAATGCTTTTCAAGCTCAGTTTGAAGTCCCATTTATTTATTTTTCTGTCTCACCAGTTCAAGTTAAAATTAAAGGCTGAGAAACACAAGCTATTCCTGTAATTTAATGGATGAAAACAGAATAATTTACTGTGAGACTCAGTGAGCACATTAGTATATGTAAGGCATATTTTGCTGTTAATTAACCTCATGCAGAGATGAGACAAAATGACCCAGCAGTACAGATTTGACTTTTACTTATTTTTGTCTTGGTACATTCCATTACCCATGTGTCCTCTCCCTTGCCCACTTCCATATGTTGTCACTTTTCACTACCATTTTATTGTAAACAGCTAACAAAAATAAAGAAAAAGGCATGGTAAGATAGTAGTTAGCACCTTCCAGCTAATAATTACAGACTTGTTATTTCTGCTGTTATTTGGATTTAAAAAAACCCAACAACCTACTTTTCTTGTTTCAGGGGGAAAATTGAAGCCTTCCTGCTTCTACAGCAGTGGATTCTTGTGACTGGCAATGCTGATGCATTCATTACAACTAATGCAGACAGTTAAAGGTCAACACGCTGGAACACTAACATGACTCAGGCTTAATTTAAAAGAAATAATTTGAACAGAAAATCTAAAAAAAATAGATTAGGTGTTTTCATAAATAAACAATGAGAACTTCAGAAGTAATTAAATGTAAGCACAGATATGACAAAGACAACACATCTACAGGCAGCTGATAAGCAAAAACTAATGTAACAGGCAACTTCCAATAGATGAACATCTGCCTTTATCCTTCAAAGCACCTGAAAATTCCTGGTCTTTTTATTTTTTTCTGTCCCTCATTGAGTATACATCTCAGGTCAAATAATGTATTCCCAGGGAAAGAACATTGTCATATAGAAAACATTACTTCAGGGAATAAAGCAAAACTCAGGGCCACTGAGTGCAGCTATATGAACAGCAAAAATCATGGAATCATAGAATCATTTAGGTTGGAAAAAACGCTTTAGATAACTGAGTGCAACTGTAAACATAACACTTTCAAGTCCACCACTAAACTGTGTTCCTAATTGACACATCTATAAGTGTTTTGAACACCTCCAGGGATGGTGACTCAACCACTTCCCTGGGCAGCCTGTTCCAATGTTTGACAACCATTCTGGTGAAGAAATTTTTCCTAATATCCAATCTGACCCTCAGCTGCTGCTCATCAGACTTGTGCTCCAGACCCTTCCCCAGCTTAGTTGCCCTTCTCTGAACTCTCTCCAGCACCTCAGTGTCTTTCCTGTAGTGCGGGGCCCTAAACTGAATACAGTACTCAAAGTGTAGACTCACCAGTGCCGGGGGATGATCACTTCTCTAGTCCTGCTGGCCACACTATTTCTCATACAAACCAGGATGCTGTTGTCCTTCTTGGCCACCTGGGCGCACCGCTGGCTCCTGTTCAGGTGCTTATCAGCCAACACCACCAGATTCTTTTCTGTCAAGTAGCTTTACAGCCACTCTTCCCCGAGCCTGTAGCTCTGCCTGGGTTGTCGTGACACAAGTGCAGGACACATGGCATTTGGCCTTGTTGATCCTTATACAATTGACCTGAGCCCATTGATCTAGCCTGTCCAGATGCTGCTGTAGAGCCTTCCTACCCTCAAGCAGATCAATACTCCCAACCAACTTGGTGTCATCTGCAAACATACTCAAGGTGCACTCGATCTCCTCATCCAGATCACTGACAAAGATATTAAACAGAACTGGCCCCCGTAATGAGTGCTGGGGAATGGTGAGGAGCTTGCTCTGATTTGTTAATTAGGTTAGTAGCAAGAGATGGCTAGAGCAGTTCACTTTTTCTTGAGAGTCTAATTCCATGGACTTCCTCTTGATATATATACTTTGTTTTCTTCTTGCTTTGTTGTTATTACTTCTTTTTCTTCCCCCTTAAGCCTTCCCTTAATTTCTCTTATTTTACTGGCTGTGTAAGGTTATCTAAGAATGAAGGCAAGAGAGAAAGCACTAGGAAGGAAAAGATATCAGAATAATAAGTTTGTATCAGGCCAAAAATTTTCCCTGCTGTTCTCTAGAACCCACTAGGCAGCACCCAAACACATGGTTAGCATTTCATATATACACTTATTGGCTCAAAACTTCAGTAATCATAGCTTTCAGGCAGAGATCCCAAAGAAATCAGCATTAAAAGAAAAGACCACCAGACAGAACCTGAAGTCAGGAACCTGGAGATTGAGAACCTGCTTTTCATTAAGGGATAAAAAAGTCCATTGCACCTAGCTATAAGCAAGTAAAAGGTTCTGAGCAGAAAGATTTTTACAAACTCGGTAATCAATAACTAATAAAAGCAATACCGACATTCTAGAAAGAGGTATTTAATAAGAGGCTTGCCAGACTGATTCCAGGTGTCTGTCCTACAGAAGAATATATGCTAGTTGATAAAGGATTGAAAAGCTTGTTAACTTCAAGATATACAGTTTTTTAGGAATAGAATGCTCCTGGCTAAAAAAATTTCCATCCTGGCCTAGTTCATAGATTTTGTAAATACATCTTCAAAAGAGTTTATTGCCTGAGACAAACTGAATAACCAAGACCCCAGTCGGGAAGTTAATGCAGAGTATATCTCTACAGATTTTCCTTAGGAAACCTTAATCAAAGCTTTGCTGCAGCTCTACTATCCTCCAGAGCAGCTAGTTCAATAGCTTTCCCTTTGCCAGAAGCCGTTACTTCCCTCTCTCTGGATATTGACCCTCCTATCACAATCAGAAGCAGGGACAAAAGTCACTGAATTTACTTTCGTAGCATCTCACTAATTAAGAGTTCAAAAGAGCAAAGGAAAGACCTCCTTCCTGGCTTCCTGTCCAATAAAAAGTACATTTTAGCTGCAAGCACTTACATCTTTGGCTTTTTTTCCCCACAGCTGTGCTTTACTCATGGAGCAAGTGACTGAACCTTTTCTTAAGGTTGTCCTGCTCTGTTTCATGAAAGCTTCCCTTTCCAGGATCAGGTCTAACCAGCAAGTAACCTTTTATGAGTCAGATGCTCACTATCTGCTGTCGAGGCTGCTAGGCAACTAATTACAGTGGGCCAGCACAAATTTATGAAAGAAAGCTTTTATAGATCTTGGCTCCCATTGAAGGAACCTGCTGTCCCCTGACAACCTGTAAAAGAAATCAGGTAACCTTTTTCTCTGCATGAATGCCTTCCTATATTAACAGAATCAGAGCAGCTGTTGTAGGAGACACTACTGGTCTTCGGGCAGGATTTGATTATTACGGCAGATGTTACCAGGTAATACTATTTAACATATGTCTACTCAGCCACTCATAGGCAGACTTGTGCCCTGAGTCTACTAGACCATATAGCCACATAAATACAGCATAGAGCCAACAGATATGACTTTTTAACAGGGATTATTATTCAATTCGGGGTTGTACAATCTGCAGTCACATGGCTGCTATCAATTCAGAGAACAAACAGAAAAAGCTTCTTTCTGCTTGCATCCTTTCCTCTCCAAAAAAGCAAAAAACTGAAGACCCCATTGTCTGCCATAATTACTTTTGTTGTGAATGAGACTTAAGGATGTAGATAGATACTTTTAGTTATGCAGGGCTTGGGGTAGGGAATGCTATACAAGCATACGAGAGTTTAATCTCTGTAATTGGAGGGGTTTTTTTTGTTTTGTTTTAGCTAAAGAAGAAGATTATTGAAAGACAAAATCGTTGCTGTGCTATATAACTGCCCTTGTGGCAGTGATGGGGTTTGGGAAATGAAAACAGTGCTTTGAAAATACACAGATGCCATGTTACTTAATTCTCCCACAGAAGCCTATGCTTCCAGGTTGTGTGCATTTTTCAGACCTGAAGGAAGGATAATCATCTTAACATTTGTCACATGTGTTTTCTTTGGAGGCACACATCTGTACCAGTCTGGGATGATTATCTTCATGGACTGCTTTTAGTTTTGCATCATTTATGTGTGCCGATTTCACATTTTCAAAACAGCGGAAAGTGTTGATTGGTGAAGATACAGTCATGCAACTATGAACTAATTCACCTATAAACTTGCATATGCAGTTTCAGTTAGGTTGGAGCACTACAAAACAGGGTTTTGGGGATTGTTTTGAAAACATGTAAATGTCTGCATTCTGACATTGTTATTTCCAATTAAAAGAAATTCTATTGTTTCCTCTGGATTAAAATAGGCTTGTTAAAAAGGCTATGAGCAGTGCAATATCCAACATACAGACAAAACACAGATCTGTTTTTTGTTCAAATCCTCTTAGTGTGATTTGGAGGCTGGATGCATACTTAAATCTGTTTTCTGTATTCAAACAAAAATAATCCCCCCAAACACTACTACTTTAGTTCGTGTTTGTATCTGTCACAGTTTAAGGCAAGGCGGCAATAAACCGTGGCAGACACTCCCTGTTACGACCTCACATCCCGCCACCCCTTTTCCTTTAGATTGGAAAGATGATATGAAAGATGATATGAAAGATGATATGAAAGATAAGGGGAAAGGAATGGAGACTTAGACTTCAAGTTGGAAAGATTTAAAGGGTTTTACTAATGGTAGCTTTCTTGGCTACCATAGTAATAAATCTAAACACAAGCTTCTTCAGCATTCTGTTGGTCTTCTTATCAGCACTGAGTACAGCATCCTAGGAAAAATATGCAGGCTAAAACTCAGAAAAGTACAGCCACCACTTAGCTGAAAGAAAAATCACATAAAAAAGAACTGATCTTGTTTTTAACAAAAACAGGACAGTATCAAACATGATTATTCTAATCTGAATTTAGGCCAGTGCTTCAGCAATGAAGAAATAAACAGCTGAACAATTTTCTAAAGTTTTTTAACTTAGAGATGTACAATATATTACACCAATTAACTGCATTTCTTACTTTTCCTCATCAATAGGTGCAAAAAGCATAGTCATACTCTTCTAACCTAGTCCACTTGTACACTACTCTTTTTTCATAGTGGTTAACACAGAAGTCACCAGGAACCTAATAAGATATGCTGTAAAAAGGAGCAGCTAGTCAGAATGATCCTGTTACTTCTGCAGACAATGCTATTGACCTTCTGCCGATCTGCTAACACTTATTTCCAGATCACCTAGGGTCAGGAGTTGCAGCTGTTGGATCAGTTTCTGTGTGGCGCTGGGTGCCTAGATCTTAAAGTTGAGGTCTAAGGTATGGGAATTGACTCTCTAGAAAGACACCAACATCAGGTCTTTTCTAGCTGGTTTTAACAAGTTATTTACAGTAAATACAAGAAGCACCATGACCTAACTTTCCTCAAATAAGGATCAGGGGCAGATTGATAAAGCTATAGTAGCAGAAAAAGTTGGTAGGAAGGGCCAAACTAACCTCAGGGGTAGCTTTACCTTTGTTGCAGGGATTTGTGTT
This sequence comes from Streptopelia decaocto, assembly GCF_964273445.1. Taxonomy (NCBI): domain Eukaryota; kingdom Metazoa; phylum Chordata; class Aves; order Columbiformes; family Columbidae; genus Streptopelia; species Streptopelia decaocto. The sequence goes on from NC_138655.1 coordinate 46,502,262, forward strand.
CTGTCTTCCAAGTCGTTTTGTTGTCCTGGTTCATCCTTTCAATCTTAAACTACCTCTTGAACACTCCTATGTGCTTAACCTTTTAACATAATGAAGCTAGTCCTAAGGTCGTAGCACTACCCTGTTCAGGTAAGGTCCTGGCCAAAAAAGTCATAAATTTGTTACCTCTACACTCAAATAATAGGACATATCACATCTACTCACTACAAAGAATAATGATAATTTGACTAATCCAGTAAATGACAGTGTCTCCTCTGAGTAACAGTCTTTGCTGCAGGCTCAGTATGGTGCTGCCTCACGTACCCTGTAGGCAAAGTCAGTCTTTTTTTCCCAAGAGCTTTGTTGAAGATGATTTCTTTTTCTGTTTCCCTTTCTTATGATGCTCCATCAATTTCTGAAACAAAGCAATTAGCAGTAATTATTGGGAGGCTGACAGAATGAATAGAGTTTTTTTAGATAATTGTCTTAAAATTTCCTCTTCTAAATGACAACAGATCTACCTCATATAAAGAAGGATACAGAACAACTCTGTCACTGCAATAACTCCTCCTTCTAGAAGAACTTCATTTATCATTTCAGGAAGCTGATAGAAGAAAAAAGAAAGAATGAAACCAATGAAAAATTAATTTTCTTCCTGCCATATTTATAATAGTGAAAGAATGGAAAGTATTTATTATGACAATTATTTTCATTAACATTACCACTGTGCATGATGAGTATAATGTAAGTACTATTAAGGTGAATATCCACGTTTTCCACCTGTTTAGCTGAAGAGAACTACTTGTGTAATTTTTTGAATTATGCTTGTAGTCCAGAAATTTTCAAGTCTTATATACAGGCTGTTGCTTGAGCACTGAATGGTGATTGCTGATTGTCATCTGCTTTTCTCTCCAAGAGGAATGTCATACTCTCTCTGCAGAAAAACAGCAATAGAAAAATAGATTTCTAGTTACATATTCATCCAAGAGCAATGCATAGTCTCTTGATATTTTCGGTGACATTTTAGTTATTAATATGTTCGGTTTTGGCTGGGATACAGTTAATTTTCTTCTTAGTAGCTGGTATAGTGCTGTGTTTTGGATTTAGTCTGAGAACGATGTTGACAATACACTGGTGTTTTGGTTGTTGCTGAGCAATGTTTATAGCAAGTCAAGGACTTTTCAGTGAGGAGGCTGGAGATGCACATGAAGTTGGGACGGGGTACAGCCAGGACAGCTGACCCAAACTGGCCAAAGGGATATTCCATACCATATGACATCATGCTTGATATATAAACTAGGGAAGAGGTTAGTTGGATGATGGCTGCTCGCGGGCAGGTTGGGCAATGGTTACCAGGTGGTGAACAATTGCACTGTGCATCACTGTTTTTGTATATTCTATCATTATAGTTGTTATTTTCTCTTCCTTTGCTGTCCTATTGAACTGTCTTTATCTCAATTAGTGAGTTTTGCCTTTTTCTTTTTTCAATTTTCTTCCCCATCCCACCAGGGAGGGGAGGAGTGAGCAAGCAGCTGCATGGTTTTTAGTTGCCAGCTGGAGTTAAACCACAACAGAATATTAAACGTATATATATAAACATTTATACACATATATGAATGTCTACTCATAAAGAAGGTGACATTCTGCCTCGTGATACCCTGTCCTTGACCAGAATCAGCAGTGTAGACATGATGCCACCCACATTATTATGTAAGGTATGACTCTCACAAATCACACTACCCTTGGTAAAACCAAGGAGTGGTGTGATTCTTACCCTCATTCAGAAAGGCATTTTCAGAATTGGCTGTTGCTGCGAGATGACCCGGCCACCAAGTGTCCTTGGCAGTCCACCAGAGCCATGGCATCACTTACAATCCTGTAATTGTTACCAATGACTGGCTGAATTGTTATATACTCATCTTTCCTACTGCCTCAATGAAGATTTATTTTATAATATTGTCAGACTCCAATACTGTTCAGCCCACAGAAGGCTGTGTATTTTAACATTTTTGCACTGTGTAAGAAATTCACAGATGTTATACGTACAATACATTTAGAAAACTCACTCTTATTTCAAAAACAAGTATTGTTTCCTTTCTGACATCTCATTGTTGCCATGTATTGAGTTCCTATTAAAGGGCCTGAGGCAGTTAAAAGCTGTACAGTTATATTCATTACATACACACAAACTGTTGGAATGTATGAAAGTGAGTGGTTCACTTTGCGATTTTGTTATACTGCTGGGCATATGTCATCATGCTCTAAGCCCTCTCTTGTATTAAAGAAAAAAAACCAAACAACACCATGTCTTTATGGCAAAACAGTGTTGTACTCCTTTTATGGACAAGTTCATTACTGAATACAATTTTCAGGTAGATGCAGGGAACATCTTTTCAGCTGCTGAGCCCTTACAAAGCAACAACACAGCTGATACTCTCAGAATGCTCATTTAAACAGTAAAGGTCATGAACACGGTGGTTGTCACTATAAACTTTTCACTGAATGACATTAACAGATATGAGGTTAATCCTAAGTGACTTGGTAAAAAAGCCAACCCTTTCTCAACAGCTTTCTTGTGATAAAAATTAACATGGGTTCGATAGGTATGCAAATGTATACTTTAAGCTTGTACAATCACAGAATAAGAAAATAGCTATCAAATACCAGGAATGGGGGCTTTATAAATAAGGCAATGCATAATGGTGTATGTCAGCCTCTATAAACACTAATATTCTTCATACCCCATAGTCACAATCCAGCATTTAGCATGTTACACACATAGATATATATATATGTACACACCTACTTGCCACTAAAAGAAAGACTTAATTGATGGAAATACAGCTGAAGTAGAATTTGGTATAATTCAGTATAGACATCTAGCTGAGTTACTCAAATGTCTGGATTTTGTTAGTAAAGGAGAAGGGACCTTTCTGTGCAGTGAAGCCCCTCTTTTGGGAAGGAAAATGTTTTACCCAGAATAGTTTGTAGACCAACAGTTAGGGTATTGTGTTGGGGGAAGTGGCTTCAGTAACCCTCAGACTCAAGAGGACAGGAAGTCAGATGAAAAAACCTGGCAAGAACTACACTGAATGATGACCACATAAATGTAACTGTCAATAAAATTATTCACCTTGAACATGATTCCTAGTCTGTAACCTGAAGTTATACAGATGGATGTTCTCTGGTATTAGGCATATAAAGCTCTGAGGTTTCAAGATGTACTTTGCCCTTCTATACTTCTGAGCAGTGAGCTTAAGTTTACCTTTTTCCAGCATGCTGCAATTCAGCACAATGGGAAAGGGGATGTGTGTGTGTCCCCTACAGCTGAAAGATGTCCCTAGTACACAGAACAAGCCAAGAAAGGTTTCATGTTTTTTCAGGTTCAATTTAGCTTTTTTAGAGCTATATTAATATATCTAAATATTGCCTTGAACAATGCAGTCCTTTAGAAGTAATTTTAAATTAATTATGTGGCAAACAAATAGATCTTACATACTTAGGAAACCTCAAGACCAGCTTTTTCATTTATCAATAGGCATTTGACATATAGTAGCTGCACCCTCTAATCCAATTAAAGGATTATCTGACATACTCGTTGCCTTGGTACGTAGCTCAAGAATTTCTGACACAGCTCTACAGAAGTAAACAGTGTCAATATTTTATAGAACTGTGGATTTCAGCTACTTCCCAATGAATTAAAATATTCACAATATATAAAAACATCTCCTGTAGAGTCCCCTAAATTCTATAGAATTGTTGTGATCATTTTAAAGGCTATCAGGAAATGACTAAATGTAACTGAATGAGGAAATCATGCCTTCAGGAAACTTACTTAATAAGAAATATGTGATTTAATGTGGTTAGTGGACCACATATACCACTTGGACCAGCCTTGTGGGATTTTTGTGTGTGTGTTTGTTTGTTTTGTTTGTTTGTTTTTATTCTTTTTTTTTTTTTTTTAACATTGCCAGTTCATGACACAAAGACATATTTATAACTCCTAAGTCGTCATGGACTAGATTGACTCTCTGAGTTCTTTCTGCTCTTTGCAACTGATTGTTGTGATGGTTTTTGGTCCAAAGGCCATGAAACACCAGCTGGTGATCAGTCACAAATATTAAGGAGCAATCCCTCCTGAAACAAATCAGTCTGGAGAAATGCTATCTGGAGCATGTTGAAGCAGGGTCAGGAACACACTTGTAAGTAAAGCAGATGAAGAGATATCCAGGTTCTGTCTTGCTTCCAATCACAGAATCACAGAATCACAGAATCACAGAATGTTAGGGATTGGAAGAGACCTCGAAAGATCATCTAGTCCAACCCCCCTGCCGGAGCAGGAACACCTAGATGAGGTTACACAGGAAGGCGTCCAGGCGGGTTTTGAATGTCTGCAGAGCAGGAGACTCCATAAGCTCCCTGGGAAGCCTGTTCCAGTGTTCTAATACCCTCACTGAGAAGAAGTTTCTTCTAAAATTTAATCGAAACCTCTTGTGTTCCAATTTGAACCCATTACCCCTTGTCCTACCGTTGGTTGTCACTGAGAAGAGCCTGGCTCCATCCTCATGACACTCACCCTTTGTATATTTGTAAACATTAATGAGGTCACCCCTCAGTCTCCTCTTCTCCAAGCTAAAGAGACCCAGCTCCCTCAGCCTTTCCTCATAAGGGAGATGCTTCACTCCTTTAATCATCTTTGTTGCCCTGCGCTGGACTCTCTCCAGCAGTTCCCTGTCCTTCCTGAACTGAGGGGCCCAGAACCGGACACAATATTCCAGATGTGGTCTCACCAGGGCAGAGTAGAGAGGAAGGAGAAGCTCTCTCAACCTACTAACCACCCCCCTTCTAATACACCCCAGGATGCCATTGGCCTTCCTGGCCACAAGGGCACAGTGCTGGCTCATGGTCATCCTGCTGTCCACCAGGACCCCCTGGTTCCTTTACCCTATGCTGCTCTCTAATAGGTCATTCCCCAACTTATACTGGAACCCTGGGTTGGTCCTGCCCAGATACAAGACTCTACACTTGCCCTTGTTATATTTCATTAAATTTTCCCCCACCCAACTCTCCAGCCTGTCCAGGTCATGCTGGATGGCAGCACAGCCTTCTGGTGTGTCAGCCACTCCTCCCAGCTTGGTGTCATCAGCAAACTTGCTGATAGTACACTTTATTCCCTCGTCCAAATCGTTGATGAATATATTGAATAATACAGGCCCCAGTACTGACCCCTGAGGCACTGCACTAGATACAGGCCTCTAACCTGACTCCGCCCCATTGACCATGACTTCCTTCTTCCCTTCAGACAGTTCCCAGTTCACTTCACTACCCGATCATCCAGACTGTACTCCCTCAGTTTAGCTGCAAGGATGCTGTGGGAGACTGTGTCAAATGCCTTACTGAAGTCAAGACAGACCACATCCACCGCTCTGCCATCATCCAGCCACCTCGTTATGTCCTCATAAAAGTCAATGAGGTTGGTCAAGCACGACTTCTCCTTGGTGAAGCCATGTTGACTGTCCCTAATGACCCTCTTATCCTTGGTATGCCTTGAGATGACACCAAGGATAAGTCGTTTCATCAGTTTCCCAGGGAAGCTCTTCTATCCCTCTTCTATTTCACAGTGTACCTACACCTTGAAACATGCACTACTAGCCACAAAACTTTTATATTGGCTCCTTGGCTGCCTGATAGTCTGAAACCACTATCAGAGGTCTTTTCTTCCCAGAGTCCTCTCATGACTCTTCTCAGCCCAGGCTTATTGGGCAGCAGGGAAGTGAGGAAATTGACCTTAGCACAAGGGCACCCATGGTATTTCAAGGAAAAGGTACTGCAGATTTTTGAAAACTAGGTTTAGTGGACTATTTAACTTAATTTGACCTCATATCTACTGTGAGTCAGAAGTCAGCCAGAATTTCTGGCAAGGCTCTCTGTCTTCTATTTTCCTTCTAGTTCCACGTGCACAGGGCACTTACAGATAATAAGAGATTATTGTCATCTCCTTCCTCACACTGCTTGTTCCAGTCAAGCTTTTCTTTCAAATACACATTGCACCTTGAGAATGCAGGCCAGAAATGTAGAGCTGATAACCTCAGAATGTAGCCCTGAGGGTTTTATTGTGATCATAATTTAATGAGGTATTAAGCCTTGGGCCTCAAGAGAGTAGGTGTTTTCAACACTATGGAGAAAGAAGTCATGAATTCAGAGTATAACACAAAATTATGTCCTGGAACTTAAAAGGGAGTTTGTAGTTTGATCTGTTAAAATTTAGTGTAGTGTACAAAACTAAGGCATATGTTAGGCAAGCCATCATCAAATGTTGTCATTAACTTTATCTGATCAATAACTTTACATGGAGGGAACTGCAAATATCTTCTTCCTCAGTCTAAAACACTGATCTACGCTATTGACATAATCCAGGATTATGTCATTCTGCAGTGAAATTACCCCAGTTATGTTAGAGAGCAGATGCATTTTATCTCAATGCAAATGTACTTCAGATTTTCCTTTGCTATTGACAGCTTGCAATCACTTCCATATGGTAGGAGATTAAAACAGGCCGCTCAGGGGAATGAAAATAAGAGATATGACAATTATGCTGAATAATGAATGCTTAAAGAAGATAAATCAAGACAACCTGTGTAGTCATTTACCATTGAACAAAGGAAGGCCAAATGCCTTGTGCAGAATTTTTAGGTACAAGATTGCTTACTGGATTGCTAAACTCATCCTGTAGGGTATCCTAAAAATCATAGAAAGGTTTTCTTAATATAGGATTCTCAAGAAAAAAACAGTATCCTACACAGGGAACCAAAAAACTCAGCAGAAACTTCAAAGTAAAGGTGAGGCTTATCAGCTAACTACTTTATCAAGGGCACCTGGGAGGCAAAAGTCAGTCACAAACAATATACAGCAAATCTCACTTTTCTGTGCAGACATCTCTAATGTTGGGTTGATGCAGCAAAAAATAGGATAAAAGTTATGTCTATTTCCTTTGCCATCAGTGTGACAGTTTCTAAGAAAGAACTGGTTTAGACAGCTGGGGTTATGACTTCTGACACAGCTCCTCTCTTACTGCTTTAAGCATAGTCTGGAGGAAAACTCCTATTTTCAGATTTACTCCAGTAAATTCCATCTTGAAGTTTGTTATCTAAGTCTAGCTGACTCATTGCTCAGGAAACCAAAAAGCAAATTAAAACAGAGAACAAAACTCACACTTGATTGATCAGTCCACTGGTTCACTTTTTAGGATATAAAATATTCAGATTCACATCCATTCTCTGACCATTTGGAAGTGCATTTCTTCTTACAGAAGAAGGATCCTGACCACAAGGTGACTGAGTATTCCAGGATGGGTATGTCTGAGTGTCTTGTGGAGAATGTGGTGGTTTACATAGATACATGAGAGTCTTATTCTCTAGCATAACTTTTCATGTCGTATGATACAGTTGTTGGTCCTCCTTTGCCTCCACAGACCTGCTTCTCCTGCAGGCACAACATAACACCATGCTTTCCCTCTGGGTTTCATATAGAGACATTGCACACTCCGAAATACAAATGCAGCCTTCCAGCACAGCTGTACCCAGGCAGGTCTTTTATATGGCACTAACTCACTGGGCATCTGCTGTGAGATCCAGCATCATCTACCATTTCAACACCTAGATTACTTGAGCAGTCTGCCAGAACAGCTTGCTTATGGCAGTCACCTGGGATGCAAAAAAACCCACACAAAACACCCAACAAAAACAAAACAACAGTTTTCAGTCTTCTGCACAAAATCACCCTTGGGGCATGATACCACTGAAAAGCATTATTTTCCTACAAAGAAAGACACTTTTATATTTCCACCCCCTTACAAATGGTAGTTGATTCTGCCTCTGAGTCAACAGTCCTTCTAGAAGAGAAATGAAATGTAAAGGATTGTGATAACATGTGAGGGTTGAAAATTAATGAAGGATTTAAGGAATTCTTCAGCTGCATGAGGCAAATACAGTAATTGAGTGAACGGCAAAGAAAAAGTACATGTGTCTCGAATGCTTGGAGGTATTTAAAGGTTCAAATAGACTATTAATCTAGGCCATCACCTACCACAGTCTCAAATTACTATTAAATCCATTGAATTTTGCCTTTGAAGCTATCACAGTTTAGGCAGCCTGGAGAGGAAAGAAAGCCAGGTTTTTCTCTGTAGCATTAGATCCATGAAAGGAGTGATGGTGTGGATGAGTTAAAATACTGATTTATGTTCTACTGTTTGGAACAGAATTGGCTTTCATTTAACAGAAATAGGCAAAGCACAGGTTTAACGTTGCATATAAACAATGTATCAATCATGATCAGAAAGAAAAGCTGGCAAAACTTAGGAGAAAGTGAAGTGACATGCTCCGAAAATAATTTTTAATCTGCAGAGAGAGATATTAATGTTTCATCTCTCATAACATTATAAACTGTGGCTCATTTTTATTAAGAGATCCACAGTGAAACAGAGCACTACAGTAAAATGTGATTTGTTGTTTCATCAGTGCTAGATATGGCATCCTTTCTTAAGTACCTTTCTTGAGTACCCAACATATTAAGCTGTGGAAAAGAGAATTGATGTTGGTGGAAGGGAGAAGGGTGGTGAAAAGTAACAGAGAAAATTCAAAATATCCATGTTAACTTTCATATAGAAACCTCTCAAATCTCTGGATTTTCATCAGGCATAACTATACTGTGCTTGTTGCCACAGCGTAAGAGCAATGCTGGAAAGGAGAGGACAAAGCAAATACAAATGCATGTAATTCTGAGCATAAGTTGTAGGTCACATCAGACTTTCTAAGACACTAGTTTCTGCCCAAAGACCATTTTCTTGCAGGGTTACTTCCTTCTTTAGGTGTTCATGTTTGGCTGTCAAACTAATAAAAACCAAACAAACAAAAAACAAACAAAAAACTTTGCATGACATAAGGAGCAAATTGGTTTGCTGGGGTTTCTGATCTGAGAAAGGATATCTCTGAGGTTGCTTATCAGCTGTATTATACCAATAAGGATAACCCAGGATTATTAGTCAAACAGAAATGAATCACCATTGTGGATCACTGAATGTGAAAAGCACCTGACATTTCCAGCCTCCAGGAATTGCAGGTGGCTCAATGGCTACTAATATAAAAACAGGACATGGATAACATTGTTATTGATAGTGACATATTTGAAATCCATGCAATATTTGAAGTAAATGAATCAGATTAACTGGAAGAGAATATAGGTAGTTGTTTTGTCCAAGAAGACAAATAAAACTAGCAGAAAAAAAACTATGAAGTAGGCTTGTGGCTGAGACTGCAGCATGTCTCTCATGGCCAGGCTCTCCAAGGCATTTAGGCATCTAAAGGTGCAAAAAGGTGCCTAATTGTAAAAAAAATTGCCAGCTTCCTATCTGCATATTTAGGTGCCTAAACACCTTTTAAGTGTACCCGTATCTCCTGGATACAAGCCATGCCAACATTTCTAGCTGTGGCAGTTGCTCATTCCCTTGACATATGGGACCTTCAACAGGGCAGTTGATGGCTCCCTAGCACCTTTTGTGCCCCACTGTGCCTGTCCCCACGTACACATCTAGGGTGGTGCCAGGGTGCTTGCTAGGTGCTTCACATCCTCCCCTACCCCTGGGCAGGGTGACTTCAACTCCACCAGCTGGGTGGGTTGGAGGGGTGAGACCCTCAGTCAGTTGACAGGGTCCTCAACAAAGGAGGTGCCTAGAGAAGCTGAGAAACTTCTGGACTATGTTGTAATGCCCACAGCCAGATCTGACCAGCCTATAAAGTGGGGTCCCCACCCAAGACCCTCTGTGAGTGGTCTTCTTAGAGCAGCAGGTCTGTGAACTGGAGCCCTCCCTTTAGACTGGGAAGCCATTTATGGAGACTTCCTGGGATTGAGAGCGCCTCCTCCTGTGGTGAGTGGTTATTTACTGGATATATCCTTGAATGAGTCCTTGCCTAACCAGGCAAGTGATTATTTCTCGTGGGTACCCTGGAGTGAGAGGCATCTGATTTTGTTTCTTGTGAGTGAATGCGTGCAAGTTGTGGATCCGCATTATTTTTATGTCGTCATTCCCCAATAATTTCATCAACTGATATCTGAACCTGTGTTTTATGTTGTCAGAGTGCTAACTCATTGTATGAACCCTTTTACTAGTTGGTTTATTGCCTGCACTTTTCCAGCTAGAATAAAGTCTGTTTTGGAATTATTGTCTGTCTAAAACTGTCTTTGGGGTGTCTCCATGACACTAGACACTTGTTAATGAGCCACTATTAGGAGCCAAGTGGAAGCGTTTGCATGTGTGTTTGGTTTGTTTTAAATGTTGGGTTTAGCTTTCTAGCTAAATAAAGGGTTAGGTTTGGAATAGATACCACTAAAGTTGTAAAAGGTGTTTTTAATGAGATTTTGTGTGTTGTAATACATCTCAACAAGATATCCTAAACAGTTAACAAACACCCTTGCAGTCTGAAAATATCACCTGTTTCCCAAGGGATGACCCTAACTATGAGTTAATCGGGTATTATGGCAACAGATTCCACCAGCCTTTTTCAGGTCTGTCTTCACATTGTATAAATAATTAATGGTTCCCTGAAGCAGGATCTTGAACAAACTCTCCAACTTCCTAGATGTATTCCCAGCCGTTGAATTTGTTTTACCTTATATAAATAATGAATCCATCAACTATTACTGCATATTTTAGTATATATTTAGCATGTATTTTGTGCAAGTCTCTTAGTAGAGCATATACTTGTTCAGAATGTTCGACATTTTTGGCCAAAAGCCAAGGTTTCGCAAATTTTCTGGACATGCTTGAACTATAACTAAAAGATATTCTGGTTTTCACTTGGAACTGAAGCAATCAGAACTGCTTTGAAAATTCAAAAATTAATCAAATTAAATTTGAAACAATTTCAGGTTCAGGATTCTATTTTTATGCTATAAATATTGCAAGCATATTTCTTATTTTTAATAACAATGTTTCTTACTAGAATAAAACTATCCTGTGGGGTTTTTTCTGTTTAATTAATAATTATTTCTTGTAAGTTTTGTTTTGTTGCACATCTCACTGCTGTCAAAGTTGTAAGCTAATTTAAAAATGGTCATAAACCATAAACTATTTTATACGTTAGGTACTCTGACTCCAAGACAGTGTTTCAGAAGCTTGTTACTGATGTCATTAGAGAAAAAATATGTTCTGTCCTTATTGAAAGGTGAATGGAAATGTTTTTGAATAATAGATGTTAGTCCTGTAAGGAAGCAGGGAGTCTGTAGACTCTGTCTCTTGTTTGCTCCAAATGAGATAATCTACTAAAACTGATGTCTGAAGTCATTACAAGAAATCATGTCTGGTCCAAAGGATGTATCTTAGTCCAAAAGCACATAATACAGATGAGATAAGTAATTGTAACTGAAATAATGTGATTGTAAGATCTGTTTTTTCATGATCCATCAGCACTAACATCACTCCTCCCCACCTACCCCCCTTGAGCCATAACACTGGATAGCTTTTCAGTATTGGGAAGTTATTATGTTTTATAACACTGCTGATTAGCCAGAACAGCATGCTTGGGATGATCACTGGGTTTGTAAATGACTTATGGGCTTCGATACCTTGTTTGTTTGTGGTTTGCTGCTGAGCAGAATCCACAGCAGCCCAATCAGAGTAATCGGTAAGGTTATGATTGCACAGATTAAAAACAGGTTGAGGATCAATCCTCAGCTTTGAGACAAAGTGTTATAAACTAGTTTGTGCTCACTCACTCTTTAGGGATAGCCCCTGCTAGGGAAGTTGGTTTTGTAGGGGGAAAGAGACAGAGTAGTTCAAAAGAGAGAAAGGAAATGATGTAACAACCAACAGATGCTGAAGTTTCCATCCTTCCCTGGAGTAAGGTTGCTAAGTCAGAAATGCCTTCCTTTCTCATGGAAAACACTGAAAAGGGACACTTCCACTTGGTTATGCAAATAGTCAGTTTGTGTATCACTTAGGAGGTGGAAAAATATTTTCGCATATCCAGTCTATCTGATCTGAACTAGTGTTCCCCAGTGGCTAACCACCAGGCCATGGGATAGGCTAGGGTGGGTGAACTGTCTTTTGATGTGATCCCAACTGAATAGTCTTTGAGATAAAGAATAAGTGTAGAGTCAAGAAACCAGCTCTGCAGATGGCTACTTACAAGATCCCAGATTGATGGATGGGGACAGATGCAGTTCCCTCAGTGTATGGTTTAATTAATCTCATAACTAAGCAAATGCCACTAGCCTGATGGTTAGGACACCTCTTCTGATGTGTCAGTGTTGCAAATGATGCCCCGTATCCTTTGGTGGGAGGACTTCTACTCAAAAGAGTGCCTTCATCATTGCAAAGCTGTGTATGATGAACACAGAGAGACGTACACCAGCTCATGTCAGAAAGGTTTGTTCCTATTGTGGGTGTACAGTTTGACCAAGGAGTCATGCTCCAGAAACAATATAAGCCTGGGCATCAGCTAAGAGGTTGATGAAGGCATGAAAACTTGAGAGACTGTCTACCAGAAAGATAACACTTAGAATTACATGTCAGCTGATTGGGAGTGTTGAAAACTTCAACAAAGCAAAAATGTTGGACTTTAATTTCTAAAATTGTAGGTACATTCCTAAATGTATTTGTGATTATACACCAGTCAGACAAGGCCAGTTATAAGAAATACGTTTAAAAAAGTAATTTCAGTACACTGGAATTCACTGCTTTCCTATGATAAATAATTTTTATGGACAGATACCCAGCAGGTATAAATACCTCTTTTCTTAATAACTCATTTGCTCTGTCCTTCATGCTTGGGAATCTTTAAGTGGCCATCTCATCTCCTCCTGCTGGATAATCTTTTAATAGCCTCAGTCATTTTCTGTTTTTCCTTATCAAAACATATGCAATAAATTAACTCATAAAACGTTCTTGACTGGCTAAGTGCACTCAACTGCATCAATTTAAAGGCTTCTTTTCATTCTGTCAAGCATTTTTCTGACATCTGTAATCATCAAGACTTTTTTTCCCCTATATTTTTCAGGAAACATTTCCCCTATTTACTTATTTCCAAGCAGCTTGGGGCATATGTGCAGCTAAGAAGTTTGCAAATGTTTAGTTGCTTAGACTGAGAAGATATTTCCTGCTGGACCAGAATCAATAGAGGTTTTAGGTGATTGCCAATGGCCTTTTAAGGAAATAATCTTAAACAGCCTTCTGGACAATGATCCTTTCAGAATGTAGTGTCGTTCAGGCACATTTAGAGGTCACCCATTCCACCATTAATTCAACCTTGCTGAGCAAAATGCTGAGGGAGGTACATTATAGCAAATACCTTTTACTCCATCAATAAATTCTCTTTCCCTTTTTGCTACCAGCGCATATTGCTACAATTAAGCCACAGTTGGATGCAGAAGTACAATTATGCGCTCTGCATTACTGCAGAAAAGAAATAATTACTTCAAAATAAATGTAATTTAAAAAACCTGAATGGTTTCAGATGCACACACTTTAAGATAATTTCAGATGAGCATTTTGCAGTCTGAACTCACTGTAGATGCTGTAATGAAAAGTTATATTTAGAGTATTTCAAAGATTAAGGATTGACTTTATCACATAGGCTTAAACAAAATACACTTTGAAAGTATCTGTATCATTCTTTTTGGCTACCTTTTAACAAATGGAATCTTCAGACAAACAACTGACCTACAACCCTGTTCTCACAGAAATTTGCAACTGAGCTGATTACAGTTTCAAATCCTCAGGAAAAGTTCTTTGGATGGAAAGAAAGACTCCTATTGTCTTTGCAAGACTCTGAAGTAGGTTTTTTCATTTCTAATGACCTTGATTTAAGGTAAGATTCCTAAGGCATAAATAAGATTAATTATTTTTGAAACTTTTCTCCCATTCCCTTGTCTTGGAACAAAAAGCTCTGTATTACAGGTTCTAAAGTAATCATGTTAGATCAGAAATGCATTGAATGGGCAGGTAGGCTCATTTTGTATCTATTAGACCTCTAATATGAGGCACATGGATGTGAACAACTATATAACCTCTTCAGTTTGGAACAGTCTCATACATGCCCAGCGTAGTTAGAAAGACCTAATAATGTGCAGCACTTTTCCTGTATGTTGTTATTGCTGCTTTGGAGGCCAGCTGAGAAAGGGGTCAGCAAGCTTCCTTCCTACTGAAACACTGTGTTCCTTGAATGGCAGTCATCACATTTGACCAGTGCAATACAAAGCAACCACAGGTTGTTTTCAGATCATTGTCAGAAGGGAGTACAGGTGCCCAGATATCCAAAATAGGTAAAAGACCCCAAACCAACCAAATAAACCAACCAAAACAAAAAAACAAAGCCCAAACACCCCCCACCTCCCAACAAACAAACAACTCCCCTCCACCAAAACCATGAAAACCAACAAAACCCAAACATGTTAAAGTCTTGCTCTTTTATTAAACTTTTAAATTAGCTATAAGAAATCTAGAATCTCTGTACTCTTCATCACTGTCCTTTAGGCTGCTGGTATGTTCATTATTCTTGCCCTTGTTAAACAAAAACAAAACCAAAACCCACACACAGCAGAAAAAGAAACTCCTAAAGACTTCCTTATGTTTACCACTGAAAGCTTGTTACGCGTAGTTTGTCTGTTTATGCATAAACCTAAATGACTGGAAAAGCCCCTAAAAGAATACAAGCTTCACAAAACCCGTATGGCATTAATATAGTTGTGTCTCTAGGTTACCTGGTTTCAAAGTGACTCAAAGTCTTCAAGGGCGCTGTTAGGAATATCTTGTCATTCTCCATTGCATGAGTGGTCATTTATGCTATTAGGGTAATAAGTAGAATAGATTTAACATGATACAAACACTAGATTTGAGTAAGCTTCTGGGAAACTTCTGCAAATTCACAAAGTTAATGACTTAACCTCACAATTCCCCAATGGAAAATAAATTTTAATGGTTTTGCAGACTCAATCTACATCTCAAGATGTGAATTTTCCCTAATTCCACAGTACTTGACTCCTGTTAACTGCTAAACTTAAACAAATAAAAACTTATCTTCCCACATGGCTCATGCAGCTTTACTGACATGGTTTCCAGTTCTGTAAATGAAGAATAAGGCAGTTCTCATCAGGTACTCAGAGCACAGAGGCTGGAAATTATAACTTTAGAAGGATATTTAAAAGTGCCAGTAAATATATGTGAACAGAAACACAATGTGGGGACATGGAAAATACATGTGACACTTAACAGACTAACAACAGGATTAGAGGATATTAGCAGATGTAATATCTGGTTAACGCCTGCAAGAGAGAAATTGTAAAAAAGTTTAGATTTGTCCTCTGAAATTGTTGAAATTCTGCATGAACAGCTTTGCACAGCTCTGCTAGGTTACAGAATCCAAAACTGTAGATATTGTCTCAAAAGAACTGTTACCTGCTTCACAAACAAAGCTCCTACAAGCCTATGCCAACCCTAGGATGGAAATGTTTACTGTGCTGGAAGGTGGTTCCAAGTATTTTGCACAGCAGTATTTTGTTATTAGAGAATTGGAAGGAAGAAAAGATTTCTTAGGAGACAGCAGAAATTTAGCAGACATTTGTAACATTCTAGACCTTAATGACTACTAGTAAAAATAGCCTTTGAAATTTTAGGAAGTAAAGACTACTATACATGCTAGCAAAGCCACGTCTTGTGGTAAGAACTAGTTCCAAGGTGAGAGAGAGAAATTCTGATCTTGACATTCTGGTTTGGTAGTAGTGGAATATTGGACACTGTCCTGCATGACATTCTTGTCTCTAAATTGGAGAGATATAGATTGGATGGGTGGACCACTCAGTGGATAAGAAATTAGCTGGATGGTTGCACTCAAAGAGTTACGGTCAATGACTCGATATCCAAGTGGAAACCAGTGACAAGTGGCGTTCCTCAGGGGTTGTTATTGGGACTGCTGCTGTTTATCATCTTTGCCAGTGACACAGACAGTGGGATGGAGTGCACCACCAGCAAGTTTGCCGATGATGCCAAGCTGTGTGGTGCGCTGGACATGCTGGAGGGAAGGGGCTGGAACACCTCTCCTATGAAGACAAGGCTGAGAGAGTTGCGGTTCTTCAGCCAGGAGTAGACAAGGCTTCAGGGAGACTTTCCAGTACCTTTATGGGACCTGCAAGAAAACTGAAGAGGGACTTTTTACAAGGCAGGTAGTGACAGGACAAGGGATAATGGCTTTAAACTGAAAGAGAGTAGATTTAGATTAGATGTAAGGAAGAAATTCTTCATCCTGAGGGTGGCAAGGCACTGGAACAGGCTGCCCAGAAAAACAGTGGATGCCCCATCCCTGGAAGTGCTCAAGGCCAAGCTGGATGGGGCTTTGAGCAACCTGGTCTAGTGGAAAGTATCCTTGCCCATCACAAGGGAGTTGGAACTAGATGATCTTTAACACGAACTATTCTATGACTCTGTGAAACAAGTCACTGTTTTGTAGCTGCTCAGCTGTAACAAAAAAGCATTTTCCACCCAGTCAATGTAGAGGACATGCTTTTGTAGGTTTCTAATCTTGTTCTTTTTTTGCCTTGTTCTGACTTTGCTAAACAACACACGTTGTATTAGCAGAGCAATGCATATTGACGTTTCCTAGTATTACAGTGAAAAGAGAATACTGATCTCCCTGCTCCCATAATATGTTAGTGTTATCTGCCTTCAATGGATTACTTGGAGTTTGTACACAGGTCCCAGAGTGATTTGTAATAACCATCTTAAGTTCCTCTGTCCTTGTAAGAAAATACTAAATACATCACTTGCATGTCTTTGCCATGTATTTAAATGACATTAAATATGGCAAAGAGCCAAATTCTGCTACTCCTCATCGTATAAAAATCCTGGGATGAAAGGAAATCATAGTATTACTTTGTGTGGGTAAGAAAATAGAACACAACCTGCAAACAACCAGAAAAACATACTGGGAGAGATTTCGCTCTCCTAAACAGTTATTGCAACCAACAGGTCACCTGCTCATATCCTTCCTAGAGCTCTGAATGTTGTGGCAGGTTTAGGTCCCTCATCTTGTTTGTATGCTTGAGTGAGGGGGGCAGGTACTGTGGCATAGATAAATGGGCCAAATTCAGCTGTTAAGCACAAGCTCTGGAACCCTCTAAGGAGGGTCTTTGCTAGTGGGTAGGATAGGTCACCAAGACACTCTTTAGTTGTTTTTGTATGGGGAAGATGGCATTCATTTTTTTTTGCTGGGTTTTCATACACTTTGCTTTACCCTAAGGGCAAAAGTTCGTAAAAAAAGTTGCAAGGTTGTATTTTTGTTTTGCTTGTCTTGCTGGGGCTGGTTATTGCTCCTTCCTCATTTCATTGGGCTTGTGTGGCCTCCGTTGCAGTGCCTCATTACAGACTCTGTTAGATGATAATTAGCAGTTTTGAATTACATTCTTCTATTCTAATTCAGACCTCTTACTTGCTTATCCTTCATCATAAGCCTTTCCTTGCAGGGAAAAGAGCCTCCAAGGTCTGGGGTTCATGCTAAAAAGCATCAACTTGGAGACTGTAAGAGACGCTTTAATAAATTGCCATAGTCATGCTACATAGCAGAAATCAGGATGGGCTGCTGAAAGGTTTCCTTTAATGTCTAGACTATAGATGTTTGTGTTGGATAGTACTTGTTCAGATATCGATTGTGAGGAGAAAAGTCTCTCTTTTCCAAGTCAGCTTTTATGTGGGAAGCAGACAGTGTGAGAGCACCCTGGATATTTGAAAATAAAATGTCCTGATTAGATAATATACCACTGCTTCTATTAATGCTGTCCTTGAATGCCAGAAAACAAAAAACGGCAATGAGAGTAACAAATACTTGTTAACGTAAGGGGAGAGGCAAGAAACAATAGCGTTATCCACTTTATTCTAGAGAATTTTGTTGTGAGAGCTGAACACAGCATGTGACAGATTTCAAAAGGTGTAAGTCATGCAATGCACACTAATGCCTCTACCAGAGAAATGTGTATGAAACGGTTTTATGACTGACTTTCAATATGCAGATATAAGCAATATTGCCAGTGGAAGGGTCTGCTTTTTTGTCACCACATTATGGTGTTCTTTGAACTTTCCTACTTAAAAATTGCGGTGAAGATTTTGGCACTGAAGTTCAGCCATGATCCTTCAGTCTCATGCTTATGTCATTCTTTTGCTGGACTGATTTCACGCAACTTAAGGAAGATTTTGAAATAAATCATCACTGTATTTTCATGTATTTTCATCTTCTCTGTCTGCAGCATATTACTGAAGCCTTGTTAGACATTCAATTATATATATATATATATATTCGATAGGTATAGGCATAAGGTGGGCATAATTTGCCCCCTATTTCCTTTGGAGATGCCTAAGTGTATAATAATAACAATAACAATTTAAAAGCACTTTTAACAGTTTCCCTGGGTATACAAGATTTCTGCACCATTTAATTTGCTGCCAGCAAAAGCATGAGAAGTTCATGTCAGAAATAGTTATGAAGAATACTTGGAATATAAATTTAGCATATGGTTTTTGCCTAAACAGAACCAGGCAGTGATGGCAGTGACTTCTCTGTCTGTCATTCTAGATAGTTTGTGAGGTTCAGGAGTTATCCACACCCACTGGGTTATACACTAAAATATTTTTAAAATGTGTGTTGCCACAATGAGATACATGAATCTACGTGAACTCACCTGCACATTTATTGAATGTGGCAATGACATGAAATAAGGCAGTCTTCCTAACTTTTTACGTATAAACCACAGCACTTGCATCATCCATTAGACCACTGGCATTAGGTTGTGATGCATGAACGGTCCAGATATGGTGATGCTGGCAGGGAAATAAGAATGAAATCGTTTTAACAAAACTGTAAAGCAAACATCCATTTTTTTTTTTTTTATTTCCATGTAAGCATAAGGCCTGATTACCAGACCATAACATTTACAGAATGAATTTTGCATATTTTCATTTAGAAATTTCTTACATAGCCAGCCAGCTACCGAGAAGACAGGTTTGTGTTTTGCATAAAGTCACTGAAATGGGCTTGCCAGGTTACATCTCTCCTATATGTCATGTTGCTCTTTGGGCAGAAGATGGTGCTGTTGATTAGTGACAATACAGCGCAGCGTTCTTCCAACAAAGAGATGATCAATTTGCTGTCACTGCAGTCATTCTTTATTGAACTTAAAAGAAGCAGCCATCTGGAACTTATTCCAGTATTTGACTTCAGTTACTTCACTGCTTAGCAGTGACCTACAGAACAATTGAACTATGTTTTTCTCCCCCTTTTTATGTAAATCAGAGAAAACAGAGAAAATAAGAGGTATAATGTGATATGTAATCACAGAATCGCACAGAATCACAGAATAGTTAGGCTTGGAAGGGACCTCTGGACATCATATAGTCCAACCCACCTGCTAATGCAGGTACACCTAGAGCAGATTGCACAGGAAATAATGTTTTGTTACCTGATTTAAAATGTAACACAATCTGTTCCAAAAGAAAAAACAAACAAACAAGCAAACAAGCCAACATAAAAATATCACTTTGGGAAGTCAGAGAAATGCTGTCATAGAATAAGAAAGAAAGAGACTCAGATACTTTTTATCCAAGTGTTCCTAGACCTTTAAAATTTTCCATTCAATGGAGCCTTCATATGGGAAAAATCTTTCTTCTGCAATGAAGTGCACAGTTCTATTAAAAATATTTAGTACCTTTAGTGCTTGTGAGACATTGCAGACAGCAGACCTGTGCACAAAAATAAATGAAGAGAATAAGATCCTCCATTATGATTTTCTTTCTTCCTGCTCTTCTTATTATGTGGAAAAATAACTCTTGAGATCAGGGCTAGAAGACTGCTAGTTGGCAGCATGGACATTTCTAGTGACAATATCAGTCAGGACGCCCAGTGCAGTGGTATTTTTTTCTCCCATTCACTAAAGATAACTTCACTTTTAGTAAATACTATGAGACGGCTATATCTACTGGAGACTACAGTCTTACCTTTCCATGTGACTAAAGGGACTCAAGGAGTATTAAGTTTTGTCCACAGGGTATTAGGACCTTATTAAAGGGCTAGACTAATTTGGAGTCTCTGGTGACAGGTTACCCAGATGCTGGGTCCAGTTGTGTAGTGGCTGCTGACTTCCACCTCATACATGCAGAATCTGTAGAGACAGCTCCGCAGCCCTTCTCTTCTCCCACAGCCTCTTATCCATCTCACATGCCATTCTTTCTTTCTCAGCATCATGCCTGAGCTGGTTTGAGGACCACAATCACAAGCAGTCAGGTCCTTTCTTCTCATCATTTTTTCTTCCTTCTTTCACTATTAGGAGGCGTCACGTCCCACCCAGAGGTATGGGTGGGGCGAGGGGTGACTTAGGTCGTGGGTCCCCTTTGTTGGAAAACAGTATAGGCAATACTTAAGGTCCATAAACAGAAGGTTTTTATTTCTCAGCTTGACCTAAATGGCAAATGATTTGGTGGCAGAAGGATTTATTTTATTTAAGGTTCAATTGGTTAATATAAAAAAGTTTGCTGCACATGTGGGGCTGTAGATCTGCATATGTATAGGTTACTATACTAGTTATAAAAAGGAAAACAAAAGAATAAAGTATAGGAAAGAAAGAAAAGAGAGAGAGAGAGAGATTTCACCATCCTTATGGCTCTGTTTTTTGTATGATGTGGTTCGTGGTCTTGGATCCAGTGATGTGCAGTGTCCTCCGGTGTCTTGTTCAGCTTCTGTGGTACGACTGGTGGGTGGAGTGGTCCTCAGGATGGTGGCTGGGCAACACAGCAGCACTTGTGCAGGTTGGCTTTTATAGTCCTCTGGATTGCGTGCTTGCGTAACCTTTGGTCTTTTGTGTAGGTGCTATTGGAGGGTGATTGCGAAAGATTGAAAAGTCCTGAAGGGTCTTGAACTATCTTGAAGGGTCTCGTCTTTTCCCTTAGTGCCAGGCTGGGCCTATGAGAAGACAGAGCTACCTGCATTCCAACACACCCTCCACCTTCTGTATCAGCCAACCAGCCATCCTTTGTCTGTGGCTCACTAGCTTGTAGTTGGTATGTAAATCTCAATTCACCTGCTCCTTGGAATGTCCCATCTCCTGTGGTGGCTGGATGAACTGGTTTTGCCACAAGGTTTGATCCATTATCCTTTTCAGTCTCTGAGAGGAGGAAACAGGGAAGGTGCTGCCATTCTCATTTCCAGTGGGAGCTAATCCTACAGTGTGAGAATATAAAAGTGGCTCAATTAGATCAGCGTCAAAGGTCACCTTGCAAAGGATTTCATCCATAGAAAAAAAAAAACAAACAGTAAGTATAAGTTAAGCTTTCTCCTGACAACATAATCTCATTTTGATGCAGTCAGCAGTTTATGCTACACATGAGAAAATGACTTTATAGTTCCTGCCTCTCTTGAATACAATTCCTTTTTGAACTCCTTCCTAGTTTTAACTTCCACAGCCTGTTACAGTGATTGGTTGTATTTCACCAAGTAATGGGATGATGTTTCATTCTTCTTTTTACATTTACATCCTGGTGAAAGGCTCTTGGGGCAGTGTGAGGGGGGATGTTTCTCTAGTTGTTTTATGAGGCATATTGAATAATAATTCATTACTTATCTCTTCCACATGTAATTTTTCACAATTCTGTAGCCTTTTCCCATGTTGCCTTCACAGCTGAGTTATTTCCAAAAGAGTCCTGCTCTATTTTGGCTCTGTGAACTGTTCAGGATTCCACATACAAAACAGCCACCAGCACGTATCAAAGGAGATAAAAACTCCCACATATTGCAATATCAAAATATCAAAATTAGTACCTGCAAAACAGTCATATCCTCAAAACTGTGTGTGTAC
Organism: Streptopelia decaocto; assembly: GCF_964273445.1. Taxonomy (NCBI): domain Eukaryota; kingdom Metazoa; phylum Chordata; class Aves; order Columbiformes; family Columbidae; genus Streptopelia; species Streptopelia decaocto. Next base: position 46,524,123 of record NC_138655.1, read on the forward strand.
ATTGATTACACACCCTAAAATCTCTCTTTGGAACCAAACTGCATTTATTCCTTACTTAGAGAAAAAGAAACAGAAAGGCAGGCAAGTCAGGCTGCTTACCCATTGTCACAGTTTTAGAGGTGAGATCATTTACAAGTTCTGAACCTGTAAAACAACATTACATGCCAGTGCTTCTCGTTGTTTTGGAGTTACTTAACTTCCTCTGCTTCATGTCTTTTTACAGAATATTAACACTTGGGTTTTAGATTTTGAATGGTAATTGTAGAAAAATCCTAACTCAAACCCATGGTAGTAGATGCCCATAAAATTCTGTTCAAGAAAAGGTGATAAGGTTTACTCTTCCAGGTGCAAAAAGATTAACAGCTTGGATGCCATGAGATCCCCCAGGTGATTAACTGGACTTCCACTGAAGAGATTAGAGATGAAAACAGGTGACATTTCAAGATGCTGCCTGTATCTGAGAGCCTTCAGTGCAAATTAGGGAATGTGAGACTGCTCCATCAGGAATCCTGGGAGACCAATGTTATATGTCAAAGTGCTTTCAAGTGCTTTCACAAAATAGGCCTACCTTGCATTTCTTTATGCAACTACTTCTTCTGTCTCTTTGCTCCTCACCTGTTCTTCTTGTGATCTGTATTTTCACTTCCTAAATTGATTTCAATTTTCTTCTTAACAAGAAAGAAAAACTGTGAAACTGTGTCTTTTTTTGGACTTCTTATTGCTAGAAGACTTTTTCACTTCTATGGCATAAAAATAAGTTTTCCACAAGATTTCCTACTAATGCTGTGCTACTTAGTCTCATGGTATTAAACAAAGACCTGGTAAACTGAAGTGCAGAATGCCAAATTCTGTCTCTTTGTGGAGCTGGACTGTAGGATAGACAAATCTGGTGGGGCCTCTGCTACTTTATACTTCATTGGTATTGTATGTGATTTGCTGTGAGAAGGGTGACAAAATGCGTGGATTAAATATTACTACTTTGTCTCTTTGAATGTTATACAATTTTAATTACACCATTGCTCCCCAACCAATGAGATAATTGTATTTAAAATAATACCAATGGCAAAAATAAAAATAGTTACACTTTGTAACAGTGCATTCAGCTTGAAAATGGTGTTTTCAAAATAAATTAACCTGGGTATTGGAAGCAGTTCACATGGAAATTATCTTCACATGGGATATTCTTGTTCGTAAGCTAGTATTCTCACATCAACGCCTCTACATGAAGGATTTCCTCTGTGTCGCAGTTTCCTTCTCAGGATACAAGACATTAATTTATTTCAGCATTATCAAGTTTTGGCAAATTGTTAGGGAGTAGTCGTGTTTTTGGGGTAGAGTGTCTGGCATGAGAATTATTACAACTTGTAAGAGGAAAATTATTTTTCTCTCATTTATGTCTCTGTGACATAGAAAAATAAAGGGTTGTGTGGCCACTAGAACCGGGAGAAACATACAATACACAACTATCACTAGCAATTCACTGTTACAGTTGGGCCTTTTTTAAAAAGGTACTTCAGAAACTGCAGTATTTTATCACAGCTTACTGTTCGATTATATATTGGTGAATATTCTTGCTTATTTCTGTGTAGCTCAGCAAAATATCAGAACATCTTTAGGCTTGGTCTGAGATCGTCCTGAAGATAGAGCTTGTCCAAATTTTGTGCAAAAAAATATGCACTCAGTTAGCACTTGTAATGCAGAAATGCAGTGGCAGAATGTGCCACAATAAATCCATTTGACCTATTAAAACCTAACTGCCTATCAGCTTTTGCAAAGTATGGTAATTAATGAGATTTCTGCAAAGAAAATGAAATACTGAATAAGTTTGGTGCTGTATGTTCTAGACTTCCACTATATTGACTGACAGTTTCATTCGGGAAGGGGCAAGGACATTACATCTGTTGTCCCTTTTTCCTGCTATTTGGCAGTGTACAAAGACCCGTTTCTTGTTATGTACAAGTTTACATTGATATCAGAAGAAGTTGTGCATGAGTGAGTAAGAACATCACAAATGGTCCCTGAACTAAAGAGTTCTATACATGGCTAAACTTCCATTAACTTCAGTAATTACTTCTACTTACAACAGCACTTAATTTTTCCCCATGAAATTGCAGTGATGTGGTATGATATTTCAAATATGTGAACATTTGGCAAGTTCCTGGAATAGTTTTTATAGGAAGTCTTCCATAAATTGCAGGTCTTCCCTGTGTTGGAAATATTGACAAATAAGAGCTGATGATCTGACCTGTTACTACTTTAAACATTCCTCCTGAATATTCTTGGGGAAAAACAGTAGCTATTTAACTTCTTTTCAGAATTTAAAAATAATTTAACAGTAATGTCTTTTCTCATAAAAACTTTCATCTATTTACTGTACACTTTTTAAAGGACACTTTCACAGTAAGTTACTTTAGTATTTGCTGCTTACAACATACATAAGAAATGTTTCTAGACCCTGAATATTAATCTCCTTATTGCCTCTCTTTGAACAGAAAAGGAATGTGTCCTGTCAGAGACTCAGCCTGAATGCAGTATTTTCCCATGATAAATATCTTTTCCATTTCTTCATCCCTGCAAAGTACTTTTGTCCTTTATTTGCCACTAATTCTTATGATAAAAAATTAAATTACTGTTCATCCTTTCAATAAGCTTCCCTCAGAGAATCTCTACTAAAGAACAAACATTTAAAAGGGATGCAGAAGCTTTAGTTTTATACACAGCCCTACTATATTATTCATTGCAATGCATTTTTAATGTCACAGAAAGAAAAGTAGAATATATTTTAATTTCTGGGACTAGGCAGCCAAGTGATCCAGGGAATGGCAAATTCACAAAGGCTGAAGACAAATACATAGAGTGAAAAAGAACCGAAAACCTTAAACCAAGCCCAAACCCTCCTAGCCTCCAATAACCCAAAGATTTTCATGAGGTATTTGTAAAAACTCTTAGTGGTTGAAAATCTCTTGAGACTGTCACAATGGTGCACAGATGCTGGAAACCTCTGACCTACAAGCATTCAATGTGCTTCAGACGTTCTCTTTTTTCAGTGAAGAAATAGGTCAGCAAGATTGAGATAATAAAAGAAAAAAGGCTGAAAACAAAGCTACAGTATTAACATAGCTGTTGGGATTACGATGAAAGTTTCTCCTGCCTCTCCCCCTCCTCTTTACTTCTTATAAAGAAACCAACCTTTTTTCTTTCATTACATTTGTTCATAAACAAACTCATTTTGACTAAATAATTGCAGTGATTTATGTGAGCATCCCTTTTAGTGTTTGAAATCTGGGTACTATATTAAAAGAACAAAGAGTGAATAATGTTCTTTACTTTGTTTATGAATTGTCAGGGCTAATGGTTTTCTTTGTGTTGTATTCTCTTGGAATTCAGCAATTTATCTTCAATCCACAAGAGTTACAGCATCTAGTGAAGAATCGATTTACAAACCTCTCTGAACATAAGACTGCAGATTAAACCTTATGGACACCGTGTTCTTCAAACATGAATACACCTTTTATGCTGCACAATGGTGGAATTGCATCATTGTTCAAAATAATAAACAAAAAGCAGAGCAGGATTTTTAGCTTTTGTTCTGCAATTCACAACAAAGAGTCTAATCAACTGTAATTTTCAAGCATGCATTTTGAAGTTGGGAAATGTGTATGGTTAGTAGCTATTTCCACAGACTAAAAAACTTAATTTGCATTGTAGTCTGCCAAACATTTGATAGTAACCCACCCATTACATTAAACAAATCTGATCAGAAATTTAAGAACAATAGACACAGTTTACTTCTAAATGGTGAATATGATAGCTAATAATTTTAAAAAACATAATTATTTTAATGATTAAATCATCATATTACAAAAACAATTCTCGCAAATTGGTAACTTGTTATTATTTCACTGCGCCCTTATGATTGTTAGGACCTTATTTTAACAGAAGAGGAGAACATATGTCAGTGCAGGCAGTTGATCATTCTCGAAAGGGGCCATTATTTTTTTTTTTTCTGAAAATATGTTGTTATTCAGCTGCTTGACAAAAATACTAAAACCAGTAAAAATCTTGGTAACATTACCGCATAACCCCAGTCATTACTGTTTCTCATCTTGACCAAGGCAAAGTTCAGAGTTGACCTGAGATGTACAGTTTGATTATAGGCTGCAGTTGGATTTCTCATAAAGACATCAGAAGGTTATGGAATTCAGCACTTACACAGACTAAAAAGAAGAGAGAACACTTTATTATTACTAAAGGCATTGACTATTAAAAACAAGAGTAGAAAATACCAGTGTTCATCAAAGTCCAGAAAGAAAGAGGACCAAGTGAAAAAAATAAACAAACTCTAAGACTCCCAAAATATGTGCAATTGAAGCCAAATTTGATTTTGATGAAATGAAAGTTCTGTGAGGAAGGCATTCAAGGCAGAATTTAAGCAGTTTTTCAGTCCATTAATTCATGTTGATGAAGAAATCTCATTACAGGCTGGGCAGAAAATATTCAGAGAAGCAAAACTAAAGGCAAGAAAGAAAATTATTGGATGACATAAACACAGAAATAGTTGCATAAGATTTACAAAGATTAAGTTGCAAAAAGAAATCAGAGTTCTGGGGAAATCTGAAAGTATGAAGACATTGTTTTAAGGGATGAAGACATTGATAAAATGAGACCGGTGAAAGTTTTAGAAAGAAAACTCTTAACAACTTAAAGAGATCATGAATACAAAAAGCAGAAAAAATGTACAAAATGGTTAAGCTGAGAGGAAACATAGTGGTTAAAGAAAAATCTAATGTTAAAGAAAATTTTGGTAGCGTTTTGACTCTGCAGTCATTTTTGATATAAGCATGTATGAGAAAAGAAGCAATATGAAAGGACTACAATTAATAGTTGAACTGACTTCATAAAAAGATTCTGCTGAGATACAAATCAGAAGAAACATGGTGAGAGCAACAATTTGCAGATAGAAGTCATTTTAAAGAGTAAAAGAGGATGGCAGTTAGGGCAGCTTCAAACCAGACTGAAGCTGCACTGACTGCGTACGCAAGCTCTGCTGGCTGATGAAGAAAGTGAGAAGGCCAGTAATGACATTTGTCGTTTTCATTGACTTTTGTTTCAGCTTGGCTGGAAGCATTGTGGAGAGCTGCAAAATCACATGGCATTCAGATAAGATAATTACAATAATGAAGGCTATGTTTGAAGACTCCTGCAGCATTGCAAAAAAATTAATGAAAAATTAAACCAGTCAAGGCTGGGTATAATGTAAGGAAGCATAGAACCACTATAGCTTTTCATCATATTCTTAAACTAGACAGTAAGAATGATAAATGAGGTAGAGGGCTTGACTTGAGATGATCTAAAGTTAAGGTCCTTAACTAACACAGATGACATCACACAGCTGAAAAAGAAAGCCTGAATTATTGATGAATCAAATTAATAACTAACCTTGGAAGATTGGTTTGGTCAACTTTGACTCATAATAAATGCCAAGAAGATGAAGGGGCTGCAACATGAAAAAGAAGCAATAGGAAGGGCAAGTGAAATGTGCCATCTGAGAAGTCAAAGAATATGCAAGACTCCTATATGCACAGAGGAAACTCGACCACTGCAGAAGTTTCCTTCAGGATGAGAATAAAGGGAGGAGTGTTTCACAAGAACTGATGAAATTATAAACTGATAAAAACCTTAGTTCTCAAAGTGGAAAAAAGTAAAATCTGTGAACTAGCAGGTGGTATCACTCTACGGGCTGAAAGTAGTTGTTTAAATGAGAGAAACAACTGAGGCATTTGGCATGAGAGCAATCTGAAAGGTAAGTCTGCCTAGTGGTCAACTGTCTGTTAGCTGTATGACCTGATATTAATTCAGGGATTAATAAAGGAAGGTGGACTGTGCAGGAATGACCCGTACAACCTCTCTTGTCTGAAAAGATATTCTATGATCCAAAAATGAGAAGTGGACAAAAACAATAGATAATCCCATTCTCTGAACAAATGATTTAGCTTCTGGACAGGAATGGAGGGGAATAGTATCATTTGGGATATTTTGTCTTCTTCAGACATGCTCTACTGTATTTGAATTAACTGTAGGCGCTTATTACATAATTTCAGTACTTTTTTTATGCTGCTAGTAGAGTGGAATTAGGGGTAAAAGGGTAAAAAGTTAGGCCTTTCCTCCCCTCCACCCCCCAGCCAGTGAGCTTTAAACTCTGAAAATGGAGAACCTCTCCTTTTCAGTCATATAAAAGGATTTGAATGGTTCTTGCTGTGCACCAAATAGATCAAGATATCATGCATCACATGATTCTTTACCTTAATTCTGATGTTTTCTGGTTTCATAATGAAGACAAAGGTTGTTCCACTCCTCAGGGCTAGGCTTGCATGATGTTTAATTTACTGCAGATATGAAGTAAAATGAAAATAATTCCGCATTTTCACCAGCCCTGCCATTCTGTTGGTATGGCACAGGCTGTCTACATAATAATTTAGCCCTCTCTATACTTGTGCAAATGTTTTGCTAGATTCTCTTTACTGAGAAAGAGTCACATATAGAAGTAGAAAACAATACTGGACTCTTCACTAATTTCAGAACATGTGTATTCTAGGGATGCTGGAATGGAGACCTGTGTAGCTGGGCCTCAAGGGCATTAGGGCAGGGTGGCTCACATGCAGCAGTGCTCCTGCTTGCACTCCTTATGTCAGTGTATGCCACAACAAGTAATCTAATAGATGTCCTGCAAGTGTTAGTCCCTCAGGTGTATCAGCATCTGTTGACTGCTTTTCTCCCCACCTTCCTGAGTTGCAGTATTTTACCCTCTGAAGGGAATGGTTTCACTTCTCTCCCTCCTTAGACAGAATTGCCTTTGACTCTTCTGTTATCTTGTACTTTTACTGCTAGAATACTGGTACCTGAGTATTTATCTGATAATTTCTTCATTTTTTTTGGTCCTATTTATCCTTTTAACTGGGTCTTTTCTGATTAATGTTAGCACAAGAACTGCCTAAGATATCTCAAATCATTCCTTTGAGAAAAGCCCAAAGTTTAAAATAGCCAGAGATTGGCAAAGTAGTTATTTAAGCACTGCTTTATGCCTTTTTTTTTTCTAATCTGCCTCATTGCTGTTCAGAAATGATCCACAGAATCCTGTTGCCCTATGTGAAGGGATATTTATTATCAGCATAAGTATTGCTTCAGCTGCCTGGAGTTCAATAATGTAAACCATCCTGCCTAAGAACTAAGAGAGAAATATTAAATTCAGAACACATACCTGCCATTGCAAATTTATCAGTACAAATAAAAAAAAGCATGTTTTTTTTTCTGTCAAAGCCTGTGCATGGAGGTATGCCATTTTGTACTGGCAGCATCTAATGATATTTCAGTCTTCTCACTCACTTATCAGGAAGAAACACACTTCCAGGACTGGAAATGAACACTTTTCTCCCTTTCAAACTCATATATTATTTAAAATTACAAAATATTACTTTGAAACTTTCTACATAAATTCTGGAAAATGTGTAATACTTACTCTACAGCATAACCAAGTTAAACTCAAATCCAATCCACTATGTATGGAGAACTTTGCCAGTCAACTAAGTACAGTGTGTAGACATCTTGTGCAGTTCTTAAGGATGTCAACAGAGAACAAGCATGAATATCAAGGGCACGTAAGTCCCTTACAACCAATTATTTTTATTTCAAATCTACATGTATATAACTCTTTGGCTCTCAAACTCCCTTAACTACAGTATTGCAGAACAACACATTAAGGTCCTATTTTTCAATGTGTAAGCTTGTTTTAATCCTACTGGTTGCTTAGTGGCAAAACTTAAGTGGATCTCTGGAAATGTTTTACATGTTTTTATTCTTTTTTTGTTGTAGATTATCATCTGTAAATAAAGAGGTGCATTTTTACAGATGGTTTATTCAGAATCATTTAAGCATGATGTGTGGCTCCACTACATGACTGCTCTGATTGCCTAGAATTTTTTCTGTTTGGTTGCTTAAATTCCATTTTTCTAGTTCTGCCCCATGAAGCATTTCTAAACAGAAAGGACAAAAGTCAAATTGCAGGACAACAGAGAAAGTATTTTGGATGCAAAGTTTTTGGCATTTCTTGTACATGTGACTTTCATCCCCTGTCATTACACATTTTTCTGAGAATAAAAATGATCCGCCAAATATGTAGCTCAAGAATAAGAGAAGCCCGAGGTTTAAGTCAATGTACCTAAATTCTTTGTGTTGATGATATGTATTCTTTGCAAACTTTTAATATTCTTCAGTCATTGCACAAATTTACAAAGACCAGAATCTTTCCAAAGAGAAGCATCTTTTTTAGGCTTCCAAACAAGTAATCACTGTTTCCATCATCAGTCTAGCACCTTTTTGCTTTAGATGGGGAATGAATAGACTACATGGTTCATGTTGTTAATAGTAGGTTTTTCTTAGAAATTCTCTTCACAGAATCCTTAATTGCAAACTTTTGATATAAAAAACTTAACTACACCTAAAATTATATTTTAAAATGTTTTAAATTCTGCTTTTCTTTACTGATTTACTCAAAGGGTTAAGTAACCCTTCATGCAGTGCAATCTCATAAAAGAATGATGAGCAAAACATAAGGTTACTTGCTTTCTTTCAAAGATTTCTGATACAACAGAGCTATGCAATAGTAATTAAAAAAACCTCCTAAACCACTGGAGTATGGGTTTGAGATTTCTGACAAGAACATAATGCTTTCTGTATTTCATACCCCATTTCCTGACCTGAAGAAGTTGCTTGACCTTTACCCTTTTGGGAGGCTGAATAACAGATAAATGTGCTCTGGAAGTTAAAGAAAAGAAAGGTCTCTGGTAGTTCATGGTAGTTGAATGGACAAGATGTCATGAGGCTAATTGAACTTCTATCCCAGCTCTATTAGTCACTTACCCCTATGACCTCAGTCACTTCCCTGTTCCCCTCCAAGTTTTAGACTGAAATGTCTGATCAGGGTAAAATAATTTTGGGGACATATATTTGTAGAGAGCTTGGCACCATGAGGGGTTGATACATTTCAAATGCTTACATACTGCTGCACAGGAAAGAAATAAAAAAGGGCTTTTAGAGGATACTTGAAAGTTTTGTTCTTTGCAATGAAATTGGCTTAAAAATACCTACTTCACCTTACTCCAGACCACTGTTACTATCTTGGGGTTATTGACCTCTCCTTTTGTGCTAATGTCAAGTTTTTGGGGGAGTGGGCAGGGGAAAAGACTTTTTTTTTTTTTTTTAATAGATCATTTCATTAATCTACTGCACAAGGTCAAAAATATTTATTTTGGTGATTCAGAGGATCTGGAGGGGTGTAGTATGAAACTGAATTCTGAGGATATCTGTTGTTACTCTGGGCTCTGTGAGAAAATATGCTGAACCTTAATGTAAAGTCTGTAGATTCATGTATGTAGATTTGTTGTAGTTTAACACCAGTTGGTAGCTAAACACCATACAGCTGCTTGCACAGTTTCGCCTACATGGCTAGTGGGGGAAGAAGAAAGGGAAAATAAAAGCAAGAAAACTTGGGGGTCAGGATAACAACAATGGCAAATAATATTAGTAATAATAAAAAACAGAATAAAGTGAAGGATAACTGGAAGAAGAGAGATGAAAACAAAATAAAAGAGGTGATGTAAAGTCAACCACTCACCACTTCCCATGAGTAGACTGGATGCCCAGCCAGTTCCTGAGCATGCTAACCCTCCCAAACTCCCTTATTTTCCCTTTCATTGCTGAGCATCATGTTATATCGTATAAAATATCTCTTTGAATAGTTTAGGTCACCTCTCCAGGTGTCTCCCTGCCCAACCTATTGCATAGTCTCCCATTATATTCACTTGGGGGAGCAGAGTGAGAAAAAGAGAAGGGAATAGGAAAATTCACTCTCTAAATGGTTGGCTCCAAGACTGGTGCTACAGGCAGGGCTTTGGATTTTTTGATAATGGTTGGTTTTATAAGACACCAGTCCGGACACTGTCACGTGGGAAAGGTTTATCTCGCAGGGGCAAAAAGATGCTGGGGCAGGAATTAGCTGGGCTCATTTGGAGAGCTTTAAACTAGGCTCGAAGGGGAATGGGGTTGTAGCTGGGCTTGTCCCAGTGGGGCTGCATTCTAAAACTGATGAGGACTGGGTGGCCTCCTATGCCCCTAGGGAGAAACGGGTGTGCTCTGCTCGCTCCCTGAAATGCCTGTATACCAATGCGCGCAGCATGGGGAATAAGCAGGAGGAGCTAGAATCCTATGTTCGGTCGGGAGATTATGATCTGGTGGCAATTACAGAAACATGGTGGGACAGTTCACATGACTGGAATGTGGTCATGGATGGCTATGCCCTTTTCAGGAAAGACAGGCCAGCCAGGCGTGGTGGTGGAGTTGCTCTCTATGTGAGAGAGCAACTACAATGTACTAAATTCTGCCCAGGAGCGGATGACGAGCGAGTTGAGAGTGTATGGGTCAGGATCAAGAGGCAGGCTGGCAGGGGAGACACTGTTGTGGGCGTCTGTTACAGGCCACCAGATCAGGCTGAGGAAGTTGATGAGGCCTTCTATGGGCAGCTGAGAGTGGCCTCACAGTCACAGGCCATGGTTGTTGTGGGTGATTTTAACTTCCCTGATGTTTGCTGGAAGGACCATTCAGCCAGCCAGCCACAGTCCAGGAGGTTCCTCCAGTGCATTGATGATAACTTCCTCATGCAGATGGTGGAGGAGCCAACTAGGAGAGGTGCACTGCTGGATCTCATCCTCACTAACAAGGAGGGTCTGGTCGAAGCAGTAAAGGTTGAGGGCTGCCTGGGTTACAGTGACCACGAGATGGTGGAGTTCAGCATCTCGTGTGGCAGGAACAGAATAGCAAGTAGAATTGCAACCCTGGACTTCAGCAGGGCTAACTTTGGCCTTTTCAAGCAATTGTTGGGGGAAATCCCATGGGCAAGACTGCTTGAAGGAAAAGGGGCCCAAGATAGCTGGGTGGCATTCAGAGACTGCTTCTTCCACGCTCAGGATCAGAGCATCCCCACACGTAGGAAGTCAAGGAAGGGAGTCAGGAGGCCTAGGTGGTTGAATAGGGAGCTGTTGGGTATGCTCAAGCAGAAGAGGAGAGTTTACAGGTCATGGAAGCAGGGGCTAGCCACTTGGGAGGAATATAAGGCTGCTGTTAGAGGATGTAGGAAGGCAGCTAGGATAGCCAAGGCCTCCTTAGAATTACAGCTGGCGAGAGGGGTCAAGGACAGCAAAAAGAACTTTTTCAAATACATAGCAGATAAAACTAATACCAGAGGCAATGTAGGCCCACTGATGAATGGGGTGGGTGCCCTGGTGGCAGAAGATACAGAGAAGGCAGAATTACTGAATGCCTTCTTTGTCTCTGTCTACTCTGCCGGAGGCTGTCCTGGGGAGCCCTGTACCCCTGAGACCTTGGATGAAGCCAGGTCAATGGAGGAGTTTGCTTTAGTCGATGAGGACTGGGTTAGGGAGCAATTAAATAGTCTGGACATTCATAAATCCATGGGTCCAGATGGATGCATCCACGGGTGCTGAGGGAGCTGGCTGAAGTTATTGCTGGACCGCTCTCCATCATCTTTGCCAAGTCTTGGGAAACGGGAGAGGTGCCTGAGGATTGGAGGAAAGCAAATGTCACTCCAGTCTTCAAAAAGGGCAAGAAGGAGGACCCGGGTAATTATAGACCGGTCAGCCTCACCTCTGTCCCTGGGAAAGTAATGGAACAGCTTATCCTTGGTGCCATCTCAAGGCATATCAAGGATAAGAGGGTTATTAGGGGCAGTCAGCATGGCTTTACCAAGGGTAGGTCATGCTTGACCAACCTCATAGCCTTTTATGAGAATGTAACAAGGTGGATGGATGATGGCAGAGCGGTGGATGTGGTCTACCTTGACTTCAGTAAAGCCTTTGACACAGTCTCCCACAGCATCCTCACAGCTAAGTTGAGGAGGTGTGGTCTAGACAATAGAGTAGTGAGGTGGGTTGCAAACTGGCTTAGGGAGAGAAGCCAGAGAGTGGTAGTCAATGGTGTGGAGTCTAGTTGGAGGCCAGTATCTAGTGGAGTGCCTCAGGGGTCAGTGCTGGGGCCAATATTATTATATGGACGAGGGAATTGAGTGTACTATCAGCAAGTTTGCTGATGACACTAAGCTGGGAGGAGTGGCTGACACACCGGAGGGCTGTGCTGCCATCCAGCGGGACCTGGACAGGCTGGAGAGTTGGGCGGGGAATAACCTAATGAAATTTAACAAGGGCAAGTGTAGAGTCCTGCATCAGGGCAGGAACAACCCCAGGTTCCAGTATAGGTTGGGAGATTACGTATTAGAGAGCAGTGTAGGGGAAAGGGACCTGGGGGTCCTGGTGGACAACAGGATGACCATGAGCCAGCACTGTGCCCTTGTGGCCAGGAAGGCCAATGGCATCCTGGGGTGTATTAGAAGGGGGGTGGTTAGTAGATCGAGAGAAGTCCTCCTTCCCCTCTACTCCACCCTGGTGAGACCACATCTGGAATATTGTGTCCAGTTCTGGGCCCCTCAGTTCAAGAAAGACAGGGAACTGCTGGAGAGGGTCCAGCGTAGGGCAACGAAGATGATTAAGGGAGTGGAGCACCTCCCTTATGAAGAAAGGCTGAGGGAGCTGGGTCTCTTTAGTTTGGAGAAGAGGAGACTAAGGGGGGACCTTATTAATGTTTATAAATATATAAAGGGTGAGTGCCATGAGGATGGAGCCAGGCTCTTCTCGGTGGCAAACAATGATAGGACAAGGGGTAATGGGATCAAGCTGGAACACAAGAGGTTCCACTTAAATTTGAGAAGAAACTTCTTCTCAGTGAGGGTGACAGAGCACTGGAACAGGCTGCCCAGGGAAGTTGTGGAGTCTCCTTCTCTGGAGACATTCAAAACCCGCCCGGACATGTTCCTGTGCTACCTCACCTAGGTGTTCCTGCTCCAGCAGGGGGATTGGACTAGATGATCTTTTGAGGTCCCTTCCAATCCCAAACATACTGTGATACTGTGATACTGTGTTTGACACTATGCAAGCACTGAACAGCAAAAGGTAGAACATTAATGTGTTAACAGTATTGTTTTGGTCAAAAATCTAAAACATAGCCCCATATGAGCTGCTGTGAAGAAAATAAATCTGTCCTAGCCAGGTCCAGTACAATATATATTACATAAACATTTTTTTAAACTGATAGTATTATTTTTCCCCTGTCAAGACCAAAGTCAGTGTTATTGCATATCTTTCTTCTACAATAGCTGATAATCAATTAAAAACAATCTAGTGACTGCAGTTCTTTGCTCTGCTCAAGGTGATTGCAGAAGCCTTTCAGAATCCCAAATTAAAGACTTTTCAGGAAAAAGTTTGCATTTCTTAACTTTTAAGGAAAAAAAGCTTGTCACAAGCTGTTGTATGAAGTGATTACCCATATGGTTCCAGACTTACAAGTTACAGAGTACCTTAGGGCTTAAAGATGTAAATTCACCTTTGGTGCAGTGTACTGAAATATCTGTTCATAGAAAAGGGTGAATTTCTGTGCTTAGAGACTATGTTTGCTGAAATTATTTACAGATATATATTACATGATTGATATTTTTTTGTTTCAAATTCTGTCTCCCAAAAAACTTTGAAAGAACATTAAGGTTTAAAGTATTTTGTTGCAGTAGTGTATACCTCATAAACAACTGTATATTGGAAGTCTTTTTGGAAGTCAGCTAAAAATCAACCTCATAAGGACATTTTGTCCCATTCCCAGGATAGTCTCAACTGTCCTGGTCCTGTTTGCAATGTATGGTTCTTACATAACATCCTACTTTCTCTAAATCCCGTAATCTATTTTTACACTAAAGCCTACAAACTTGACATATTCTAAAAATAACAATATTCCAATCTCCTTTCCCTTTTTCCACACGGATATACATCTGAGCTCCCACTGCTCACAGTAACTTGTAAAGCTATTATACAGAACTCAGTAGAACATGGTATCTACATAGCACTGTGGGAAATTGAATGACCTCATGCAGATAAGCTCTTTTATGTTATGTGTTTATATCAATAACTTGTAGGAAGATGGTTGAGTTGCTCAGAATTGTTAACAATACCTTTGATAATGCACACTGAAAATATGATCCCTGGAATATTTCATTGTTGTTCAATACTAAGGAGCACGGCAGTGTCAAAGAGGGATTTTACTTCTAAAAAAAGAACATAGAATCATAAAACAGTTTGAGTTAGAAGGGACCTTAAAGAACATTAGTTCCAACGTCTCTGCCATAGACAGGGACACCTTCCACTAGACCAGTTCGCTCAAAGCCCCATTCAACCTGGCCTTGAACACTTCCAGTGATGCGACATCCACAGCTTCTCTGGGCAGCTTATTCCAGTGCCTCACCACCCTCACGGTGAAGAATTTCTTCCTTATATTTAATCTAAATCTACCCTCTTTCAGTTTAAAGCCATTACCCCTTGTCCTATCACTACCTGCCTTGTCAAAAGTCCCTCTCCATCTTTCTTGTACATCCCTTCAGATACTGGAAAGCTGCTATAAGGTCTCCCTGAAGCCTTGTATACTCTAGGCTGAAGAACCCCAATTGTCTCAGCCTGTCTTCATAGGAGAGGTACTCCAGCCCTCTGAACATCTTTGAGGTCCTCCTCTGAACTTGCTCCGATAGGTCCATGTCACTTTTACATTGGCAGCCCCAAAACTGGATGCAGTACTACAGGTGGGGTCTCATGAGAGCGGATTATGGGGGAGAATCATGTCCTTTGCACACTGGTGCAAATAGACAGATTAAATATTTGAAAAGCGCACAAATTATTTAAGCTATGCAAAATAAATTGCTAGCATTATGGCCAAGTAAATATAAACCTTAAATCCAACACTGACCTTTAGAAAAATCAGTTTTCATTTGTTTGTTTTCTTAAGCAAATATTGTCCCTGAGGAAACTCACAATACTTTCAAGTTCTTTATTTGCTCAGGCCACCTCTACCACGACCTCTGTATTCCTGCACCATTCCAAAAGCATGATCAAGGTTTTCCCTTATTAGGCACTGGAAGAGAGGGATGGGTGTAATTGTGATGGGAGGTAAAATCCGCTCTTACCTAAAATTTCTGAAGAAACTTTCTTGTGAGCAAGTAAAGGCTTGTTCTGTAACAGTATGGATTCCCGTCAGAGATTATTGCATCTTCTTCTGATGTATTGCCAGGTAGGAATTATACTCCTGCACTCAGGGGAATTGCAGTAATAATAAATTATTCAGATGGCTTTGTACACAGGACTAACAGTGATTAGTATATAGAGAGAGCAAACACAGTCTGTGCATTGTCCATGGACCATGTTCTTCTGATATTTACAAATGAATAGAAATAAATGACAAACTGGTAAAGCAAAATATTAAACGGACATCTTTCTATGGCATTTTAGTTGGCTAAGTGTTTGAATCTTTCTCACTTTTTATTCATGGGATTACAGTCCCGATCCTTGTCCAGTACTATTGCAATAGTAATTCTGTCAATTAACATCACAAAACAAACAAACAAACAAACAAACAAACAAACAAAACTTTGGCATTGGCTAATTTGCTGAAAGTACCCTATTCGGTTCTTAAACTTTGAGTCACTGGCTCTAGTTTCTCTTCCAGCCTTTCACTACATAAAACAGTCTCGTATTTAGCAGTCACCAAGTCTGCTGAAGTCTATTAGTATTGGTGTTTAAGAGAAGGAAGGACCTCTGGTTGCTGGCTGACTCTATAAATGTTCACAACGCATCCTTGGTAAAAAAAAAAAAAAGACCATGAAATAAACAGGGTATGGAAAATGTTTCAAATTATGCATTGAAAATTCAGCACATTGTAACTGCAAGTAATGTAGATGTTTTATATCACAACCCTGCACGCTAACATTACTCAAAGATAAATGCCCTTGATAAGCCCTATCATTTTCACACTTTGAGTGTAAAGTGTTGAAATAAAAAGCTGATGAAGCATAAAGTGTTGAAGTAGCATGTTATTTTCAACATTTTGTCTGTCATTTGCCATTTATTTCAACACTTTATCTAGTACATTAAATGCTCATCTGTCAAGTGAGGATTTGAAGGGTTGAGGATCTAGAGATGCCTCTGAGCAGCAGCAAACACTGGGGCACTACTTGTGGATCAGAGGTTGCAAAAGAGGACAGAAGTAACTTTGAACATTACAGGGCCAATGACCACAGGAGGATCTGTGGAGATTCAGGGACAGTGGAGATGAGTAGCAGCACTGAGGGAGTTCCAGACAGAAAGCTCTTCAAGAAAACTGTGAGACTAGCTGAGGACAGCAGGACACAACCACACAGCTTTTGTACAGGAGTATGAACATTTAGTGGTGAGGGATCACTGCCTTCTCATAGCAGCAGGTATTTATGGCTGCCTGGTGTCAAGATGCATTGCACTGACCCAATCAAGCCTGAAGTATATCATGGGTAACCCCCTCACTTCTGTGTAATGGAAAATTCCTAAGGTAGTGCCATCCTTACTTCTTACATCCTTACTTCTGAAGCCTATTGTCACCTTTTGTGTAACATCAAAACCATTTCAGAAACAGGACATTGATCTAAAGGGTTTTATGGTCAATGAAAGGCTTTTCTACCTGGTAGTCAAATTAATTTGAGATCTGACTTTAAAGTGTGTTAGGTAAAGTGCACTGAATCCTCGTGGAAGCATCTTTTGAAGTGAACTAAGTTAAATACTTCCACTATATTTCTGAGACTGCCCACATGACTGTTTAATGTTCTTTAAATACTATACTTCAGTTTCAGTCTTTTAATTAACACAAACTAATACATCTCAATGTCTTAGATTCAACAAGCTTTCAAACAAGCTTTTCAACACTTTTTTTTGTGAGCCAGATTAGAGAAGAAGGTAGGACTAGGCAGGACAGCATTCCCCATTTCTTCTTCTTCCAGAGTTGCATAAGTACTCATGTGCATGAGGTAAGGCAGGGAGGTCAAAAAGTATTTGCTGGTTGGGTGGGACTGTTGATCTGCTGGAGGTTAGGAAGGCTCTACAGAGGGGTCTGGACCAGCTGAATTCTTTAACTGAGGCCAATTGTATGAGTTTCAACAAGGCCAAGTGCTGGGTCCTGCACTTGGGTCACAACAACCCCATGCAATGCTACAGGCTTGGGATAGAGAGGCTGGAAAATGGCCTGGCAGAAAAGGACCTGGGGGTGCTGATTGACAGCTGGCTGGAACATGAACCAGCAGTGTTCCCAGATGGCCAAAAAGGCCAACAGCATCCTGGCATGTATCAAGAATGGTGTGGCCAGCAGGACTAGGGCAGTGATTGTCACCCTGTACTTGGTGCTGGTGAAGCCCAGGCTTGAATCTTGTGTTCAGTTTTGGGCCCCTCACTACAGGAAAGACATTTTGGTGCTGGAGAGAGCTCAAAGAGGGAAAATGAAGCTGGTGAGGGGTCTGGAGCACAAGTCTTATGAGGAGTGGCTGAGGGACCTGGACTTGTTTAGCCTGGAGAAAAGGAGTCTGAGGAGAGACCTTATCACTCTCTACAACTACCTGAAAGGAGGTTGTAGCATGGAGGGGGTTGGTCTCTTCTCCCAAGTAGCAAGTGATAGGATGAGAGCAATGGCCTCAAGTTGCACCAGGGGAAGTTTAGATTGGATGCTAGTAAAAAATTCTTCACCACAAGGGTTATCAAGCATTGAAACAGAGGGCCCAGGGAAGTGGTGGAGTCACCATTCCTGGAAGTGTTTAAAATACATGCAGATGTGGCACTTAGGAACGTAGTTTTGTGGTGAACTTGGAAGTGTTGGGTTTGCAGTTGGACTCAATGATCTTAGAGGTTTTTTCCAAACTAAATGAGTCTGTGATTCTCTAACCTTGTCCCAGTCCTAAACCTATTTGGCCCAGGACCCACTTGAGCTCCCTTAGGTCTATTGTGATAACTACATGGTACCAAAGTGCCGAAGCCATGAACAATTACAGTAGTTTTTTTGTAGCTCACAGACTTTGTGAATAGGTTTGGGCTTATGAGACCTGGACGGCAACATTTTCTCAGGATTCACCAGGAGATCACCTAGCATTTGCCCTAGGCTTGAGTACTGGTACTTGGAGGTACGTCAACAGCAACTCATACTGTTTTCCTGGCAGGACAAGCAGAACTAAGAAACTCTTCACCCCATAATCCCTTAAGTGCTACTAGCAAATTCAGTAGGAAGGAAGAGCTCTTTTACCTTAAAGGCAAATATGTTTCCATTAACTGGCACTAAAAACATGCATATGTATAGTGGTGTGAATGTGGTAAGCTCATGGCACAGGAAAAGAATAAATAAACCAGCACATGCTCTACAAAAGGTGCTTGAGCACACTTCTATGTTTTCATATGAAATTAAGTGCCAGCAAACTATTACTCAGTTACTTCACAGACTGAGCAAAATGAAATTACAAAAAAAGCCTAATTTGTGTCTGAAATTGCACTAATTGAGGTAACTTCACGTTGGAAAAACAGTGTTTTTTCAATATGTTGTAGGACACAGAAGGTGTGTTTCCACAACAAATATATGTTTGTGAAACTTTTAAATATAAACCCACTACAACTAACATATACATTAATTTATTTTTCCTATTCTTGACAACATATTTTAAGATAAACAAAAATTCTGGTTTATTACCAATGCAATTTCTTTTTTGGAAGGAGACTACAAGATAAAAAAATTAAAGTTCTTAAAAGTGTCCCCAGTATGGCAGTTATCTGTTCATTAACTGCTGGGAAATTGAAACTCTCAGAGGCACAAACTGAGATGAAACCCAATTGTGCAGAGTTATATTTGGTGACATCATATGACCGTGTATTCTGCACTGCTTGGGCACATTGGATCACATACTTTTTATTATTCAGCATGTTTTGAATAAATGGACCAAAACTTTCCTGTCTTCATTCTATGCTTTTGTGCAGAATTGCTCAAAGGAGGAGTCTAAACCACTGGCTTTTCATTTTCTGACATCTATATCAGAGTGTCATATTACTTCTCAAATAAACTCAAGATTTAATGTAATGGTTGAAAGTTACCACAATGACTAGCTTTAGTAGGTGTCACTGAAAGTACCTGAAGAATCTGTGTGGTTTCACACAATCTGCTAAAATCAAACATAATAGGAAAATAGAGAAAACATGTTAGATTGTGGCAGCCTCTAAAATTCTTTTTTTGCCTGTAATTTTTTACCAGTTTATGAAAAAAAAAAAAAAACAACAACAACAAAAACCAACACCCTAAAAGTAAAGCCCCCCAAAAAGGTGGTTCTTTTATATTCATATTTTACCATCTCACCCAGCCTGGCTTTTTCTTCCCTTTTTTGGTTAGTGAAATAGAGAGTTTGTCAAGAAATCATCTTCAGTTTTCAGTTATAGGCCTTGTGTAGCCTTCGCAGGAGTTTAAGAAGAAGGTTCCCTAGGCCAGGGTGATTAGATCCTGTGGATTATTGCAGCTGATGTATGGCAATGCCACTCCATACTCTTGCTTTCATGCTTTTTCCTTCCCACTCCTGACTGCGTGGTGCTGCTGCATGCTTTGCACCACTTGTGGACTCCACTGTGAGCTAATCCAATTCACTAACCTTGAAAGAGTTCAATATAGAAAAAAAAATAGGTTTTTCCTACTCTGAATTGAATCGGCTTCAGGAAAGCTCTAACGAGTGCTGGAGCCAGTGAAAAGGATGGGTGGAACCACAAAAGGGAGCTAAAATACATGCAGAGAAGGCAAGACCTCAGTTTGGTGACAGTGGTCTCTTAGACTCACTAAGCTTTGCATGGAAACATAACTTAACTGTCCTTGTAAGTAAGTCATCGCTTGATTATCACTCACCTCCCATAGTGAGAAAATGAATTAACTGTTGTTGGCTGCTCCCACTTGAAAGGAAGATTATCCAGGTTACTGATTCTTGATTACTCTCTCTTGTTGACTACTAGCAAGAAATGAAACAACCTTTTGGTATGTCATTGCTAACTGCAGGCACACATGGAAATAAAAAGGTAAAATCAAAAGTCTGATATTATCTACTAAAGAACTGGCACCCTCGGACACTATTTATTTTGCAGGCTGATGTGGATTTAGATGGGCATGTCTTTTAGTAATCTAGCCCCATTACACTGTATTCTATTTAGCCATCAACGTGAGACTCTTACTACAACTTACAAATTAAATGTTTGGTCCTGGGAAAAACTTAGAAGCAGTGAATTGATTGTAACCAAATAGCAACTTCTGACATACTCTCAGTCTGCAACCTGAAAACTGGAAACATTGGAGACTACTATCTGATGCCACTGAAAATCAATATAACCCAAGGCCAAACACTCTCTGTTTCATGAACTTTATATTTTCTCATAAGAAATGCCTAATTTCTCTGAGCAGCAGGGCAGGTACTGAGATGTTTAGTTATATAATATGTTTCACATTAATAGTTGCTTGCCACTGACTTTTATATCCTGCATTTAAGGATATTCATTTCAGAGGAAAGTATTTCTAGTGTGCTGATTGCAGGGACGTTTGTACTGTGGAGGCTGTTTCAAATAGAATAATTAAATGATTTTCAATCATTCTTATGCCAAAACACTCATAGATTTACACCTACCTTTGATAGTTTGAGAAGGTTATCTACAGTGTATTGAAGATAAATGACTAAATGCAAATGCAGGAGATTCCACCGGTGAAAACAAGCCTTATTGCCACAATGAATAGCACTGGAAGCTGAACACAGCAGCACATCCCCTCCTCTCCTGGGACAGGGAGCACAGACTGCACCCGCTCCACAGCTCCACACCAGCACTGCCCATACAGGGGCTAGAGCATCCTTACACCTCCCCGCCTACCACATGAAATCCAACCATCCTAATGAAGTAAGGTCATGGAAATCCAACAAGCTGTAGAAGGTTTGCCACATAGGCCTTGCGACATCCATCCCTTTGTTTAGGGGCTGGTATGGCTTCCACAACAATAGCATTGGAAGTTATGAACACACAAAGGAAGAGGTGAGGCCTGGAGCAATTTGCACCCTGGAGACAATGTAAATGCACAGGCTGCTCTCTTTAAAGCACAAGTAAAAAACTTTCTGTGAATTAGAAAGGACACATCAAAGAGAGCGATCACCTTCCCCGTGGGTAAACATGCCAGTGTTGGAGTAGGTCTGAAACACTTTAAGGGCTTTGTCAAGTTTTCAGAATTTCTCTTTTTTTTAGAGCTGGGACAGCTTAACTTGCTGTGGGTCAACCTATTACTCATTCTCCCCCCAACTGCCTTAAAACCTCATTCTGCATTCATTCTCACTAGTGACAGCTGAGAAAAAGGGGTTTGTTACAAAATACTGATTCTGTGAAAACTAATGGTGTTGGTTTCAACTCTAGTTTCCTCCAGAACAGCTTCTCAGGGCTGGGATTGACATTCTGCTAAAAGTGAATACACTGATGTTTGGACTAGTTATTTTAGTGGATGTTTTCCAGGCATATACTATTGACTTCTCAACAGCTCTCACATGAAAGAAACATATACAAAAGAATGCAGATTTTCTATTTTGCTCTAAACCAAAAGATCTTTTTTAACAAGAGAAGCTGAGAAAGAGGTTCTGCAAGATCTAGTCAAAACTATTTAGCAACCTGTTTATTACTTTCTGGGCATGGGTTTTACTCAGGACTGCAGAAGAGAGGAAGAAAACATGAATCCACAGAACAGGAAGAGAAGTGTTGTATGTTGTATTATGTATTATCCATAATATAGACAAAACCCATCTTTGTTCCAGCTAAAATGAAAACTTGTGAGGAGACAGAGGGTTAAAGTAAATGGATGTCAGGGTACAGCCTTCAGGATTTCCCTGCATTACTATGAGGTAGACAAGTAGTAGGAAAATCTTGTCTGTTTTAGTTTTGTTTAATAGCAACCTGCTGATCAGGTGAGATACAGACAGGTGTAAAGGAGGCAGAGCAAAAATGGTGGTTTGTTTAAAGTGAAGGAAAATGATGTAGAACTAAGCTTCTCATAACATGTTGTTTTTCCAGTAGTATCCTCCTTTTTACTGAGTTTCTGCCTCAAAGGAGAAATAAAAAGGGCAGCCTTTTGCATGTGATAAATATGTTGGAGATTATTGGAGTAAAAGAATTTATTTTTTAATATTATTAGTACAGATTAGGGTTTTTTCATCTAACGACAACAAACTAAATTTTTATTTCTTTAACACTAGAATGCTAAATTTTAAATATTCTTTTTCTTACCGAATGTCAGCAAGAATATGTAAAAATATTACCACAGTTCAGGACAGCAAACCATCAGGTGGTACTTGGTTAATCTTCCCTGTCAAAGCTGTTCCAGTTGGCATAAATTACTTCAGTACTAATTGAGACAGAGCATGAGACCCATGGTCAGTGAAAATATAACCACTTTATCACTTTTTTCTTTTTTTTTTTTTTAAAGAAGAGAGATCATTTTCCAATAAGATTTCAATGTCTACCAGAAATTCAAAGGTTATCACTAAGAAGAAATTTTTCTGCATAGCTACTCTTGTTTCTTGTTTCCTTTCTCTTTCTTATGCTATTTTAAAAAAAAAATTTACTTTTTTTTAGTGCTGCCTTTCACTAACTGCAAATAAACTCTTTTTATTTGAATTAGAAGACATTTTATTTATTTATAGCTGGATTTCTCAGCTAGACATGAAACTGAAGATGTACTGTGATAATTCTTTTCCAGCTAACTAGACAATAATGTATTCCCACATATGTTTGTGGAGAAACGACAACCATACTAGTATGATTGCACATTGTCTTTTGCTTTCAGTACAGATTAAACTATATAGATTTTCAGAAGTGGGTTCTGGTTACTCAGGCTAGCTACAGACTAGGCACAGTGTCTACACCTTTATTTTTTCTGTGCTGCATATTTCTGTATGTAAAGCATCTGAACATCAGTGTCACTACATTGAAGCAAAACTGACAGATCATGTCACAAAGGAGGTAAATAAAGGGATCTTTTGGAAATACCTTGCTCATGACTTTTCTACCTTCATTGTTTTCCCTATTTAAAAAGTAAAGTCTACCAAGCTATAAGTTTACAGTTATTGCAGATACATTTCAAACCAACAACCAAAAAAAGATGTTAAAACATTACAAATCTGATAGGTAATTATTTTTCAAATTTTCATATTAAAATATGAAAACTTCTAATAAAATATTTATTTAAAAGTCTCTAAGAAGCATAAGTCATGTACTTGAATAGGTTTTTAAGTGAAAAAAGGATTCGCATATTAGATAAACTATTGATAAACTCCATCCCTATAATGGATCCAATTGATCTAGCAGATTTTCAATGAATTCAAATACCAACATTTAAGAAGCTACAACTGAATCAATATGCATGTTACACATAAGCTGACAAAGATGAATTAAGCTGTTTTATCTAGCACAACTTTCTCTGGATTATTCATACATTACCTTCATCATGTCTCATGCAGCAAGAGTGATTCAAGTTTTCTTTACCATTGTGCCTATCATCCTGTCATATTTTAATGTCAACACTGTTTATTAGGGACATTTTGCCCAGGGGGGTTTCATTTTTACCTTTCAGTCAGTGAAGAGAGAAAATATCACCGTGTCCCTGCATTTCTGCATAGCAACACACCAACATAGCAAGTTGGTGACTAACTGTGCTGTCATAATAAACACCAAGGAATTATAAAATGTATTTTGTTGGAACTTCTAATGCTGTTTCTTTTCATTGTTTAATGACTTTCCTTTTTACTGCCATACTGCTTCACATGGTATTATACAATTAAAAGGCTGCAAGCAAAGAGTGAGCTGAAGTTATTGTATTTAATTAAGGAAGGAGGGAAAAATAAAAAAAAAAATTAGAGAAACAAGCAAGTGAATTGAAATGACAGTCATGACACCTGCATTTAGAAGATGCAGGTCAACTGTACATGCTATGCTCATAATCAAGAAATTGTGGCCATGAATCCATTTACTGAGACACAGCTTATTAAGGAAGACCTCTAGGTGTGATTATTATATCATAGGTATAAAGAACTTTTTTTCTCTAGCCCTTCATCACAGTTAGAATTGTAGCTTTTCACCAAAATAGACTCCATTTTAAATGCAATATTTCCCAAAGACCAGGACAAAACATGAAAAATGTAAAATGCATGTGTGCTTCATGAAGCTACAGGGTAGCTTTCAGAGATACAGAACAGATGCATGCCTGTATCTCTTGCATGCCTTGGAGACAATGTTTTCCAGGATGCTATTTACATCTAGGTTGAGTCTGGGGATAAAACATTTGCATAACAGTTTTATGAAACTGAATCCGTGGGCAGCAGAACTCCACAGAGCTGTTCATCCTAATAAAAAGAAACTACTCTTTACAAGATTGGATCCTTTATTCTTTAAAATTTGTTCTATCTGCTTGACTTCAATATCTAGCAAAAAAATACAAAACACCTTTTCTTGCCCCTTCAATCTCAAATGCTGGATATTGCAACCTTTTCAACTTTTTGATATTTTATTGAATTTGGTAATATAGAGTTGTGCATAGAAACCAACTGGTTTGAGCATAAATCCCTCAACTTGCCGAGATAAGGATGGGAGAGGAACTGCAATTTAAACAAACAAATGAAAAAATCATTGAGCATTCAGCCATATAGAAAGAATTTCAGGGTCAAGTTATGCAAGTGATGTAAGGACCTCATCCTTGAAGGATTCATTCAGTAAGTCAGTTATTCGGAGGAGCATCTTTAAGTCACTCTTTATTACTAAAAGAGGAAATAAGAACTTAAGCACTAAAATTCAGCAGTGTAAAGGAGACATCTTTTCCCATGCCTGGCAGTCACAGGGCTCTGGGGGTGCTACTTTACCTGAGCTGTGAAGTTCTGGCCTTGACTAAAGCCAGGGTGCTGTCCCTGTGTTGGAGCACTTTGCCTCCAGAGCTGGACAGACTTGAGATGCCTAAGTTTGTTCTAGAAGCTCTTTTCTTCATCTCCAGGGACTAGACTGGCACACAGTATAAACTAATGAAGAAATGAGATTATGAGATTTATTTACAGTAATACCGGTGATGAGAAAACAGGATAAAATTAAAACTAGAAAAAGAATAGACTAGACTTATAAAAAAATAAGTCATGGAGAAGTCAGAACTCCCTGGAGAGAACCACTGAGAATTAAGAATCTTTCATATGAAATAAAATTAAAGATTTGCTAATGACTGTCAGGTAGATTTGTGGGTGAATGGCATATTGTTCCTTGCATTCTCTCTTATGAAATGATGCTGTCTTTTTAAGCAGTAGGAGTTCCTTAAGCATGTTTCCAGCTAATCAAAATCAAGTGGCCATAGAACAGGAAAGAATAAGCAGTAAAGTTGATATATTTGAATCTACCATTAAAATTCAACAATAATCCTTCACTCCTTGAGTGTGCCTCTATTTTATTAAGTATTTCAATGCAATATAATTAATTTATTAGTAGCAATTAATGTACTGGTAGCAATATCCTTGAACAAGGGCTGTAACTCAAGAAATCATGCTTAATAAAAAAATCTACTGTGCTTCTAGTGGCTCCTGCATAATGGGAGACCTGATATCCAAATATCTGCAAGTCGATGCAAAATGAAAATGTGTTAATCAGGAACTAGAACAGAACTTATTATGTATCAAGTATTCTGTGTTATAAAGAGCTACTATAGCATATACACAGTATAAGATTATGAGGGCATATATCGAGTCTTTGTTTTATTTATTTTTTTAATTTTAATAAACTGCTTACAGACATGCACAGTCCCTTTGTCGTCTTTGTGACAATCTGACTCAGCTTGGGAAAGCAAGATCACTGTGCATTAGAGAAATGCTACCCAGAGGGTCCTTTCAAAAAGCTTTGTGTATTCCAGCTAGAAAAAAGAAGTCTGAATGTTTTCCATAGTTTTGCACTTCAATTCTGATGTACTGTCATTACAAGTATTGCAGAAAAAAAAAAAAAAAAAAAGAAAGAAATGATATTTCTTATTGTAATGCCTTGTAGACGAGTGTCACTAGGGAAATATCACAGCCTTCTTTATAGGCAACTGTCCTATTTTAGATGTAGATACATCATAAAGAGTTTTCTATCTGACAGGCTTCCTTGGAGTACAGTATTTTCCACTCGGGTGATAATCTCCTTTTATTTCCCCTGTATGATAAAATATATCCCCTATTTACCACTGGTTTTTGTCCATTTATAATTTAATAACATCTTTACTCTCTCAAGTTTTAAAAAATCAAACAGCTTCTTCGCAGGGTATTGGTCATTGCCCTCCATTTTATTTTTACCTTCAAACCTGCACAATTAACTTCTGTCACCTTAAAAGCCTTTCACACAAGACATTGCTCCAGTTGTTGAAGCATATGTAATTACATCCAGCAGAACCTGTCCTGGGGCAAGCTGATTTCATGCAATTTTTATAACACCTTTTTTCATTATTTAAGCAGAGTGAAATCTTTAGGACAATGTGATTAAACTGAAATTGGAACTATTAAATGTACATTCTGAGAAAAGGCAGACTCTTGTTGTCTTTACAAGTAGATTTTTTAATTTATTTTTTGTAAGTAAGAAAAAATGCAGTCAGCTTGGCACAGATATTAGCCACCTGTTCAAGACTGTCATCATTGTGATCTTTCATGAGTCCATATTAGAGTTTATTAGTACTTTATGGCTTGAATTGTAGCTTAACTCAGTGGAAACAGAGCCAGAGATTAATATGACGTTACAAGACTGTCTAAAAATCTTTCCTGACTCTGCTAGAGAAAAGCCGTAAAAACCAATCTAAGGCATTAACAGGAGTCAGGCAAATGTTATGTAAACAGTTCCAGGGAGGTGTTTCTTCAGTCTTAAGGACTCATAATTGCTGGTACAGAATACACGGATAAATATTGTAAACTGACTACTAAAGCTTGCTGGGATGGGAATTTCTGCTTCATGGGACATTCCAGATTGGATGAGAACAAAACACCAACACTACGGTCTCCTGCTTTGCAGAACAAACTATTTTGGGCCCATAACCTTACCCATGATTGGGTAAACTGGGCAATCTGCCAGGAAGCTGGGGAGCTGGGCAGCAGGTAAATCAGCCAGCAGACAAAAGGAGAGCCAGGCAGCCAGCCAGGCAGCTTACAAGTCCATCTGCCAGTCAGGCAGCCAAAAAGCTGGCAAGAGAACATGCTGGTGGTCTTCCCTGCTGCCCAGTGGGACATGCTGGGAGCTGGTCAGCCAAGCAAGCCACCTGCCTGCCAGGGCAACAAGCAGGATAGCCCTGCTGCCTGCTGCTTTCTGTCAATGGCTCTGAAGGAATGCATGTATTCTTGTGGAAATTGCCAATTCTAATCTCCTGACAGTCGACGTTTCCAGGAGAGCACATTTAACTGGCTCTACTTCTTACATGAAACATGTATATTTAATATATTGATATACAGACAGCTACAATGAAAGACTGGGTTGTATACAGAAAGACTCAGTTACAATTTAGGATTAAAATTATGAAATGTAATCTACCTGCTGCTTGGTTGCATTCATGTCACTGCTCACATTTGTATTTTCAAGTTGTTCTGCTATTGTGCATTTGCAGAAGCATATGATGTTCAACAGCTTGCCACCTTCTGCCACTTAATTCTGCACGGGATCAAAGAATTAGACATTTTTCTGCCTCCGTTTCTGATTAAATATTATCTGATGCATGATCTTGGTGTATATCTAAGTGTTCCTAGAATACATGTGGATAGATCTCACACTGATGCTGAAAAGAACACTTGTGGCTGATACTTAGAAAAACAGTTATTCCATTTACTAAGGGTAAGAAAGACCTGTGTCCTCCTTCTTCCTGAAGGATTTGAAACTCATATCTAATTTCCTGGTAGGACATCTTAAAGACAATGTTTGAAGTGAGTAGTGGAAAACTTTACCTGCCTAGATGTAATGGCACTATGGTACAAATTGTTCAACATCAGAGAGAGGGCATGGAAAGATTATCACCTTCACCTGTACTGTGAGGCCAGCACTCTGATTCTTACTTCAGGGCTATTTCTGTATGTTATCACAAGGGGTCTCTGCATAAAAATGAAAAATGTGGTAAGAACAGGGGCTGGAACTCCCATCTGCCTATTTTCAGGTAAGTACCCTCCCCTCTGGCCTTATATAATTATTCCTATTTGCCTTTTTTCCCCTGAAATATTTTATTTCTCTTGAGTGCCCCAGCTTTGGGGGTCAAGGTAGAAAGTACTGCCCCATCCACCGTATTTTATAACCTCTGGTAAGGACACTGCCTCCAATCTCTAATGTGGGTTTTAACACCATTCTCTCACAGAAGATCTGTTCACATGAAAGCTGGGCAATGCTCTTCCCACTTGGTGTGCCTTAAAAGATTGATCTCCTCTCAGAAAGAAAGTTTGTGGACTAGAGCCCAATAACAGACTCCTATGTCCTGAGTTGGTGCAAAAGGAATTGTGGTTTCTGCATTTTTGAAATTTGCCATTTGATATTGGAATACATTCTTAAATAAATGTGGTTATGTTATACAACATTTGAATATGCTTTTCTTGCTTTATGTTTTTTTGCTACTGACTTATTACTTGCTGGTTTGTTGTAATATTTATTTTAGACTAAGGAAATTATTTTAGATAGAAAGCAAATTCAAGTGATTTTCTTATTTGAGTTCAAAATGGGTCATAAAGCAGTGGAGACAACTTGCAACATAAACAACACATTTGGCCCAGGAACTGCTGATGAATGTACAGTGCAGTGGTGGTTCAAGAAGTTTCACAAAGGAGACAAGAGCCTTGAAGATGAGGAATGTAGTGGCTAGCCATTGGAAGCTGACAATGACCAGTGGAGAGCAATCATAGAAGCTAATCCTCTTATGACTCCATGAGAAGTTGCCAAAGAACTCAACATCAACCATTCTATGGTTGTTCAGCATTTGAAGCAAGTTGGAAAGGTGAAAAAGCTCTCTAAGTGGATGCCTCATGAGCTAACTGAAAATATAAAAATCAACATTTTGAAGTGTCGTTTTCTACACAACAACGGACCATTTCTCAATTGGATTGTGACATGCAATGAAACGTGGACTTTATACAACAACTGGTGATGACCAGCTCAGTGGCTGGACTGAGAAGAATCTCCAAAGCACTTCCCAAAACTAAACTTGGCTCAAAAATGGGCATGGTCGTTGGTGGTCTACTGCCAGTCTGATCCACTACAGCTTTCTAAATCTCAGTGAAACCATTACATCTGAGAAATACGCTCAGCAAATCAATGAGATGCACTGAAAACTGGAGCACCTGCAGCCAACTTCGGCCAATATCGGCCAATTCTTCTTCACAACAAAGCCCGACTGGACATTGCACAAATAACACTTCAAAAGTGGAATGAATTGGGCTATGAAGTTTTGCCTCATTTGCCATATACCCGTGACCTCTCATCAACTGACTACCACTTCTTCAAGCATTTTGACAACTTTTTGCGGGCAAAATTATTCCACAACCAGCAGGATGCAGAAAACGTTTTCCAAGAGTTCACCGAATCCCGAAACATGTATTTTTATGCTACAGGAATTAAAAAAAACTTATTTCTCATAGGCAAAAATGTCTTGATTGCAATGGTTCCTATTTTGATTAGTAAAGATGTGTTTGTGCCTTGTTATAATGATTTAAAATTCACGGTCCAAAGCTGCAATTACTTTTGTACCAATCTAATAAAAAGCCTCAGTTCCAGAAGAAGGCAGTCATGGAGTCACATCTGGGGCCACCTGATAAATCCTTTGAATTCCTTCATGCAGTGGTCAAAATTCCTACGACTCAGTTTGTGATGCCCTTCCCTCACCTTCCAAATTGCTCTCTCCATGTTACTCTTAGGGCTATATGCAAAGGTCAAGAGGACATACCAGCAGAATGTCCCCAACTTTTGGATTTCTTTTGCGTAAGCATATGTGTGCATATGTGTGTGCAGGAAGGGAGCAGGATTATATGATAGCTCATATTTCAGGACAATGAGAAAAACACTAGCTGCTATAGAAGCCAGAGTTTATTAGCACTGTTAACTGTTCTCATGTCGGCATCCCAGTGCCTTGATTCAGTAGCACATCGTGAAAATGCATGACCTGGGATCTTGCTGATATTGCTATTTGCAGCATCTGGGATCTAGCTGTGTATTGACTGACCCAGACTGGGTCTTATATCTGTGCATGAAAGACTCAGTATATTTTGAATTGTACACAAGGTCAAAACCAGGAATGAGTAGGATGAGGAAGGAGGAATCCTGCTGGTTTTTACTTCAAATAGGAAAAGTAGAAGAGTCACAGGACTGACATATAAGAGAAGGATTTAGGAAGACGAAAGAAGAGGAAACAAGCAAGAAGCAAACAGAATAAAAGCATAAAAGGAGCTTAAGGTTTTAAAATGCAGAAATTACAGGATTCATGAGAATCATACACGTAAGAGATATTATTTCACTTTCTTGTGTCTGAGAAAGGGAAACAATAAAATACAATATAACATTGCCAAACTGACAATATAAGCAAGCTTATTATAAAACATTTAATAAACAAACAATATATAATTTTAGATTGCTATGAGAAAGTAATCTGAACACTGACTGCAGAAAGAATCAGAGGGCAGAATCTTAGGGAATGGAGGAAGGTTTTTAGAGGAACTCAGAATACAATTTCCTTCACATAGTGTTGAACTTAATTGCCATTGCCTGATAAATATGTTCATCCCACATGCTCATATCCTTAGTCTTCTTTTGAGGGCTCAGCATATTACTGCAACATAAAGGAACCATGCTCATTGTTTCAAGATAACACTTCCGCTTTTCTGCACTTGTATTTTTTTTCTGATGGGTGACAAATACTAATATTTTCTGTTGAAAAATGCATTGAAGTGTCACAATAGGATAAAGATTTCCCATGCTTTGAAGTGCAGGACAAATAGTCGCTCGCGTTTTGGGAAGCATGGGTGAGAGTGTGTTTTTTTCCTTATTACTGACTGCTACCTAGCTGACTGCAGGGACTGTAAGAGAGTCTTGGGATCTATCCTTGGACAGAATGTTTTCAACTTAGAATCATAGTCATTTTTGTTGGGAGAGTCTCTCAAGATCGATGAGTCCAACAATTAACCTAACGCTGGCACTAAACTATGTCCCTAAGAACCTCATCTATACGTCTTTCAAACACCTCCAGGGATGGTGACTCAACCACTTTCCTGGGCAGCCTGTTCCACTGCTTTACAACCCTTCCATGAAGACTTTTTCCTAATATCCATCTAAACCTCCCCTGGCGCAACTTGAGGCTGCTTCCTTTCTTCCTATCACTTGTTACTTGGGAGAAAAGACCAACACCCTCCAACTTGTTGAGTTTTAGGTAAACACATTAAAACAATACTGTAAACTTTGATTAAAGACCTAAAACATTAGTGATTGAACTGGAATCTTCCCTGTTTTGGAGGATGTAGTCTGAGGCAGCTTTGGAGCTCAGGGAGCCCATTTTGAATTCCCCAGGACCACAGAAGTCAGGAACACTTTCCCTGGGCTCCGCAACTTCTGTCCCAAGATCCTCCACAAATGTGTCACATCTCATTCACTTCAGTGTTTTAATGGAAATGAAAGAGGCAAAGGACCAGGTCAGGCCATACAGTAGTTGAAGATAAGAATAAAGATATTATGATAATGTCACTGCAGAATTATGTCATGTGATTCAGTTTTGATTGCTTTAGAATCACCACTTTATCACAACATCATAGGTTTCCCATCACTCCTTTGCACCATTTTTGTGTAGTGCAAAGGGAGTTAATCTCAGTTCTCCTGCAGGGAACTTCCCTGACACAAAACCAATCCTTGTCAATAGGAAGACAAGGCAGCCAGTTCTTTCTTAGCAGCCCTGTCAGAAAGAGAGCTATAGATCTGCTACAAAGATAATAATTGTACACAGTCCTACTAGTATGTGACAGAAAAGAGACAATATTGGCAGAAATAAAGAAAGAACATAAAGGGTTCAACTTGCAGCTTATCAAGGAATTTATTTGCATCTGTTCAGCTTTATGGTGATTTTCAACATGTAGTCTTATGGGTTTATGAATGACTGGGAGTTTTGCAAGACCTTGCAAAAAAGTTAGCCTGTTTATGAAAGCATAAGTGCACCAGACAAGGGTTTGTTCCTCCACTGTGACTTTTTTGCAGTCCACAGACTGAAAGGGAGTCAAATGTCCTAAACAACAAAGTGACTTTGCAACACGTTCACAAAAGTGATGCAGAAGAGGTGGAAGTAGTTTCTAAATGGTGATGAGTATGATATGGAAGTAGGTAAAACACCACTGCAAAAGCTGAGTACAACTGTAGAGGTGATATATTTTGACAAATTTTCCTTCATTACAACAGTAGTCTTTGTGTAAGTACTTTGTAATGTAAAAGCTGCATCTCTTTTAGTGTTAGTCTAAACCCCTGATGATGGCTTTCATAAGCTGGATGGAGCAAAATGTTAGATACACTTCTTTTGTGAGTTGAGCATTTGGCTGTTAACAAGATTTTTCTTTCACTTAATTAAACATTTCTGTTCTTACAGACTTGTTTTTTGCCTCCTACCTTGTGGGAAGGATGACTAAGATAAGGCTGAAGATAACACCTTTCTTCCTCTTTGAGCAGTAGCTGTGGTATTAGATATTATAACACTCAAGCAGGATGTGATATTGATCTTTTACTGTTATTTGGGGCAAACATAATTATAGCTCTCTTTTGTTTGCATTGCTCAGTAACAATACAGGATCTGACAGCTGTATGAGCATCTCAGAAGAAAAAAAAAGAAATTTGTGAGAAGATTGTTCAGATCAAGTTTTGTGAAGTATATGCATTTTTTATACCTTGCTTTGTACTGCAGCTAAACTCACTTGGCAAATTCACATTATGGCTTATTTACAAAACTGTAATATTCTGCTTGCATATACCATATCTGAATATAATTTATAATATCCTGCTGAAATTTGAAAACAAATGGAGGAACTATTTAGATAATAAGATGCTCAGAAGACTGGAAACAGAAGTCTTACAGTCTCTTCCTCACTGTGACTATCTAATCTCATGACTCTGAGACAGTCACTTCATCTTCAGCCCTATTTTCTCAGTAGTCCTTTATTTGCTTTCTCTAGTTAGGCTGTGAAGTTCTGGGGTAGAGACTGTCCCGCTTTCCCTGAGAAGTATCTGGTACCATAGTGGTTGCAGTGTCTTAAGTGACATCAATATGATTAAAACTAATAGATAATTCTGCCAATACATTTGCTAATACAAATAACTCTGAATTCGGAAAGTTAATAACAATTCATGAGGGGACTCTGACTTTAAATGGTGCACTTCAGAAAGCTGAGGATTAAACTACAACGTCAATTCTGCAAAAGTGAGTCAGTGAACTTGAACCATGGGTGCTTCTGTATACCACATGTTGTGTAATACTTGTAATAGATATGATTTGCTTAGAGTGGATTGTGCCAGTTTTAATGTTCTTTAAAGCTGATGTACAGTGGAGAGGGGGCACTTGTTCTACCAAAGAGAGAACTGATGTTGCAAGCTTCAATGTTACAGGCTGCTGCTATGAAACATAGCTTGTCATGGTTTTGAAGCGTCTCTGTTAGAATGGAAAAGCTCTTGGTCTCAGGACAGGAGTCAAATACAGGCTTAAATCAATGATGTCAATACACATGTAATTCACTGATGTCAAAATAACTGCTAGTGTTTTTAAAAAGTTAAGCATGGTTGTATTATGTTTCTTCAGTTGACATTGAATGAGTCCAATATATGTGAATGAAATATGTACCTTTAAAAGTTTTTCTATTTCAGTGTCACAGGCACTGAAGGTCAGAAAACCTGCCTGGACATACACACATGACTTTACTCTCTGTTGTCCTACAGCTAGTGCATTTTGATGTGATCATGTCATTTAAACTCTCTTACTGCTCAACCATTTACAAAATAATTGAGATTTAACTACAGCACCTGATAGAATATTTAAATAATTAATTAGAAAAAACATGCAGATCACTGAATGAAGTTATTGTTAAAATAACTCGAAAACACAGCTATCTTATTGTTACTGCAGATGCATAAATAAAGATCTGTCTTGGAAGTTGCCTATTATTGAATATTTGCATGAATTTCAGCTTCACAGACAAAGAAAAATACTGACTTGGAGATTAGCAACTAGGTTTCCATAGCTATTTTCTCAAGCATTTTACTAAATGTCTTATTTTTTTATATTTTAATAATTTACTTTATAGCCTGCCCTATTTACATAGAAGCTGAAGACAAAAATTAGATTTAATTCCATTATCTTATTTGTTACATGCATTTTATGAATATAATCCTGTAGCACTTGTTTCCTGATTCACAATTCATGGGGTACTGAACCTTCAGTTAATTGTTCAAGGTTTGGGAAGTGACAGATGCATTGATATCAGCACAATAAAAATATAAAGATTGCTGCACAAAGTAGTAAGAATTCAAGAGACTGGAGCCATAATGATCTTGCCTGAATCCAGTTAAGAAACATCTGAAATGTGAGCAGCTTTACAAATGGTGACAAAATGGAATAAATCTAAAATATTGCAATTAATATTGATAATATAACTTTCAAGATTTTTGACAAGACAAGGTATCTTGGGGTAACTAGCAATAAGTCTTTACTATTTGACAAGCACTCCACTGACTTGATGGTTTCACTGGGCTTGAAATGGGTCTATGGAAACATAATAAATGAAGCTTAGATTTTACAGAAAGAAAATATATTTTACTGTTTATGGAACCTACTTATTTTCCCTATGGTTGCACATATAGAGCTTCAAATAGCTTACTGACTAACCTTGAGAGAAGACCATAAAAAACCTTTCATCTCATGCTGAATTATGATCATACCGGTTCACTCTTGCACCATATCAAACAAATGAAATTAGGTGAGCCATCATAGGAGATGTCAAAGTTCAAATCAACAGAATGTTTTTTTTTTCTTCCTGAGAAAAACATTCAGGTTTAATGACTTGCTTGTGTTTAAAGTTGTATTTAAGAGACCAAAAAAAGAAATCACAGTGTGATATGAGAAGACCTGATTCCTGTGTTGAAGTACTTTGAATAAAAGCAGTAGAGAAATAGAGTAACGGGTTGTGCATTTATAGAAGTATTGCAACAGCATGAAGATATATTTATCGATGCAACAAGATAAGGTAAAATAAGGAAGACATAAATGAAATAGAAGAAGGAGGGATTCATTTGCTTTGATTCTTTTAGTGTGCTATTTCTTTTATTTCTTGAGTCATAACTTGGATAAGTTTTCTTGCCTTTTTAATTTGTCTTTGATTTTAGCTTGCTTTCTGTTTTCTTTATCAATGCATCAGAACACTTTGTAAAGTCACAGAGTCTGCAAAGCACTTGAAAAACTCATTGAGTTCATTTTTGGATGAAGTCAGGATGAACTGTACCTATATAATTCCTAAACATGTGATTTACTGTGATTTATTTTACAACCTACTTGGACAATCCTTTCATAAGCTTTAAGATAACACTTAGCATTTTCCCTTAGGTTTAATCTGAATCTGAAACTCGTTGTAATTCATGAACTGTTTCTTTGAGTATTTTGAGATGAAATTCAGCTCATCAGTTCCAGCCAATTAGAAAATACAACTCTAATGAAGTACTTTTAACCTGCTTCTGCAGCAGGCAGCAACCACAGTCCCATGCCTTTCATACTTCACATGACATTCACATGTCATCTTATTATCAAGAGTGTTGAAGTCTTTTCGATAACATTTACCTCAGGAATACCCTTGTCCCTTGACCCTTTGTTAAGAGGACTGACAAAAGTACTACCTGAGTTCTACTTGTATTCATAGATCTGCATTTCTTATTACATTGTTAGTGTCTATATGGAAGAGCCATGCTGGGCAGTGGTTGTGGTCGTAGATAAATTACCACAAACTTACAGAAACTTCTTGGATTCATGCTTCAGTAGGGCAACTTTTTTTTTTTTTCAAAATGCCTGATCCATTCATGAGGAGTATGGATAATTCTCTTTCCTTTTAATTTTCTTGCCTCCTTTCTGATGTCTTGCTTTTCCTTTACCTTATAGCCTTATCTGCTGCCTGTAGAGAATAGCACTACCTCATCTCAGAGGATGACTATCTGGAGGTGTAAGATGCCTGGCTTTCATTACTTACCGTATTATTTAATAGTTTTTAACACATTGTCTTTAATCTTATACTTTGATTGAGGAAGTTGGCTTTAAAATAATAATTAATTTTCAAATAAAGCAGAAATAAACTATGAATACGATATGAGTCATATCATGCAATAAGCAAACACCTGTGTCAGGATATTTAAGACCTCCTGAATTTTTCTACAGAAAACAGCCCATTCTCCTTATACTCAGGTATCTACTTTATCTACTTAAGAGACAAAAATGAAAGAGGTAGACTTGAAATTCTCTGAACATTTGTGCACAAGCAAATTGTCCTTTAGGAAGTTACATATATCTATAAGACATCCATTTCTTCTTTGTTATGGTCCACCAGATGGTTGCACTATACAGCTACAGTTTGTGCATTATTGCTAACTGAAACATCAACAATTACATATAAGAAGGCTGTAGTTGTCCTCTCTTCAAGAGCTCTAAAGCTTTGGATTGACATATTAGTGCACTATGTGCTAATGTTTTCTTTCATATGAAAAAACAACCCAACTAAACAACAACAGAAAAAACAATGCTGGCAGAACTTCCTAGAAATTTCTGTTTAGCCAAAGGGGGTAGAGGAAGAAGAGATCTTTTAATTTGTTTTATGATTTTGTGTGGAATGTGTAATGTTTGCTTTAAATGTGTAAGAAGACTTTCACTATTGAAAAGTTAGGTATCTTTCTTAAAATTAAGCTTATAAATATTAC
The DNA here is from genome assembly GCF_964273445.1 of Streptopelia decaocto. Taxonomy (NCBI): domain Eukaryota; kingdom Metazoa; phylum Chordata; class Aves; order Columbiformes; family Columbidae; genus Streptopelia; species Streptopelia decaocto. The sequence goes on from NC_138655.1 coordinate 46,561,091, forward strand.
AAAAAAAGTCAGGAATTATAATATACTCTATATCAGCAGCATCCAAACCCAAGGATGTCCTTAAACACTTGAAAAGCACTTGTAAAATTTGTAACTTGAAGCTTCCTATGTTGTTGTAAAAGATCTGGAGCATTTCAGGAGTTGTAATAAATCAGACTGTATCAGATTTGAATGAACACAAAAACAATTATCTTTTAAGGCAGTTGCTGAAAGTATGGATCAAAAATGCAGGTAGGATCAAGAATCTAATAGCAAGCAAGGTTATAAAGGAATGACAGATATTATAACGTTGAATTTGGTGTGTAACAGAAAAATGAAACTTAAGACTCTTTTGTCTTCATTAAAGGATTGCAGTCTCCACCAATAGATAAGTTCTTGTTTATAGTTCCTGAAAAATGTCAGAAGACTACCAAAATTGGAACTGCAAAGAAATGTTGCTTCACAACACATTGGCAGATAGAAATTTAAAGAATTCAGTCACCAAGCAGAAGAAGACTGGAACCATACTTGCCCAGAGAGATATATCTCTGGAGATATTTAAAACCCACCTGAATGCAATACTGTGCAACCTTATCTGGGTGTGTCAGCTTTAGCAGAGTGAGTTGGAGCAGATGATCTCCAGAGTTCCCTTCCAACTCCAATTATTCTGCAATTCTGTGATTCTGTGACATTGCTCTTTGTTGTTGTTATTATTATTATTATAGGCATATTCAGGTAATATTTTTGTCATTATACACAGGACAGAAGCTTTGATTTTAGATAGAGGACATCTACATTGGAAAGTTTGCGGTTCTTTTGCAACACTACTTGCTGAAGGACATATCTGCTTTGAGGGAAGTCAAGTCAAGAATATTAATTTTCAAAGGTTCCTTTCCATGGGAAGTGATATACCAGATGCAATACAAAAGATTATCCCTGGGTTGAGCTTTTACATGAGGAAAATCTGGCAATGATATATTCAATATGACCACAAAACTAAATTATTTTATTTAAATTTTCTTCTCCCAGGACACTTGATATGTTTAATTTTTCATTTGCATCTTGCTTAAAACACAGTGCCACTAGAGCTCACCAGTTTAATCTATAAACAACTTCCCATATTGTGCCTCTTATGTATTCTTCACATTACCTTCCCTGGTTATGAAAAGGAAGATTGATTTTCAATTCTTTCTCCCAATTTTTCAGATCACCTAACTTAATAGAGTTGGCCCTGCTTACATTTAAGTTCTGTTCCTGGAGTCTGAAGCTGAATGATGCACACCATATTCATTTTTCGTATCCCATGGTTGTGCCTCATCTCAAATAACTGAACTCCTACAGGGGTGGATCCTGAAATCCATTACATTCTGACCTGTCTCACTTCTAAAAAGCATTTTACAGTCCCATTCCAGAAATACCCTCATGCAAAAAAACAAAGAAATTTTCATAATGTCCGTCGATAGCCTTTGCATTTGTTGCCTCCTTTCTGAGTACTTTCCTAGCTTTGTCTATATATGTTTGTATTACAAGCACACCATTTTGAGCTATGTCTATTTGCATCCTCCCTTCAGTAAGGGAGGAACCTTCATCTGTGGTACTTTGTGTCAGTCTAGAAATCAACAAAAGTATTTTGAGGGAAATGGAAAAGCCCTTTGTGCATCTAAAAGACAATATAAGTTACTTGTGCTGAACTGCAGATCATTATGAAATTTCCATGATTGGAAATACTAATTGATCATACTTGTAGAATAAGCTTTTTCACTATCCTTTCATATGTCCTATATGATTGCATGAACTTACCTGTCAACCATAAATGTCATTTGGAGAAAATAGATTTGTATTAATTTAAAAATCAATTATGGACCTCACTTTGCCTATCTGGTATTACCCTGCCTAAATGCATGGTGAAAAATCAATGAACAAAGATGAAGAAAGGAAACAAAATAGGTACAAAGTGAAGATGCTGTCATACAGGAGAATGAAGAATTTATTGAGGAAAGCTATAGACTGCTGACTGCCTAGCAATGCAAAGTCTGGCAAACCATGTATTTCTCAACTCACGTTTAGACTCAAAGACTGTCTGTCCCTTAAGGATGATGGCTTGAAGAGGGTGATGGTGGGGGATATACAGAATGAATCAGAATGTAGGTGAGTCACCATCCCTGAAAGTGTTTAAAACATGCATAGATGAGGTTCTTAGGGACATAATTTAAAAGTGGACTTGGCAGTGCTAGATTAATGGTTGGACTGGATGATCATAAACCTCTTTTCCAACCAAAACAGTCCTATCATTCTATGGTTCTATAAATACTGAAATGGGGCAACAATACCTGACAGCTGGGTTAGAAATGAATAAGCAATTTCCCTCAGCCACCTTTGAAAAGGCAAGTCTGGAAACATGATGGAGCTGGTGGGGAGAAAGACACATGGTCCTTTATTGTTTTAATCCATTACTTTGCACACTATCTACTTTTGGATGAATAAGTAATGACCTGTTTTTAAGAAGATACTTTAAATTTGGGTTTATCTTTTTCTGTCATGGGCTTCTGTAGTCAAGAATGAGAGGACAGATAAGTACCAAATTAGCTTACCAGTGCATGACCCTTACAGACTCCATAACCAAATCCCATAATCAAAAGTATGAAACAAAAAAAATATTAAACCAGCTACATAAATCATCACAGAAAACAATAAATATTTAATGTTAGACAATACCTTGATGGGTCATAAGAAAATTAAAGGTGTGTATAGGTACATGTCATGGTTAATCTGTTAAAACAGCAGACTTAAATAGCCAGTAATACATGAGTCAGATAAATAGAACCATTGCACAGTTACTGTACAATTATTCTTCTTTCCCATCAAAACTCTGCAGTTATCCTGTACAAAATAATAAACTATATTTAATTAAATAATATCTCAGTGTCTAGAGAAAGATCTATGCAATGGCTGTCTCTTCTCTTCCTGATGAAAATGCAAATGAAACCATTAATAGTTTGTAAATAATGCTTAGGTAGAAGTGAGCTAATGTACATCCTGTTTTAAGCTAAATAAAAGAATTGTTCCATAAAATTCATTGATGTAAAATCCTGAATATTTTTTTTATTTTGGAAAAGTGCCTTTAAATATTCATCTTTTGCTGGGCTTTCTCTTAGGAAAAGAGCATTTCTTTATATCCTACGATGATGACATGACACCTGAAAAAAATGTAAGGATACTGGTGGTGACTTTTTTTCCCTACAGAATTCTAAAGTTATGCAGTGAAATGAAAATGCTCATATCACAACCTAAGTTTTTATCTCAGAAACAGAATGCAATGTATACAAGATGTTGAATATTGCTGCAATGCAGAACCACATATTTAGATTCTATGCAGGAAAAATAGTTTTGCTACAAGACCATTTGGTAGGAAAAAATTAAATACCTGTCTTTCCTGTAGCCTACAAAGTGAATAAAAACCCCCGAGTTTGCAGTTTGCTTAGTGTATTAACCTATGGACCTCAATATTGTAAAGTGAAAATATGGATCAGCTCTGACACTTCATTTTCATAGGACAAATAGAGTTTGGATTAAATATTTCTTAGGAATCTGAGGGAAATCAATAGTGTTTACAGGACTAGCAAAGCTTAGTTTGGATGCTGAATCTTAAACCTTTTGTTTATAAGCTCTTGTAAGTAAAGCCTTTAAGGTAAGCTTTGTTCCTACAGTTTTGATCTTGTCTCTGTGACTCCAATTGTGAACATAACAAGACTTAAGGAAAAAAAAAAGTGGAAGTAAAACTGGCTTAATGTGTTTTATAGATTTTCTGTCACCAAATTATTATTACTGGTCCCCTGTTGACACTATTGCACAAAGATGTCTCAAATGCAACTTCCAACTATTTGATTGAGTTTTTTCTACAACAAAGTGAACCCCCCAGGTAATTGTCAGTAACCTCCCTGGAATATTGAGAGGCTCTAACAGACAAGTAAACACAAACCATTAATGAGCTGAACTGAAAATAGATCTCTGCTCTGAGATAATCAAACACAACCCTGCAAACACTTGTATGTGTAGACTGCACAGGAGGATTCACATAAAATAATGATTTAATATTCAAGATAGATAGGTAATGTATAAAGATAAGGTACATTATTAAAATTAAATTTCAGAGAGGAATCAGTGATTGATAGTGTGGCATAAATAACAGAATTAAGCACATCTGCTTTTTATACTGCTAGGTGATTATTTTTAAAGTTTTTCCTCTGAACCACTCACTTGGAAGGAAAGAAGAGCACTGAAGTGAGAAATGACTTCATTTACATGCTTGCAGAACTTCTCTCTATGGTGGTAGTGCTGTACACTGTAATCAATGGCAAAAATATCAGAGATTAAACAATGACATTACGGGTCATGTCCGTACTGAAAAATTGTAATACTTTTTGTATCTGTGTGAAATCATGGTAGTTTACTTGATACTGAACAGTGAGCTAGAAAGAGAGCAGATGTGGAGGATTCTTTAAACTAATGAAAACCTTATAAGCTACTGGAGACAGATGTCCTTAAAATTATTTGAGAGACTGCTTTTGAAATAGGGTATTCAATTTGGTTTCCATTTAAATTACTAACAGTTTAGGACTGGATTATAGTTTACAGCTCAGTATTCTTAATGCTAATAGTTCATATAGGGACTTATGGCAGTGTACTTCTATTCCAGAGGAAAATGGTCACTTTGTTGTCTGTGGTTGTTGTCACGTAGATGATATTTTGCTTCTGAACTTTAGGTTGTGCTACTGCATTAGTTTATTTCTTGCAATACCCTGATGATTTTCCCTACATAACTTGGAATAGAATAAACTGCTCTGTGAACACCTCTGTTTCTTTTCATTGATGTTGAAAAGAGCCTAAAAAACCACGGCACACTAGGTATCTACTTTTTAGGCAATCAGAGTAAGGTAAGGAGAATTTCTCCATGCAAGCATGGAATTTATTCCTTCACCAATTAACTTGCTAACCTCCACCAGATTATGTTTCAATTAATTTTCTTCAGGACAGTTTTTTGCACTTCTGCACTTTCTGTAAAACACCTTTTTCTCTGGTTAACTTTGAATCATAAATAAAAACTCCTGCACAGACCTATGTTGGCATTTCTAAACTGGAATCAAACCACAGGCCTTTTTTCCTGGCATTTTTTGTGGTCTTTTACTCTGTGCTCTCTATGAGAAAGAAAAAGGAAAGGCTTCACTCATTAAGGTAGTGGGATTTCATGACAATGTGAGGATAGACCAGATAGGGAAATGGCTAAGACATGGGTGGCAAGCTAGCTAGCAAGCCAGGAAAAGACAAGGTAGCAATACAGGAGCTGAACAAAGGATGCAGTTCAGCTCCACCAGTGCCTCTGCTAGCAGGAAAGAGACACTGGGCAGGAGGAGAGAATGGGTAGATGAGGGGAGGACAAAATATCCTGCTCTGTTAATGTAAGAAACCCATATAACACTTCCCAAAAAACCCACTGACATCATGTGAGTATCAGCTGACGGAAGACCTGATAAATGTGATGGTCATCTGTGCTGCCATCTTTCCCCCAACTTCAGAGCAATTAGTTTGCTGAAAAATCCAAGATGAAAACTTTCTTTTTTCATCCCAACTCCAGCTAGATCCATCTGCCTCTGTGATACTGTGAGCTCAGTTTTTCTTCTTGTTGGCTGTGCTCCAAAGACATAGACTATGAGACAGTGAGTCCATGAAGGATAAATGTCAGATAGAAAATTATTTAGTTCATAGCTGTAACCCACAGAGTGTGCAACACTGACTAAAATGGGACATTGCTCAAGTGAAAGCTCTACTGATTTAGTATTTTCCCCTAGCAGGCTCCACCAGCCAATTAAACCTGTTTACCTGCAGAGAAAACTTAGAGGTGCCAAGTACCACTTTTTGGGCTTTTTTCCCCCATCACTACCAGCTTAATTTATAATAGCTCATTCTGTGAAATAATTAAAAGGGACTTTCACAATCAGAGGGGAAAACAAGGTGTAAGTGATTAATAATTCTTTAATAAGAAAAAAAATCCTGTTTTACTAATAGGTTTTGTGTGAGTAATTAAGGCTCTAGTTCAGAAAAACCAGTAACCTTCTAGATAGTGGATCCCACTTTGTATAACAAAAGTAGGACTGGGAAATAGTGAAGTAATAATGGTTTCCTAGATAGCAACACATGGTGGAGATCTTAGAGGCTACAAAAATCATTGTGCCTATGATGTGATATCTCAGTAGTTCTCAGAATTTCAAGAAAGACAGTTTGGTTAAATGTAAAATAAATACATAGAGATATCATCCAGAAGAACATCAGACTTTGTAACACTCACAGAGCAGTTCTTCTCAGCAATAGACACTGAATAGCAGACATGAAGAAAAGGATCTTTGGGTCATAGTATTCAGAACGTTTCAAATAGAAAAATCCCTTCTTATTTCCCTTCACACATTGGTAGTTTACGTTACAAAATGTTTTCCCTACTTATATGAACTATAAAATCACTTAAGTCACTCAGTTGGCCTTTGTTTTTACCTTGCCAGTTCCCCAAAAATTCTGTTTATGCCCAAGAAAGGCATTGCCTAGTAAGCAACTTGCGTCAATAGCAAACAACTATAATAACTTAAGTGCTTTTCTGGATACCATCATTTAACCATATCTGTTCACTTTATCTTGGCTGTAGTTGCTGTAACATTGAAGCCAACAGTACTGTTTGAATCCAGGTGGAAAAGAGTTCCAGCAATGTACGTGCCAGCTTCTAAGCAGCTGAGCCAAAAGAGGAGCAATTCTGATAAAACAGATGGTGCAAATTATACAAATGTGGAGGCCATGGGAAAAGGAAAGAAAGAAAGGAGGCAAACACTCAGGTATCCAAATCACAAAAAAGTAGAAAAACAGATTCTGCAATTGAAAATAAATTATCTATGTGTTTGTCTCTCTATATATATCAATATACATACACACATATATAAATACTTATACATATGTACGGATATCACACATATAAATATAGATATAATCCATATACACGACATGGATTATATCCATGTGTATATTCTCCCTATGTGCATTTAGATATATATGTAGACAATAGAATACAGCACCAGGCTAGCTCACCCCAATTTACATAATGAAGTTGACCAGAATTCACAGGTCTGGACACCCAGAAGTTTGAAATTTTAAGCCCATCATGTAACCACTGCTCTAGCTTTATGTATGACAACTTTCTGTTTATGGTAAATAATACCTAAGGCGTACAGAAGTTTTGATCTCTCTGCTTTTGCAGGGAACCCTGCTCTGCAGTGGAGTCATGTGCTGCTGTTGTTCCTGCAGAAGCCTTAATCCCAGCCAACAAGGACAAGAACAGAAGAAACTGTTTGTGCGTCAAAGGAAAATGCTTTAGACATGTTTTACTCTCTTGCTGCATAGTCATGGTTTAGAAGCTGTGCATAATTTATACCCATCTATCATCTTCTGTGTCTCGATAACCCAAAACTGTGAACCCGGGAACAGCTTAGAAACACCATTGCAGATCTAAGTCTGCTAGTTGTTATTGATTTAAACAATTCCAATTTGTTTTGTTCTAATCTCAGATCACAAAGCAACAGCACCCAAGATGTTTTTTTATGGAATTGGCAGTATAACTTTTCAGTGAAATAAACACTTTTTGCAAATGTGACATTAATCTTGTGTCAGGATATTCTTAGGGCTGAAAACTTTTCATAATTAAGCTTATCATATTGTGTAGAGTGAATTAAGCTTCAAAGTAACTACAGGCAGACCTAAGTCACAATTTTAAAGTCAGAAATTTGCTGAAGTTTGTTGCTGCTTTGATTCAATGACTTTTTTTCGTATTCTTTAGAGAAAAAGGAAAGATTGGAAAATAAACCATCATATACTGGGGGAAAAAAATGATGGAGTCATGTTTTATTTCAGTTCCCATCTGTTTATAATGTTTTCAGTGCATTGTAGAGTTAATTTTGTTGTTACCTGTAAAACTAATGTGAACTAAATAAAATTGTTAATAGATCAAATAGGGTTCAATTTAGCTTAAATCTTATTTTTCAATTTATTTTATTTTATTGCATTACACTTCTTTTATAAAGGTCAGTAATTTAAATGTTCAAATAAAATTATAGGTGTGTAGTAAAAGTAAACTGAATAACATAAAATAAAAAATGGTTGAACACCCATGATAATTGAGATTACCAAGATCAGTCATATGCTAAAATATGTTCTCTTAATCACAAAAATTTACTTCTCTATTACTATTTATGTGTCTTCTTTGAACCAGGTTTCTTTATCACTTCTAATAAAATTACTTTTTTAAATTCTGGAATTATTATTTGTGTCTAGGAAAGGTTTATGACTGATACTTATTTGGGGATTACATTACTGAAAAAAATCTTTTGATAGATCATCAGCATTAAAGGCAAAATTTTGCTTTCCTAAGTGTCTTTTGCAATAAATCATGTTGGTTTGAATGATACTAAAAATGGATGTTTTTAATCTTGAATTTCTAAGAAATACCTCATCAAGAGCTATGCACACATACAAAGGTATGGAATCTGGAGAAAATGCCAATGTGCAGAGAGAAGAGCTTGGAGGTGGAAGCAGGTACTTATGACATGGAGACTGAATATATTTTTCAACAATCTACTTAATAAAAAGCTAGTTTTCTTTTACCACAGAATCTTTCTGTGTTACTATCCATCAAGTATATAATACCTGAAATACTTTTTGTTGAGTTTTCATTAACAATTGAAGAGATCCCTTTTCACATAAAATGCTACTTATTTACTTTGCAAATCATAATTTCTATGCATTTCAGCAACAGCCTGCTTATTTTTAAGCTATATGCTCAGCTTATATAGGGAGAACAAAAATGACCATTCAAAAAAGAAGTGTCTTACTTTATATTACTTTAGGGAGTTGGACTCAATGATCCTTAGGGTTCCTTTGCAACTCAAGATGAATCTCTGATCATTCACATTATAGCTTAGCGAAAATAGACGAAACTAATGCAGTCTTAACAACAGTAGCATCACTCAGCCCCATTGCCAAAGATGGCATTCACCAAAGATGATATTAATAAAAGCTCTTTAGGGCTGACTTTATTATATTATCCATGACAGAGTTTTTTGTCTCCATGGTACTAAGGATCTAGCACTATGACACATTTTCTTTCTGTGGTTCTACTCACATGAAACTCCTGAGCTACTCTTTGGAGGACTGGATTGAAAATACACCCATTCCAATTACACCAGCTCATCAAAAATATTACTACACAAAATTGCCTATGAACAGAAAAGTATAGTTTGGGCAGTGTTTCCTATTGTGATAGACATTTAATAAGCATGTCTTGCTGGTTTGTGTGCAGCAAAGTTCCTCCTGCTAAGAGCTATGAGCTCTGCCAAAGGAACAATTTTAAAACAATGAGTTGCCAACAGGCAGGGGAAAAAAAAAAACATTTAAAAAAAAGGAAAGTGCATTTTTATTTAATAAATATCAACTGAAAGATAGATCCAAGAAGAATGGATGGTTTAGGTGACTGGAGATCATTTCTTAAAAAAAATGAGTATAATATAATGCATTTTTAAAAGTGCTAGCAACTGTGGCACCCACATGTTGATACACAGCAAAGACCCAGAAATCTCAGACCTAAATAATCTCTTCTTATTTTCCTTTAATTCAACAGCCTGAATTTTAATTTTCTGTTCTGTCTTTCGTTTCTGATTAGGCTGCAACCTAGGGTCTTTACAGTACCACACTGGTAGTCAAAGTGATGCAATTCTGATCATTACTTCTAAAGATGTTTCCTGCTCCTGCTCATGTCAGCATAGTCCCTGCTGATGCCTACACTGCATTCTGTGACGTAACCTTTATCAATCCAAAAAGTTGTTTGCTGTCCATATAGACAATGAATCTGGGAATGTGTTCTTGGGTGCTGCCATGGTCTGACCACCAGAATGCATGTGATCCTGCCTGTCAAAGCTTGTCTTTGGCATCTTTGCCTGTGTTTGCACATCAGTTTTGGCCCAAAGCCCTGCAGATAGTCAGCAAGGTAACTGCATGAAGACAAGAAGGTAGAGATTATTCATGCCCATGTTCAAAATTGGTCTTTAAAAGGCTGAGACTTCATATGCAAACCATTCCTCTAGGAGCAGTAATGTTCTTAAATGGCGGTTCAAGAGATGAAGTGCTCTGGTCCCTAAACACCAGGGATTCATGATTGTACAGTGAAGATCTTAAACTAAATCTAGAAACTAATGACTGTTGTGAACAAATCTGGAAGACTGATGTAATGTATTTTCCACAACAATTCCCTTAAAAGTGATGAGTCTCTTAGCAAAACTAAAGTTTCTAGCATGCGTTGCCCAAGAGCTCTGCAACACAGGGAGTGACACAACAAATCGTGTTAATCTGGGAAATACATGAAAGGAAGTAATGGAGACTTTCAGGTAGGTAGACATGGAAAAAAAAATCCAGTTTAATAACATTATCTCGTTACAGTGATTAGAGGCCAATCTGGCTGCAGTCTGAGAGTTCATATCACTTTAGTGATTGCTCGTCTGGGGCATATAATGGACTGTAAAGCCAGTTTTAGCAGAAGTTTTTCTTCTATTCCCAGCAGTATCACTTCTATTAAATTTAAGGCATCTGTTTGGTATCCAGGGAAACTAGTTGCACCTTGTGAAACATTACATATAATGACTATTAAAGACCAAATGTGGAGGTCTCTTATTTGCCAAAGAGGGAGTTTTCAACTCCACCAGTCACACAAGACAAGTTATATTCAAGGCCTGCAGAAAAATGAGCAGGAAAGGTTAGCTCCACTGACTGTAATGAGGTGCTTATTCAGTATTAGAACTGTCAGCCAACATTAATATTTATATTCATGTTACTTGCTAAAAATTCAGGATAAAGCTCAGACTAGCATTTCTACATTTTTGATTTTTCTTTTAATGAGGAGAAGATGGTGATAAGACCAAGCTGAAGAGATTGCCTTGCCTGTTTAGTCACTTCAGAAGGAATGGACCATTTTGTGATGATGGCAGGACTACACATTCTTTTAAGTGATCTTCAGCAACCTGATCATAGCCCCAGGTATTGCTTCCTGGGCACTGCTGGCTTTATTGAATGAGAAGCCATGGGAAAGTGATCACACAGAGTACTCCATCTTTTTTGTAGGTATTAAATATTTGGAAAATGTCTTAATTCTAGAAATGAGAATGGGGTAACTTCTTGGTCTTTAGCTTTTACTCACAGGTAGTTACTTTATGCAGCTTATTTAAAAATGGCTAAAATTAGTGCTGGCCTGTGAAAAACACAACTTTATTTCATAATGAAAATATGCTATTTATGCTATCATTAATAATGCTGAGTAACCTATAAATAAAAAGCAATATGAAAACTATGCCATTTTGAGATCATCTAATTTACAGTGACTGAAGTCCAAATTATCAAAAAGTATAGATAAATACATGGAATTTCAAGTTCCATATGACCATCAATATTTTACATTGCAGAAATAAGCATACTAACAGAAGTACCAACCATAATTTTACAATGTGAGGAAGGAACAGCTTGAATATGCAGACCATCTACAAACAAGAGCTAAATCTTAATGGGGGTGTGTTTATGTTGGTATAAAACGTGTTCAGTTTTTTCTTGATATAGTTTATTCCTGGAAGAAGAGGTGAATAGAGTGTATTTTTGTAAAGTACCCATTTTTTAATGCATGTAAATAGAAAGAATGTATCTGTATCAGAATACTATCATATTAAAAGTACCCTCCCTTAACCAGAATTGTCGAGAGCTTTACAAGTTGGCTGAAAAATTCTGTGCTTACAGTAGGAAAAAAATACCACTTGTATACTGAGAAGACTCTGCTGTCCTTTCCTATTTTTCTGTGAATAATGAAGATGTCAGAGCTTTCATTTTAATCCAGTACCTTCCCTCCCCCCAAAAAAGAGTAAGCCACTGTAACAGAAACCATTCTTTATGATCAAGTGTGCTCTGTTCCTTTAAATTGGCTTTTATTGGGGGTTAATATCTTAAATTTTCTACTGATGTAGTTAATAAAAAAACAGTGTTGTAGGGTTTTTTTCCCTGTAGAAATAATTAAATGTAAATTTGGACATTAAAATATTATGAGGAATGCTAAAAATTAAAAAATATATTCCCCAAATAATAATTAACAAGCAGTGCACCGAATTATGTATTTTTTAAAATACAGTGCTCAGTAGTGAACAGTTGATGAAATTCTCTTTAGGAATAAAGCCATATATATTTTAGAAAAGCCAAACTGTTTATACAGCACATCCACAAGGAAATATGAAGGTGACATTATTTACTCTACATCCATCCATCAGTAAGATAGAAGGCTGTTTCATGTAAGCACAAAGCACAATAAGCATTGTAAGATTAGATTTCACACATATATAGTAAACTGTTGACTATTGTTTCAAAATGATTTAATTACAATGTTGAATCATATATGGCTTGTGACTAAGTACATTTCCTTATTGTCTTTGAAACTCAAGCAAGCATATCTGTACTTCCAATGTTAAAATACTATCTGCAATTAATATTTCTAACTCCTAGTATTAATATTTGAGCTTTTAAACCTCTTGAATATTCTTAGGGCATGGATTATAAAGAAAGTGAGCTTAAAGTTAACAGTGAAAAGATTCAGCATGTTAAGTGACTGTTAAGTGCATTCACTGCAGTTCACTGAATCTTCTGATTAACTGAAGCAATGTTGCCCCAGATGAAATGCGCTGTAGAAAAGCGGTGTCAAAACGATGAAGGCATGAGTGACAGTAGCCAGATCTGAATTTAGAAGAAATGAATTCTCATTTCTCCGCAGGCAGAGAAAGTTCAATGAGGCAGCAGCTTCTACTCACGTTTCCAACAGCAAACAAAAGTCCAGTTTTGTTAGCCTTGTTAACCAGAGATAGGCACAAACCTTCAGACAGGGAACCTGCTATTTTATCTTGTGGACTTCTCATGCAATGTTGCTCTGATTCCAGTGAAGATTCCCAGCTCCCCTCTGACACAGCTCTTTTCAGAGACCAAGCAATGAAGATGCAGTTCCAGTGGCAGCAGCACTGCGGTCTTGATGTAGCACAGACACTGAGGCTCAACCACTGTGGCAGTTGCAAATCCCCCTGAGATCCGGAGGCTTCAATAGGGTGGTTGATGGCTCCTTAGCATCTTTTGTGCCCCATTGTGCCTGTCACCACATACACAACTAGGGTGGTGCCAGGGAGCTGATAGTCACATCCTCCCCTACCCCTGGGCAGGGTGACTTCACCAGCTGGGGGGGCAGGAGAGGTGGGACCCTTAGTCAACTGACAGAATCCTCAACAAAGGAGGTGCCCAGAGAAGATGAGAAGATGAGAAGCTTCTGGACCAGAAGCTTCTGGTCTGACCAGGCTATGAAACGGAGTCCCCACCCAAGGCCCTCTTTGAGTGGTCTTCTAGGAGCTATGAGCTGTGAACTGTCTGTGAACTGCAGCCCTGCCCTTAGACTGGAACACCATCTAAGGAGACTTCCTGGGATAGAGAGCACCTCACCTCCTCCTGTGGTGAGTGGTTATTTACTGGATATATCCTTGAATGAATCCTTGCCTAACCCAGGCAAGTGTAAGCCCTTGCCTGACCCAGGTGAGTGATTATTTCTTGTGGGTACCCTAGAGTGAGAGGCCTCTGGTTTTGTTTCTTGTGAGTGAATTGTGGATCCCCATTATTCTTATATTGTCGTTTCCCAATAATTTCCTCAACTGATATCCAAACCTGTATTTTATGTTGTCGGAGTGCTAAGTAATAGTATAAACCCTGTTTCTGTTTGGTTTATTTGCTACACTTTTCTGGCTAGAATAAAGTCTGGTTTGGAACTTATTGTCTGCCTAAAATTGACTTTGGGGTGTTTCTGTGACAACCACCCTTCATAACTTGGTCTAACCCCCGTACTGCAGTCCCATCTTGAGATGGACAGACAGATTTGTGACCCCTTGTGACCAACACTAGTGTTGCAGGCAAGAACAGTCAGAGTCTGGAGATTGCTCTGCAGGAGGAGACAAGGGTCACATAAGCATTCTCTAGCCGTGAGGGCTAATTTGCCAATGAGCTACTGTGTCTACCTTGTCATCTGCATTTCAGAAAGCTGACATGTCTCAGGTTACCAAAGTGGTTTCCCCGATAAAATCACCAGATTAGTCTTTCCTTCTGGACACAAGTTGTTTGTTTGCTGGAATGCCTGTTCTAGGACCATATCTTTAAAAAATTACACTTTGAAAGTAGCAGTGCTGGGTAATCATTCTAAATAACAGCAAAAGTAGATTTGAAGCTTAATATTATGTATAGAACTGCTTCTATTCACATATCTCTGGGATGGTAGAAAGATGATAGAAAAATCCTGTCTCAAATAAAGTACATAGCATTTCACAACTGAAGGCTCAAAACACGATTCAATTCTTTAACATTGATTTTCCCACAGCTTCGTTTTTTTGATACTGTCTTTTTGGTGTCAGTACTTCACAGTAATAAATAGTGAGAGCATCACATTTATATGGGTTGAGTGACATACCCTGTAATTGGATACAGTTGAGGATAGACCACAGATAATCAGGTGTATCCTACTGAATATTGAGTAGGATACTGATAATTTTTTTATATGGTGATATGTAGATCTGGATTTTTCCAACTTTTTGAGAGTGCATTTTCTTTTGATACATATTCCTCCATGGTACCCACTGGACTGTCATCTGCAGATTTTCATCTGGGCAGGTGCAAAAGAACTGATGATAATTACTTGTTTCAACAAGTGTCTAATCCTACCATCACTGATTACAGTTACTTGGCAGTGTCCTGTCCTGAAATAAGTGAGATGTCTTTGCCTAGTAACACTTCTTCTGACATTTTGCTACACTTTGAAAGAATTTTTGACACTTCTGGGAATTACAGCCAGTGCAAAACAAAGTAGTTAGAGACCATGAGGGATGAAGATATGTTTCAGGTCTGTCAGCCCCTTCAGTTTTTGCAGTTTGGAAATGAGTCAGCTGTACTTGAAAAATAATAATAAAAAAAGCTGTATTTGTTGACCTAAGCCTAAATATGATTCTGTATAAACAAAAAAATAATTGCAGAAAAATATCAGAAGATTAAGGGTAAGCGTACAAGTCTGGTTTGTGAGCAGGCTTTTTTATTTTCACCAAAGCACGAAAACAAATGAAATAAAGTGAATTCCATTCAGGCACAACCACTTACTTATTATGTCAGATTTATATCCCAAAGCTCAAAAAAGTGAATCCAGAATCCATTTGTGCTTTCATATTTTTGTATAGTTATCTATAAGCACATATATTGGGGAATTCACTGCGTATCCTTTTTAGAATACCTCAGGTGGTCATTTCACATCAGCTTTGACATGGTGTTTAACTCTGAAAGTCACTACTTGGTCTTCTGGGTGTGTCAGTATGTCTGTGTGACATACATAAAGGCTTTCGCTGTTGTAGATTTTCTGCATTAGCATTAGAAGTGTGCATTAGTATTAGAGACTATTAAAATTTTTCACATGTGAATGATACAAAAATGCAGCATTTGAAAATTCTATCATTATAACTTCTTTATTAGATAAATATAAACTGTGAATCCATAGCTATTTGTGCTGATGTATTTAGAGATAATACAACATATCTAGAAATAATATGACAGTACATGAAATAGTGAGGGAATCAGTTGGTCTCATAGACATGTAGAGTAAATAAAAATATAGGAAAAGTCTCTTTCAGAGTGGTCCAGGATGAGTAAGGAACTTTAGGTAAATCCTTTACTACCCTTTTTGTCTATACACTTTTAACTATGTTACTGCACTGCCAAAACCACTGTACCATGATTTCTTCCCTGTCTTGCATTCATTAGCTAGGCTTTACTTGATTTCCTTTTACCACAAATTACTGTTCACATTTCCTGCTTCTGATCTTTTTTCTCCCCTCTTTCCCCCATTCACTTGCTCTTTTCTTGCCTCTTTCTGATCTGCTGCCTTTTGAGCTTCTCACATTGCTATTTTTTCCATGTCTTTTTCTATGCTTAGAAACATTTCTCATTCTTTGTTCATGAAAGCCCTGTCTCCTTCTTCTAAAACCCAATTTCTTTTATCATCTCCAATATTTATTTTTATACTAAAGCTATTTTTATTCTCAGATGATAAAATTTATTAATTTATACAAACTAAAACTGTAATGAATGTTTTATTTTTCTAAAGAAGTGTTTTATGTATCTAAAAATAAAGGTTTACATGCATCAATTTCATAAAAAGATGGTGATTCATCTCAGATCTTCCTAGTGAACAGCAGAGAAGTGCACAGCTGTCTTTAAAATGGACAGAAAAGAGTGCAGTGAGATACGGTCTCTGATTCTTGGAATAAAGCTGATTGTCATTTTCATTTTGCAATATCATTTTGAAACCCAGCAAGATGGTTTCAGACCTAGTGCTGCAGCAAAATATTTATGTTCTCATAAATGTTTACATAGATACTTATGGTATCTGTTGCTTGTAAGGCACAAGAGGACAAAATGTACACATTAAGAGGAAGCATCAGAATAAATAAATGAAATATGAATGAAAGGATTGAAAAAAGGTCAATTAAGCAAACAAACAGATACATGAATTGTGATTGTGATGGTATAAGCAGTACAAATTGTTTTGGTATGACTGCATGGGATGCCTACAAAGGAAAGAATGAAACAGAAAAAAGCTGAAAAGGAAGAGGAAAAAGCATGAAGGAAAGATTAAAAATGTCAGGAAGACGTGAGGAATCTGGCATTGGGAAAAAATGTCAGGAAGAGCTGATTCTTTGAAGGCAGGCTTTTAAATGGTCCTTGTAACAAATTTGCTTTGACTTCCAACTTAAAAACTGCATGGTTACTTCTTATTCCATATGAATTTAGGTTAAGAAACACAGGAAAAAGATCATGGCTTCATTGAATTGTTCTGTATTCATGAAGGCAGATAAACTAAAAGCCAGATAGTATAATCAGTTTTTGCTGCAAGCAGATTTATGTTGGAGGCATATGAAAAAGACGAAGTTACTTTTAGTGACTGTCAGAAGCCCTGCATCTACCACCTGATTTTTTTTTTTTTTCTTGAACTGAAGAATACTATATTTTCCTACCATTCATATGTCTACTTTGGCAATATTGCTAGCAATTTTAGTGGTGGGCTGCAGTTTGCTGTTTGAGGTCAAAGCTATATCTAGGTTTCTGTAGAATGTTTATATAGTCTTTTCATCTATACGTGCAGCCAGAACTTTGCACCTGATGTTGCCATTTTACTCCATGCTTACTAGAGCTGCCTTTTTTTCTGGCCTGAAGTATTTATGTGGTCCTTTCGATATGACTCTGCACAATACTCCTGAACATATCAGCTCCCTTGATGTCTGGATGGTCTCTTTGTGTACCTTGATTAGTTCCCTATCACAGCAAACATAAGCTTTTTAATTTTTTGAAATATTTCATAGGTTATCTCCACTTTACCATGTAAAGATCATCTTATGCCTCTGACTGACACATAAAACTTCTCTTACTCCTTAGTTTTCTGAGGGATTTCCTTTCTTGCGTGATGTGCCATGGATATCTACAAACGAATCTCCATAGTTCTCTTCCAAATTCTTTTTAATTCTTATGATGTCTCCACAAGACCTGACTAGGATCATGCTGCTGGTATACTAAAATTATAGTAAATGAAGCTGAAGAATCGTAAACCCTCCAGGGCCTATATTCTGTTTTCTCACGTTTCATGCTAGACTAGCAATCTCTTTGTGATTTTTTTTTCACTTTTTCTTTAGTCCTTGTTCTGCACTGTGATGGGAGTGCACAAACATTACAAAGGATTACAAATGAGAAAAGGAGCTATGGTATCATGGATGTTATACATAGCCTGTCATAAGAAAACACACTTTTCTTCTCTGTTAGAAAAAATGTTTATGTGAAACATGAAAGAAACTATAGAAAAGAAGATTAAACCCAGACAAATTAAAGATTTTGACCCAGATATTTCAAACATCACCTACTTTTAGATCATAAGAATAATAACTATGCCGTTTTGCTGCTTGTACGAGCAAAATAAACTATGAAGATAAGAATCTCATTTTTCATTTAGATTTTTTTTTTGAGTTTCAGTCCAGGACTAGAGCAAAGAGGTCATAGAAAAGTGTACAAGCCAACAACTATATGTAAATATTTACCTCTCCTCTCTTGTTTGGAAAGTGCCAACTGTATAGTTAGTATTTCCAATGGATTGCCCTAAACAATATTCCAAAGCAATATAAAATTTCTAGCCCAGACGTTATTTCTGTATCTGCAAAGAGAGTAACATTTGACACCTTAGAATATTTTTATTAAATTGATCGAAGAAGAATGAAACTCCTGACTGACAAAGACAATACTTCTCGAATAAAATACCTCAACAAAATGAATTTTCCTTATATTCTGCTCGGAGCACTATTTCAGCTTTTCTTTAGTTTTCAGCACTTCCATCATCTGTATGTGGAAAGCTGAGCTAGAATTCATCTCAGTTTACCGTAGTCAGGCAAAATCTAAGAACTGGACATGAAAAGTTAATCAATCATTCATGCCCATTCTGCTGTAATTGATAGAATGACATGATGTATCTCTAGAGAATAATTTATTATATCTACCTTAGATCAGGCTTTCTGTAGACATGTTTATTTCTTTATACTGACTACTGAGAGAACATAAACTGTTTTATGAGGCTAGAATTAGGAGAAACTCTTTAAATCCTTTGTTTAAATACAAGTTGTGCAACATTTAGAAGTTCCCCAACAGCATACATAGAATCTGGCAAGGACACATGCTCAAAAAAGAATCTTCAGATTTTTGCAATATGCACAGTTCAACATCAAGTAATTATCACAATGTCTGTTAAACAGACAATCCACACAGGTACAGGTATCTATGTATGTTTAAGGTATGTATTTGTATATGGAATGCCTGCAGGCATGCAGTTTAAGTAAATAGTGTAGAAAACCATTGACCAGGATTCTACAGACTGGACAACTTGTTAGATTAATATCCATTCTGGAGCCATGCAGCCTGGAGTAATTGATTTAGACAAACTCTCAATGGGCTATATTTGTGCTGTTGATCACAGAAGATCTGTCTGCTTGGCATGGTAGGGTTCTTACCACGTTACGTCTTAACAGGAGAGTAGGAAGGGCAGAATCACAGAATCAAAGAATAGTTTGAGGTTGGAAGGGACTTCTGGAGGTCGCTGTCCCTCCCTCTGCTCAAACAAGACCACCCCAAACTGGTTGCCCAAGACCATTTTCAGACGAATTTTGAATATCTTCAAGGATGGAGACTCCACTCCAGAACAAAATCATGCCAAGGACCATTCTATCAATTTAACTATACAGACAAATGTATTGCAATGCACATGCTAGATACTCAACCTTAAGAGACCTGAAATTCTATTACAATATTGCTACTTCAAGTTTTTGCAAATTATGTGTAAAATTACTTAACAGCAACTGATTTTGCAAACTAAAAACTTCTTTCAGAGGTTGATTTACCAGACTACCCTTTAATAACAGCCTGTGGAACTCTGTTTAAGATGCCAAAATTTCCAACATCATTTATCCCCAGCAGAAAATAAACCAAAGCAGTTTAACACTAAGATTTAATGACTTTTTTCCTGAAAACAATCAGGGAATACTAGTGGGTGATTAATGAAGCCATTGTTTCTTTGAAAGATAAGTTCTTCAGATCTCCTTCAGTCAAACAAAATTTGTGAACAAAATAAAGTATGAAAGATGGAATTTGCAAAAGATTGAATACAAACATGGTTACAATTTGTCCAAAATGAATAGATTTTTTTCACAAAATATTAATCTCAAAGGACGTAAGAAACTGCTGAAGAGTGCATTGATCCTTCAACAGACATTTGGAAACTAGTCACTACTTCCTTCTAATTTTCTTATTTTGATGACACTAATTCAGTGCTTGTAAACTGGACTACACTGAGAGCCACAAAAAAAAAAAATAATGATCGGTATTTAAATAGACAAGTGTTTTTAAATAATAAGAAAATGGAAATAACTTTTCAGCTTCTGCCTGGTATGCATTTGAATGAGTGATATCAAAAATATTATCTGCATAATCTACAAAATTTTGTAATCTTCAAAAAATTGCACTTTGTAACAGCCATATTTAAAAAACAGAGATTCAGTTTGCTATCTCCTCATCTCTCACACAAAAAAATCTTCAAAGGCAAAAGTGTAAGTTAATGTTTTTAAGTTATCTTGGTATAATTACTCATGCTATGATGAACATATCTCTCAAAAAAAAAATTTCAGGATATGAAAGAAAAAGCTATGAGAACATTTACAGTGACTCAGCTTACTTTCAAAAACATTATGGCATGTGCTGTTTAAAGGTAAATTAATGTAACTATTTTTCTTGGGTTTTTTTATTTTATATTAATAGGCTTTGAGTAAAAAATAATAAATATAAATTCACTATGAACCACCAGCAGCTCTCATTAATTAATTGGATTCCATCTTTTTCAGTCTGATCATTTAGGCAAATCAAACAAATTTCATTTAAGGTTTTTCAATCAGAAAAAGCTTCAAAATATTAAACATTAATATTAAATATAAACATATCAATATTGACTCTTAATAATGATCTGTCTTCAGAATTCCAGCCTTCTAAGTAACATTAAGTATCAAGCATCACGTGAAAAATTAATACCTCATGCTGCTTGACATTTTCCTTTGCAGTAACTAGGCTCAAAAAACATGTGTGAAGCCAGTCAGATTTGCAAATCATAGGAAAACAGGGAAGCCTTTGAGATAGTGTTATATTTCAAATATATTTTAATTGTGTAATTTGTTTTTAATTTGAAGGCTCTAAATACCCAGCAGTTTCCACTAGTATTTTACAACACATTTAAATGTTCTAAATTATATTCAATTTTCCTCCTTCCAAAGATAACAACATGAAGTGCTTGCTATTCCCCAGTCATACAAAAATTGATAAAATATCAGTGTTTAGTTGTTATAGCTCTCTAAAGATAATGCTATCAGTGCAAGGTTCAGGTGAACTGCTAAGAAATTTCATGAAAATGGATGATGATAGCCAAGTACTAGTCTAATACTATAGGTGCATGATCCATTGCAGGCATATAGGGAAAATATTTATAATAACTGAAATGGATATTAATTGGATTTAGGACTGAAATATATATAAATAATCTGTAATTCTGGGTTTTTAGAAATTATAGTTTACATGGAAACTTGTTAAACAAACATCCTTAATTTGAATAACACCATGGCCATCTTCAAGGTATTTGATTTTCCAACCAACACATCTTGAATTTTGCACAGGTTTATTTTTAACCCATGTTTAATGAATTCCTAGCTCTAGAATAACATGCAGCTATTATGAATGCTCAGTATTAATGGCAAATAGAGCAGTAAGCTGTACTCATGTTCCTGACTTTTTAGTTTGAGACATCACATGACTACCTTTTATTTCTCTCTTCGGAGGGAAACTAGGGCCATGACTTAAAATGGGATTTTCTTCACAGATGAGTTATTAATCTTTATAGTTTGCATGAAGCCCTTTCAACTCAATTACATTGTATTCAGGTTCACTTCCTTAGAGATGTTTAATGGCAGACCACACAAATAAGATCAATATCCAGAAACATGCCTTCTGCCCAAGGGTAATATCTCCTTATGGTTTCTCTTGTCCTCATTTCCATCCACACTACAGTGCGCAAATGGAGTTCCATTTTAGCTATTACTTAACCAGCAAGCACTGAAAAAATCTGTTTGGAGACAATTCAATTTTCTGATCAGTCAAATTTTTGCCTTTCAGACTGTCAAGGGTTTTGATTGTGGGGTGACAATAAAACCATGGCAGATGTATTGTTAACCTCCTCTTCCATTCCTTCCCCCTTCAGTCCCTCCCTCTCCCCACTTCTCACTAAGGAGAGGTGATCGGGAGGAAAAGAAGGACAGAGACAAGAGAGTTGGAAAAATTAAAAATGTTTTACTAAAGCTACCAATAAGAATAGAGAAAATAATAAGAAATATACAAAACCAATCTTGAAAGTCCCAGCAACTGCAGAGCAGCACCTGAAGTCCTGGATTGGACTCTGCAGCCAACCGGAGCTGGATTCATTCTGTCACTAGGCCTCTCCTAATTCATTCTGTCACTAGGTCCTCTCCTAATGTCGGTCATAAGCAAAAGGGATGAGAACCTCGTGATCTCCCACTTTTATATGAAGTATTCACGTCAATGGAATGTTATACTCAGTTGGTCACTTTCTTGGTCACCTGTTTTCTCGTTGCCCCTCTCGCGAGATGTCCATCCATGCTTATCAATAGCTTTTCATTCCATTGATACGTTTACCAAAACATGTATCGTGTTCTCCAGGGAAATGCAGCTAATATGAAGGCTTTAGCTGACATTTAAATTCACTAAAAGAGAAACCTGTTTTTAACAAAACCAGGACACAGACCAAAACTGGTTTTCTGTAGTTATTCAGATACTTTAAAAAAAGCTTTATTCTATAAAACAGCAATGAAAAATAAAAGTAAAAATATTGAAAAATCTTGAAACAGTCAGGAATAATTATTGTCACTAGATACTGCATGCTACACACATACCTTTTATGATCACATGCTTTAAATACTATTTCTCACAAATAAACCTCAGGCATGTTTTGTATTCTGCTGCAGAGTGCACTCTTCAAACACTGGCATTTATTCAGCATATGATTTAGATATAGCTAACACAATTGTGTTATCATAAGCGAGGAATATAGTCAGGAGGAAAAAACTTCTTGGGGGCAAATTCTTCAGCAAGAATACAGGACACAGACATATGCAGAAATCTTGTTAACAAAAAATATTTATACGTATCAAACCTGGGGCAATAGTGGGGAGAAATACTTTGTGGGGAAAAATACTTTGTTAATATATTGTACCCTATGGTCACATGTTTTTATACTATACTACACATTTTAATGCCCTCCACCAGAAAACAAGACTTATCCAGTACTTAAGGAGAGCTTAGATATGAGCTATTCTTTGTTTTAGAGATGACACGTTTTTATAAGGTTTGGATTAATATTTTAGATTCAGTTTTCTGACAGGTACTTTGAATCGCTAACCGCCAATTGCATATTTGAACATTGGTGGCTCTATGATGACTATCAATTTGTTTGCATCAAATTGATATGGCTCGTAGAGGTCATTGCATCTATCATAGTGAAATGAAACAAGGTTTCTTTGCAGGAAGAGGCACTATCTTTTGGTGTGCTTAGGGGGTTATTTTTCTGTGTAAAGATTTTCATGGTTTTTTGAAAATAATTTAATGTTGGCCCTCCAAACCATGTAACTTGCTTTTCATATTGTGCACTTACATTCTTATTTGCTGCAAAAGGGGCTATTAGGTAATTAGCTAGACAGACAATGTTTAAATGCCTTGCACCTTGCAAACTATATATGTTCACTTCAATTTGATTACTAGAAATAATTTTTAAAATCCTCTCTTCAAGTTTTTTTCCCCCTACTCCAAGATAATATAGCATAAGCTTAAAAAGTGTGTTTTAATGAGATCTGCTTAAAATTTTCACATTCCTGTTATACGTGAACTGAAAATATAAAGTAGGATACAACTGCAAAAAGAGTCTGCATAGATTGAGCTGTTTTCTGTAAAGCAAAGGCTAGGGCTAAATTTGAAAAAGCATACAAAATCATTAAGTCTTTTGAAAGCCCTTCCATAAGAAGATAGCTTCTCTACCTTAGCTAAAATCAAACATGTTTTTCTCTTTGGATATTTAATCACAGAACTATATACTGATAGCTGAATACGTATGTATTTGCTGATATCCTTGAATCCTCAGTTCCCATCTTCATAAAAATAAATAGCTCAGATTAGATGACATTTGTGTACTACTAGTTGAAAATTGTTCCAATGCACTGATAGGGAATATTAAGGAGAAAGCAAAGAAAAAGAGAATTTCTATAAAAAACCTATTGATATCTTAATCAAATACTTATTTTTATAAAGCAAAGCTAATAAAATCAGGCTGAAGCTGATATACAATTATCATATCTTATGAATAAGCTACCATTTTTTAATGGCATTTCCTATGATACATTTGATCTTATACATATTGGTTTTCCTATTCTGAGAAAAGGTGATTTATTGTAGTATTTAGCTTCTAGTATTCACTCGGGACATGGGGGGAAAAAAAAGTGGCTTCTACTGACCTCATAATAAGATTATAGTCTACTAGTACTATATAATATCAGTAACTGAAGCTGTACGAATTCCATTAAATTCCCATACAATTTCACTAAACACAGTGAAACAATGTTCTCTTTTTTTCAAAAAAAGAAACAGAAATGAGAAAAACAGCAAAAAAACTGCAAGATAAATGGCTGTGTATATGTGGATTTTATTAAATTTGTGATTATATTATAGAGGGTTTCTAGCTGCCACATTCTCCGATACAGTTTATTTTTTGTACTAGTAATACAATGTTTTCCATTTAAATAATATGAAAATTGGATGCTTTAAAGTCAGGCAATATGTTACTATTTTGTAGAGGCATAAATTTAAAACTTCTGTCTTCAAATTCTATGTGCATATGTTTGAAAACAATTATAAGAAACCATGATAGTGAATGTTTAAAATTTTGTTATGAAGAAATTTTTTTTTTCATAACTTTTAGAAAGTTTACCATAGCACTTGTCTTAATTTTGTAGATAGAAGTGATGAGAACTAAACCCTTTTCTCAAGAGGAAATTCCATAGCTTGGTAATTGTCTTTGAGCTAAGAAGGTTTTCAAGACATTTGGCCTATGTTTCCTAGCTTCATCCCTTCCTACGCATTGCATATCTTTATATGATGTTAACTAGCTCTTCTGATGGTTTTAAACTATCATCACAGGTTCTTTATCCTTGTCCAGAGAAATTTTTTTAATTAATTCCTTAATTGTTATGTCCCGATTATAGTATTAAAAAAAAAAAAATCTAAAAAGTTTTCAAGTAAAGTTTTGGAGAACAATTGTTGTATTAAACTGAATCACCAAATAGACATTATGTTGTCATACTAGTTTAATGTCCAGTATAATCTCAAAGCTTCTGTTACTATTTCTAACTTCAGAGTACTATTTCAGAGAAGATTTCAGAATGCTGAGAGTGTATTTTTCAGATTATTTTTGCAGATATTCTGTTATTATAATTAGTTTTTCACTATCTTTAATTTGTTTACAAACCAATTTGAATTTATTTTTCTAATTATTTGCATAATAATAACAACAAAAACTTTATTAAAACCATTTCTAAATTACTAAAATTCTTTCGCTTATTTATATCCTTTAAATTTGAATACATTTTGTCTACCCTGATTGCTCATTAAATCTATGATTTTATCAAACACAAAAAGCAAATTACTGAGCACTAAAAACCAAAATTCCATTAAAATGAATAAAACTAGTGTGTCTAAATCACATCTGCTGAGATCTCGTGAGCTGTGTTTTAGTGGTTGTCTGACTTTAACATTATAAACATAAAAAGTAGGTAGGGCATGCAGAAGTGACATGCTAGAAATTTTCTTAAACTTTCCTTTTACATCTCTTACGATGTAGATCTAAACAGCCTGTCTATTTTCAGTATCCTACCTTTATAAATTACTTAATTTAATTTATTCTTTCTAAGCCTGTCTGTCTATGTCTGTTTGTCTGCCTGCCTGTTTTCTTGGGATGGAAGTGGAATAGTAATGCATAGTTTTCTACTATGCTGCCTTGAGTTTATTTTGTCAGTTTTTTGAAGATACACAACTTGAACCTAAAAACTGTATAGAAACTGATAAAAGTAATGCTACCACAGTTATATCTTGGCCATATTATTACTCTTTATGCCAAAACCATGCAGTAATTGCAGCAACATTTTTAAAATGCTAATATCACATAATGTAATCCACATCTTCAAACAGCTATGCACAAGGGCATTATGTGTGCATTGTGGACCACTATGGGCAAACTGATTGCCAAAAGAACAAGAAAGTTTTACAAGAGAAGGATGAGTTCATATAACCTAGCTACCTTTTTAAAAAGGAATCGTTTAGGTTCCCTCTACAGCTGATGGAGAGAGCCAGGAAATTTCAGATGGCAAATAATCTAATTTTTCTCAAGTGAGTTGATAAGTTTTATTGGTAATGACCAATAAAATGTTAAAGAGAAAGCCTAGTGAACAGAACACAGTTTAAAAACAAGAGCTGGATAATATAAATCTTGTGTGATTTCTTTCTTTCACTAAGAAATTTTTGTGTTTGCTCAGGCAAGATGGGTTTAGGTGTTGCTTTCTCCTTTCCTTTCCTTTCCTTTCCTTTCCTTTCCTTTCCTTTCCTTCTTTCCTTTCCTTTCCTTTCCTTTCCTTTCCTTTCCTTTCCTTTCCTTTCCTTTCCTTTCCTTTCCTTTCCTTTCCTTTCCTTTCCTTTCCTTTCCTTTCCTTTCCTTTCCTTTCCTTTCCTTTCCTTTCCTTTCCTTTCCTTTCCTTTCCTTTCCTTTCCTTTCCTTTCCTTTCCTTTCCTTTCCTTTCCTTTCCTTTCCTTTCCTTTCCTTTCCTTTCCTTTCCTTTCCTTTCCCCTTTCTCCTTTCCCCTTTCCCCTTTCCCCTTTCCCCTTTCCCCTTTCCCCTTTCCTTCCCCTTTCCCCTTTCCCCTTTCCCCTTTCCCCTTTCCCCTTTCCCCTTTCCCCTTTCCCCTTTCCCCTTTCCCCTTTCCCCTTTCCCCTTTCCCCTTTCCCCTTTCCCCTTTCCTTTCCCCTTTCCTTTCCTTTCCTTTCCTTTCCTTTCCTTTCCTTTCCTTTCCTTTCCTTTCCTTTCCTTTCCTTTCCTTTCCTTTCCTTTCCTTTCCTTTCCTTTCCTTTCCTTTCCTTTCCTTTCCTTTCCTTTCCTTTCCTTTCCTTTCCTTCCCTTTCCTTCCCTTTCCTTCCCTTTCCTTCCCTTTCCTTCCCTTTCCTTCCCTTTCCTTCCCTTTCCTTCTTGCCTCGCCTCTCCTCGCTTTGCTTTTGCATCCAGTTTCTGTACTTTCCAAGTCCTTTAAGGATTGCTGCTTTCTACATAAAATGCTATCTAAGAGAGTGGGTTCTAGAACTAAGACAAGAAGGATTTTAACCCAGAGACCAATAGTTATGACCAAGAAAAACAACAAAAGCAGGTGAAAATACTTAGAAAAACCATCCCAAGTACTGTATGCAAATGTAAACTCCAATCAAACTTTAACTTTTTAAATACATACTTTAATATATCATCAGCTGACTTACGCTGACCTCTAAGGTTGTTATTAGAGTGAGTATATCCCGATGTTAGACCATCTTTATACATGGGTCAAAAGTAGGAGCAACCTTTTTGCTTTCCTATGTTCTGAAAGAAGCCTCTGCCAGCATTTGAAGCAGATTAATCTCCTGGATCCAAAAATTTATCAGGTTAATGAGAAATGGGACTTTGCTTGTCCTACTTAGTTGATGCTGTCCTTTAGTTCTAAATGACTGTGCTTATGACTAAGTTATTGTTGATTTTTTTTTCTTAATACTAGAAAGTACAGGATATAAACTCATAGTTATTTTAAAAATTTTAATGCAGTTTTAAATTTTAAAATTTGGCCACTGATTTTAAAAAGCCATCAGATGTCTCATTGTCTCAAAGGTCTCTAAAACTATCCACTTCATCAAAGATTGTGTGCTTCGTTGCCAAATGTAGTAAAGCGGCTTTTAGAAATTACATGATCGTGGCTTGTATAACTTAAATTTTGTCATCACAGTATCACAGTATGTTTAGGATTGGAAGGGACCTCAAAAGATCACCAATCCCCCTGCTGGAGCAGGAATGCCTAGGTGAGGTCGCACAGGAACATGTCCAGGTGGGTTTTGAATGTCTCCAGAGAAGGAGACTCCACAACCCCCCTGGGCAGCCTGTTCCAGTGCTCTGTCACCCTCACTGAGAAGAAGTTTTTTCTCAAATTTGAGTGGAACCTCTTGTGTTCCAGCTTGATCCCATTACCCCTTGTCCTATCATTGTTTGCCACCAAGAAGAGCCTGGCTCCATCCTCATGGCACTCACCCTTTATATATCTATAAACATTAATAAGGTCACCCCTCAGTCTCCTCTTCTCCAAACTAAAGAGACCCAGCTCCCTCAGCCTTTCTTCATAAGGGAGGTGCTCCACTCCCTTAATCATCTTGGTTGCCCTACGCTGGACCCTCTCCAGCAGTTCCCTGTCCTTCTTGAACTGAGGGGCCCAGAACTGGACACAATGTTCCAGATGTGGTCTCACCAGGGTGGAGTAGAGGGGAAGGAGGACCTCTCTCGATCTACTAACCACCCCCCTTGTAATACACCCCAGGATGCCATTGGCCTTCCTGGCCACAAGGGCACAGTGCTGGCTCATGGTCATCCTGCTGTCCACCAGGATCCTTAGGTCCCTTTCCCCTACACTGGTCTCTAATATGTAATTTCCCAACCTATACTGTAACCTGGGGTTGTTCCTGCCCAGATGCGGGACTCTACACTTTCCCATGTTAAATTTCATCAGGTTATTCCCCACCCAACTTTCCAGCCTGTCCAGGTCCCGCTGGATGGCAGCACAGCCTTCTGGCGTGTCAGCCACTCCTCCCAGCTTAGTGTCATCAGCAAACTTGCTGATAGTACACTCTATTCCCTCGTCTAAATCGTTAATGAATATATTGAATAATACTGGCCCCAGTACTGACCCCTGAGGCACTCCACTAGATACTGGCCTCCAACTAGACTCCGCACCATTGACTACCACTCTCTGGCTTCTCTCCTTAAGTCAGTTTGCAACCCACCTCACTACCCTATTGTCTAGACCACACCTCCTCAACTTAGCTGTGAGGATGCTGTGGGAGACTGTGTCAAAGGCTTTACTGAAGTCAAGGTAGACCACATCCACTGCTCTGCCATCATATGCCATCATATGCCAATATAGTAAACACTATGACAATCATAAAATTAAATATGACATACTTTGTGTCATGATCTTTATAGAAAATGAAATAAATCCACTTTCTTATTCGACTGCTGTATTTGCTAAGCATTCTGTTCCATACCTTATGTTTACTTGAAGGTATCCATGCTTAGGCAGCAGGACTTGAAAGGTTTCCATTAGATGTAAAGACATTTTAGACAGATTACAGTTCTACAAGCTGCAAATCTTTATTGATTATTGCTTAAGAAGTCTAAGTAACTATTGAACACCACTTCTTATGTCTCTTCTCAAAAACCTATGCTAATTTTCTTCTTGCATAGGCATCAGATGCAATTAAAACAAACCAACCATCCCACCCCAAACAGCAACAACAACAAACCACAAAACCAAAAATCCAGAACTAAGCAGGAAAGGATTATTAAAGATTTTTTATTTTTTCTTTTTTTTCATTACCTTTCCTCTTCTACGTAGTAATTTTTAAATTGATGAAGACAATAACAAAGTCTTGGGAGTTTTACAGATTTAGTATTGGTAACAATGGTGTCATTTGTTGCCTACAACCCTTCTCTCTAGAGACTGCTTTGAGCCAGATATTCCCAGTCTCAGCTACTCGGAGCAGTCTGGACTTCTTTTGTTCCCCTTCCTCTCTGCTAATGACAGACACACTCAGGGACTTGCAGCCCTCAGCCTTCCTCACTGTAGAATAAAGAGGAGGCAGGTTTCTGAATGAGGCTGGCTAGGCTTGGTCAGGCCCTTAGGGAAACAGTTGTTCTGTTGCAAACTTTACAGAATATCCTGCAGATACAGTGTAACTGAGATCAGATTTTCATGCCTTATGGTTGCTTACTATCTCTTACACAAGATACATAAATATTACATGCACAGTGACTAACAGAAGTGATCAGATTGAATCTGGAACAGTGTTGCATTAATACAGGATTCTGTTATCCTTAAGTATCTCAAATACTGTTCTGGCATCAATAGCATTCTCTAAGATAAAAGTTATTGCTCAAAGTGAATAGTAGCTGGCAGTAGAATCTGTCACTTACTGTCTATATAGCTTATAACTTGAAGTACCTTGACTTTGCTTTTATCTAGAAGTTCATTAAAGGAAGAGAACAAATCAGGCATGCTTTATCACTTCACTCTTTCTTTTATAATGTTTTATAAATAAATGGACTCTCACATAATGTTCTTCTAAACTAACCCACCAGCTGATGCAGTTGCATGTACTTCTGGTATTCCAGAAGGAGGTGGCAGCATACGGTACTCTCTAAACCTCTGTACTTACATAGGAACTAACAGAAAATCAGTGCAAAACTGATGCCAATGCACAATGAGGGAATACTGCCACATTACTCCAATCGAATACCGAGAAAAAGTTGCAGAAAAGTGCCATGGGAATTATGGAGACTGACTCCTCCATGACCCAAGTGAGACCACACCATGGCAGAGACGGTGGTCTTGAATGACACTCTCATTCCTGCTTATGTCAAAGCCAAAATGTGGTCCCTGTGTTATTTAACATGTATCCACTAGTCACAGTATTTCACATACACTAAGACTTCAGATAGTCTGAAGAATCTCCTAAGTAATATGCCTTTGATTTACAATGGTATTGCATGTTGAAACCTCCATATCTGTTCAAATCAATTAAGAGAACAAAGAAAGAACAAACAAAATAGAATGAATGCCTCTGTAGGAATCACTTTGTGAGAAAAAATAGTCATTCTTCATAGCATGAGATTGTAGAGAGAATAAGCCATAATTAATCATAGATGTTGCATATAAGAGTTACTTCAGTATTTGCTGGCTTTGTGCTCTTTGAATTATGAATTAAGAGATTTTTTTTCAATATAGAAACAGGCTAGACAGAACTAAAATTATTACAATATGCATAAACAGACAAGAATACTGGACAAAGCGTTGGAGGAAAAATAATGTAGTATTAGGAAAAAAAAGGAAACAAATCAAGTCTTACTTTTAATATGAACCAAAGATTTCAGGATTCTGAAATAATTAAGTGAAAATATTTAATAAATATTTCATTTCAAAATTTTGGAGAAGCACAGAAATGGAAGTACTAAAATATCATAATGTCATCTATTCCAGTGGCTCTTAAAGTGAGTCAGAGTGTATTACTTAGATGTATTATTTTTTCATAGCAATTATGCACCCAAGATCCTTGGCTCATAAAAATAAAAACTGATTCAAAATTTGTGTATTGAACAAGTTTCTATCTTTCTTTTTTTTTTTTTTTTTTCCCTTTTTACCCTAGAATGAGGTAAAGTCATATGTCAAAACCAAAGGTGCTGATAGAGTAAACTTGTTTTCAGATCAGTGCACTTTTGCTTGTATAATGTAGGGCTAAACCTGCAAATTAATTTAGTTGCCTGACTCCCACTGAAATAAATGAAAGTGAGCACTAAAGTAGCTTCCTGGCCTTTATTATATTATATTATTTTATTTTGGAATTTCAGCAGTAGTTGGGGTTGTTTGTTTTCTTGATGCTGGCATAAACAGAAGAGAAATGTATGCTTAAAAGGCTGACATTTTCTTTCTTGCTTGGTGATTGTAACAGTTATTAATAAGACTGACTTCATTTAAATAACGTAGATTACAAATCACATCAACTACAACATATTTAATCAATATTATTTAATTGCTTCAAACAATCTTATTAATTATTTCACAATAAACCAGGCCTAAGGCCCAGTCACAGAGACATACCATAAGAGTAATTTTTAAAGGGTCATTGGTGTTCAGCAGTCCGAGCATTCTATAAGGCTATTCTTGATAAATCTAAAGACTAACCAATACATAGTAGCAAATCTCTTGTCAAAACCACATATTGATAGCATAATTTGAAAACAGATGAACATTACATTCCTTTGCAGAAGTCTCTTAAAAAAATCCATATCAAAATAAAAAATAAAATGAAATGAAATAAATAAAATAAAATAAAGTAAAATAAAATAAATAAAATATGTAAGCAATTATTTACTTCTGGGAACTCAATTTTTTAATTTTGAAAATATGGCAGCTGAAAATTTTCTTGCAGTGGAGCGATTTAAAAATATGTATGAAATTGCTTTGATGCAAAATGGCTTTTCTCATTCTGTATGATCATGTTTGATTCTGCATAAGTTACAGAAAAAAAAGAAGCTATATATTGCAAGAGGGATCAAAAAGAGGAAAAGAACTTTAAAACAGCCCCTATTTTTCTGAGAAAAGGCGTATAACACTGGAAATTGGACAAATTGTTGCAATACCCAATTTCATAGTCTTCTTTTAAACATCAAAGGTGTAGTTTAGAATTCAGGTAAGTTATGTTACTTAATGTCTTTTGTGTAGAACCACTACTGCAGCAAACTAGCTCAAGGATAAAATCAGAAAATTTCCTGCTTCAAGGTTCACTGAAGACATCTTTCACTATGAGGTGGACATTGTCATTACAGATTAATAGGAATAGATTTGTCTTTAAAACCTGAACATTCAGTGCTGCAAAGCACAAATCTTCCAACCACTGATCCAAAAATGTCTTGCTAATGTAGTATTTATTATTTTCTTGTTCTGTAGATGTTTCCACCCTGTCTATGGAAAACTGTTCCTCCCAGTACAAATGGTACCAAATGACACTATAAAGACATTTTTTTCTTACCCTGACAGACCTATTTTTAAATTTTCCTCTTAGCAGCAGCAGTAGATGATTTTTTGATGATTTCCTATATTTATTGTCTGCATCTTCATTCTATAAAGGTGTAATATCCATTAATTATACTGTCATAAGACCTTATTTTCATTGTGCAATAAGTGCTTTTTCACTTCTGTGACTTCTGAGGTATGGTGCCTGCTCTGCTGAATGACCTGAGAGTTAAATGATGATATAATATTAAACAGTGAGAGAGGTAAGCTTGGAAATTAATAAATTGTCAGGAGAAGACTGTTTCCAGGACAATTTACTTTTCAGACCTCATGTTCACACTGTGAATGATTGTAATTACATACTGTGACAATAACACATTCATAATACAGTACAGAAATGAACTTATATTTTTAGTTCATTATTTAGGGCAAAAAATCACAATGAGACATATAAATAGGACAATACACAGGAAGCAATTTTATCATTAATTGCAAGTTAGCTAAGGAGAAAATAATTCCATAAAGTCTAAAACTGTTTGTTTAGTCAAAAGTCTTTTTAAGAAGTCATTGCCACACTAATAATACTATT
Organism: Streptopelia decaocto; assembly: GCF_964273445.1. NCBI lineage: Eukaryota > Metazoa > Chordata > Aves > Columbiformes > Columbidae > Streptopelia > Streptopelia decaocto. The sequence goes on from NC_138655.1 coordinate 46,594,367, forward strand.
GATGCTTGTAGACTACTTGTAGACTATAAGTATTTCAGAGTAATCTTATAATAACATAACATTATAGTCAGGGACCTGAAAAATGTATGCCTCTTTTAATCATGTTATGTTTGAGAAATTTTTCCTCTTTCTTAATAGGATACATCATATATCACAGGATCATAGAATGGTTTGGATTGGAGGCAACCTTAAGATCACCTACTTTGATCTGCTGGCCACACTTCTTTCGATGGAGCCCAGAATACTATTGGCTTTCTGGGCTAAGAGCACACATTACTGAGTCGAATTGAGCTTCACAACCACCAACATGCCCAAGTCCTTCTCCTCAGGGCTGCTCTCAATCCATTCTTTGCCCAGCCTGTACTTGTGTTTAGGGTTGCCCTGACCCATGTGCAGGACCTTGCGCTTGGCCTTATTGAACTTCATGAGGTTCACAAGTGCCCACCACTCAAGCCTATCAAGACATCCCTTCCCTCCAGTCTGTTGACCTCACCACAAAGCTTGTTGTCATCACCAGGCTTGCTGGGGTGCACTCTATCCTACTCTGTGTTGCTGACAAAGATGTTAAACAGCTCTTCTTCTAATACCAGTCCCTGAGGAACACCACTTGTCATGGCTCTCCACTTGGATATCAAGCCATTGACCACAACTCCTTGAGTACAGCCATCCAGCCAATTCCTTGTTCACTGGGTGGTCCGTCTGTCCAGTCTAGGACAATTTATTAGGTCTTGTTGCATAGATCCAGATTAATAAGCACAGAGTCTCTTTCCGTGTTGAGGTAAATGATGTTGATTTGTCAGGCAGACGGACAACGGATATTTTTTTATTTTAGGTGATGATCACTTTTTCCCAAATACAAGCTATTGTTTTGAACTGTGCAATGCTTAGTTACACCTGCTATGTTTTATTTCTAAGGCTGACTGCATTGCCAAGTTTTGCTGAGGATAGAAAAAATTCCTTACATTGTGAGATCTCTAAGAGCACAGCTGACATGATTTCTAAGCACAGAGTTTTAATTGTTAAAATACTATTTTCAAAATGCAAATTGTTTAATGGGCAGATCATGGAATATGGCAATGTCTAAGCAGACTAATGAAGCCAAATGCTGCAGTCTAGATATTTTTGCAGTAACAAAACATCAGAATCTGGGATGAATGACCAAGTAAAGCACCTGTGGACAACAGCAGAAACTCTGTATTAAGAAAGGTCAAGGTAGAGAGGAGTCTGTATGAGTATATAAGCTATCAAATGACAAATGTGTGCACCATAGTTATACAGTGAAGATATCATAATGGGATAACATGAAGGGAACAACCTCTACTGCCACACTTCAGAGGTGTTCCAAATCAAAAAGATACTACTAAGGGTTACAGAGGGTAGGAGGCTCAAAATCACACAGAGAATAAGGACTGAAAAGAAATGAATTATCATATAGATAATAGGGTTTGAAAGAGTTTCACAGCCACAGGAATGTGTCTCTTATTGAATTTCACCTTCATTGAAGGTAACTAGCATGGGCAGAACCAGAAAAAATCGGAGAAGTTCCCACAGTTCTGGGGATCTTTTTGAGAAGTCCACCAGGAGCTCTGTGTGTGATGCTGGAAGAGGTAGAAGGACTACAGCTTGAAATGCTAAGAATAAGTCTATGTTGGGATTGTTCTCTTACAGTGGAAATATAGTAAGTGCTACAGTAAGGAATGTAGAGGGAAAGGAGGATGTCTCTGCAGATGCAGACAGCATACCTCCAGCAAATGTCTTCCTAATCTAAACCTGTAAATATTTTATTTGCTTTGGACATAGTGTGTTGATACCATAACAGAGATTAGTTGGTCCATGCCAACTGTCAGTCTCCCAGATAATTCTTGGATATAGTTTGGGAGATAAAGCTTTCAAGGGATTTTTCCTTTCCTGGAGGATGTTTACCTGAGAGCCCAAATTTTGAAGATGAGATGTGGGCCATTTAACACCAGCTGCTTTTAATTTCTGTGAGTATTTCCAGAATTGTTTTATTTGTCAAAATAGGCAGAAGCTAGAAGAATGAGTGAATACTCAACCTGGAGTGACAAAATGGGAAATGGCAGTAAGAGGTTGCATTCATCAAAATCTAGATATTCATTGAAGTCCTACTGAAACTTTTCAGTGGAACACAAGGTTCTAAATTATCTTTCAGAAGTCAGTCAAAAATGTTTTTAAGTGTCCACCTGTCATCCTGTTTTTAAGTTAAGACAGAAGTATTACTCTTGCATTTATTTTTTTATTGCTCTCAGCAAATTTTTGGTGCTTCATAATAAACAGACACATTTTCTTTTGTTAGAAATTGAATGCTTGTTGCCGCTGTGGTCAATTTGCACTCTATTAATTTTTTTTTTTTTTTCTGAGCCAAGACCCTTCAATTTAGTAGAGAGAATTCAGATTCCTACTGCTAGGTTTACAGTAGGTTTCCTATAATATTTCTGAAAGAAATATGAAGCAAAGCAGATATTGCCCTAGCACCATTCTCAGAAGGCATTCAAAAAACTTTCAGACATGATATTCTAGTTCTTACCACCTTGAAAGACAGTTCTGCAACACATCATATTACAATATATTTTCTTTTCCTACTACTCAGTTAACACTCTGATTTGCATCACAGCTCTGTCAGGTCAGTATGAATTCTTGCATGTCCATAGGATGCCTCCATATCAGGAACTTTTTGTGCTGTCTCTGCTAGGCTGATGAGCCTTCTGTCCAGGGGCTTTATGTTTAGATCCATTTCAAGAAGGTCATTGTGGTATGATACCATTATTTAGACTGCATGAATCAATTTTGATCTGTGGAAAGCCAGCTGGCCAGCCAGAATTTGTTTCTCTTATCCAACCGAAAAACTGAATTAAATGTCCCTAAATCTTTCTTTCCATATTAAATTGCTCCCTTTACTCCAGCCATGAAGGTTGAAAGGCTGTGAAATGGTGGAATATGTGATTTGTGGCATCAATAAGGCACTATCTCTTTTCAGATATGTTCTTTCTTACAAAAATTTTGAGGACTCTTATGTTAAAAGAGAAAGTTACAAAGCGTGAGGATCAACACTAGAATACATTTGAATAACATGGAGTATAATAGATGGCCCTGGAGTAAACACAAGACTGTATTTCACTCAAGAACTCAGCTGCAGTCATAAACTGTGAGAGGTTTATGAATGGCATCAGAGCCTCAGGAATTAATTCAGTCTCGTACTCACAGAGATGCCACATGTTGTTATTTATAATACCCACTTTATAATTACTACTCTTAAACAATTTAATGTTTTTAGTTGTAATATTTCAAGGAATAAGTAATAAATTTGAAATGCTACACTTCCTCTCTGTAACATCTCTTAAAACATACTCAATTCCTTATTAAATAAGATTTTTAGGTGGACTTTATTTAATACAAACTGACTCCTGGTAACAAACTTTTAACACCACAAGAAACTCTAATAAGGCTGTGGAGCACAGTATTATTAAACATAAGGTCTATGGTCACATTTTTTACTTGAGAAGTTGCAGATAGCATAAGGAATCAAATATAAGTAGGGGAAGATATTTCTGCTCTCTGAAGAAGCTTGCAGACAGGATATTTGAGTGCAACTGAAAAGCAACTGCATGGAATCAGAACAATTTCATAGAAATCTTCTGGACATGTCCACCCCCATCTCTATCTTGTTTTCTTGTTTTTTTTTTTTTTTTTTTTTCCTATTTTTTTTCCTTGCCCCTTCATTTATTTTTTCTCCTAGATATCTTGTAGTCAGAAAAAAATGAATGCAACAAAGAGGTGCCTTCAATCAGTAAGTATTATTTATGAAAGGACTTCTTGTCACTCAAATTCAAGGTCCCTATTATTGGAACACATACAAAAACTCTTCTTGCAGAAGATGCTGCATAGCTTACATAAGTCATGTCCTTTTATCTCACAAGTTCCATTGTATTGGTGAAATGTTTATGCTGCAGAGTATTAGGTATTCTTGCTATGCTTTGATTCTTGTTAAAATGGCATACTGAGAATAAGAGACAGCATGAAGCAAGTTAAGGAAGATATTAAATGCGATTTAGCCCAGTTCAGATCTGGGACCACCTAAGCCATGATCTGAATATTCCCAAATAGAGTCTTTTCAAGCATCTTTATGGAGAGATTCATCAAGATTCAGTTATCCAGGGTCACCAGGTCCTGCTCTAGGTTGCCAAGTTTTTGCAAAATATAGCTGTCTTCCTGTGGATATTTACTAAGGCTGAAAGTATTTATCTTTTCATCATGGTCATGGGAAAAAAAAATCCAGGAAGAAAAATATATTCCAGTCTTGATTGCACTGACCTTTTAATGAAAAGTGTTATCTCTTCTTTCAGAGCATCAGTTCAACTCCTGCATTTATAGTGATTATTTTCAACAAAACTTTCAATGTAAGACAATTTGAGAAAAATGCTGCAACAGAATTGTCAAGTTTTGAGCCTGATTTTCAGAACATTTTCTCACTGTTGTTTAACAGGCCTTTTTGTTGATAAGTAGTATAGAATTTTGCTATATATAAGCAAAAGTAAAGCTGAACTTCCAAAGCTTATGCATTATGATTCTGATGTGGGAAATACCAAATGTCAGATATGTTGGTTATACAGCTGCTACTTCATTGACTCATTGATTCGTTTTACTTTAATTTCCATATTTTAGTTTAAGTTCGACACAGACATCCTCTTCTTCCTTGTAAAGCATACTAAGCTCATGAAGCCAAATATTTCTTTGGCCACTCAAGGAGTCTCACTGATTCTTATCTCCTCTCAGACCTGCAGTATTAATTAATGCAAGCAGGAATCCAAAATGTCATTCCTTCTCCCCATTACACCATTGTTTGTCACTTCTCCTTTCAGAGATGTTCATGTTGCTCTGGCAAAGCAGGTACCATATGTTTGTCTACTCCGGTAGACTTCATTTATATGTAACATATATTACACATAAACCTATGGAGATTTTTGTCCTACTATCTTCACATTTTATACTATCAGGTAAAAGGGAAACCTACCTGAAGAAGCCATACAAATGAATGTTGATTAAGATCTGACAAGATAGTCAGTTATCTTTGTGACTGCTAAATTTATAGGACCCAAAATCCAACCTCTTTTCAAGGTATACAGCAAGAATAATGTGATTCCTTTTTATCTAATAATTAGTCCATCTTTATAGTGAAAACAATGTGATCCATGATTAGAATAACTTCTATAAATTCGACATTAATCACTGTAGTTATATATATAAAAGAAAGCAAAAAAGGGAAAAATGATAACTAGAGCTTAGTCTTAACTGAACACAACATATCAATTGACTGAAAACTAAAAGTGCAAATATAAAGTACTCCAAAAATTCATGAAGGTCTTGCAGGGATTCTAATGTCCTACAGAGCAGAAGCAATGCATTTTAATCGAGAAAACACAAAATTTTGCTTGTTTTGAAATATTTCTGCTATTGGGAAACACTATTCTCTAGGCCTGCTTTTTAAGAACAAAAAGTCTATTTGCTTTAGATGGAATAAAAATAATTCTCCACTCTGCAAAGGAAGAGGTTGATGGCTTTCATAACAAGAGGTTGATGACTTTCATAACAAGAAGTAGGTAGATAAATTTTTGATCTGTAAAAGATCCCATTTTCAAACTACTGTTGTTTAATGTATCAGAGAATCTCAGAATGCTTGAGGGAGTTCTAGAGGTCATCCAGATACACAGTGTAGTGCCAGGAGACCTGAGATCATTCTCACAATGTTAGATTCAAGTACAGACATGTCAGTTTGTCCCATCAAATGAGGCATAGGGTCTTGATGATTTAGTGACTAGGCTAGATTTTTCAAATAAAAGCTTGGGTTTTGCTGAAGGATTTCTGACATCGTCAGTCTACTAGTCATATAGACCTGCATTTAATAGAACTTCTTCAGCTTCACTTCACATTGCCATGACAAAACATATTTGCAGCTACACAGCTCCAGCATTTGGACTGGAGAATGCTTGACGCAAGATGAAAGAATACAAGAAGAGTTCCCAGCAGAAATCTATATCCTTACAAAACTACATTGCACCGTATGTAGCTTATTTATTAAAAACATGCAACTTGTGGGCACCATAGACCACTTGAACATGAATTATTTTACAGGTTTCATCCCCTTTCTGGTTCTGTACTTGTGAACACAAAAGCTGACACATCTATTAGTTGGTATCCTCAATCAGGTAGTTGTCAGTATTGAAAATTTCAGAGGAGGAAGTTTAAAATCATTGAATCATAGAATGTCCTGAGTTGGAAGGCACCCACAAAGATCATTGAGTCCAACTCCTGTCCCTGCAGAGACAACCCCACAGTTCACACCATGTGTCTGAGTGTGTTGTCCAGTCTCTTCTTGAATACTGACACGCTTGAGGCCATGACTGCCTCTCTGGGGAACCTGTTCCAGTGCTCCACCACACTCTGGGGGAAGAACCTTTTCCTAATGACCACATCCCCTGGCACATCTTCCTGACATTTTCTCAGGTTCTGTCATTGTTCACCAGAGAGAAGAGATCAGCGCCTGCCCCTCCTCCAGCCTTGTGAGGAATCTGTAGACTGCAATGGGGTCTCCTCTTAGTGTCCTCTTCTGCAGGCTGAACAAACCAAGTGGCTATAGCTGCTCCTCATATGGCTTTCTCTCCAAACCCTTCACCAACTTTGTAGCCTCTTCTGGACACTCTCTAGTAGTGTTATAACTTTTCTATCCTGTGGCACCCAGAACTGCACCCAGTGCTCCAGGTGAGGCTGCACCAGTGCAGAGCAGAGTGGGACAATCACGTCCCTCACCCAGCTGGCAATTCTGTGCTTCATACACCCCAGGACATGGTTGGCCCTCTTGGCTGCCAGGGCACACTATTGGATCATATTGATCTACAGCAAGCTGTAAGACAAGCTCCTCCCTCCAAGAGATGTCATTTTCCCATCTTTCTCTCGTAGGGGTTGGTTGAAGCCTGAAGTTCTAATGCTTGTTTCATAAAAATTAACATTTTACTAAATTAATTAAGTGCAGATACACAGATTAATGCCTTTTCTTTTGAGACCTGCTAAATTTTTCACACCAACATTTTCATTTGGCAGCTAGTTCTGCAAATTGATTATACATTTTGGCACTTGGTATTTCTTTTTATGCATTGCCAGGGAGCAACAAGAGCAGGGCTGCTCCTTGTGGGAAGGGGGCTGGGAGCCAAGGGCAGCCACCATGCAGATCAGGCAGAGGAGAGGTGGGTTGACCCTTGAGGAAGGCCCACAAACTCCCTTCAGTATCTGGCTGTGAACTGTGATAAACAAGTCCACAGTCACTAGGATGGCAGCTCTCCCTGGTGAGGGGCCAGGTCTACCATCAAACCCATGGACAAGGTGCAGTGGCTCATCTGGAACAGGGATCCAGGGCTACAGTGGGCATGAAGTACTTGCAGGTAGCTAACAAGGCTGGTCTTTGTCTCTGTATGGTGACCTTGGCCATGGGGGGCTTCTATGGGCCTGACTTGGTGCAGCCTGTAGACCAGGACCCATGAACTCGGCCCCTAGCCACAGGTGGCCTGAGATGGCTGTTAGGGTGCCCTGTGGGCAGGCAGCTCTCTCAGGAAGAGGACCAGGAGCTGAGGGTCGATGGGATGCTGGCCCACAGTGCAGGTGAACAGAGCAGGGCAAGATGGTAACACCTCAGGGCCTCACTGGCCCTGTGAGCAACAGGGAGGTCAAAGTAGTATGTCTGTGTCAGCCCAGAATATGCAATCAATGATCCAGTGACAGGGATGCTGGGGATGTCACTGGGGCAGGGACTGATGGCCCTGGGCTCAGCTGAAATGGGATTCTGGACCATGGAAAGGGTGGTGGGAGGCACCTGGGAGGCTGGGCAGGCCTTTTAGTGCCCTCAGATCCCCCAAAGTCAATTTTAATTCCCCCTCATTTTAATTTAATTGAGTGGATTCTTGTCTTGTGTTCCAAGACACAGAATAGAGTAATTTCTAATGACACTTCTCTGTCTTTTAGACACTTCTTGAAACACCGGATACTTTGATCATGTCCTCTTTTCTTATTTCAAAGTAAACAGTCCTAATCTTCTCAGTCTCTCTTAATCTCTGAGATAACCCTTGGTGATTCATCACACCTCTGCAAGCTCTCTCTGCCTCTGCCTCCACAAAACATTTTTGAGACAAGGTGACCAGTACTGTAGCCAGGATGAGAATGCAGCGCCCACTGATTTATTGAAAGACATTATAATGTTGTTTATATATTCAATCTCTAATGTTTCCTGTAACGTAGCACCTTGTTAGCTTTTCTGAATAGCTGCTGAGTGGCACTAACACTTTCAGGTCTCGTGTTAAATTGAGGTCCCTTTGCTGTGTTGCCATAGGTGCTAGGTGCTATGCTGTTTGTGTTAGATGTTGCTATAGATGTTATGTTTGCTGTGTTGCTATAGATATTGTAAGATGTAGGAATGTTTTATCTCAAGTGCACATTTATTTATACGTATTGACATTGAAATGCATTTGCTATGACATTGTCCTTTCAGGGCCACTGCTCAAATGTGCTGCCACAGCATGTGTGAAAGCATGTGACAAGTTAGTTGCTATTGGTGTGGGGACCAAATGCTTTCTACCCTCCCTCTCATAGTCCACCTGTGCCTACTTTTCTTCTGGGATGCAGGTGCGTACCTCCAGGAGAAGCTGTGATGCCTTTACTCACTCACGATACAGACCATGAGATATGGGATAGTCACAACAATATCTTTGGGAGTAGTGGATGAAGCAGGACACACCATTTTTGAAACATGAGGACACTGTAACACACACCCAGGACAATTATCCCAGTTTATCTCTCTCCCTTCAGATTGGAACAAGTTGATCTCCCATCCTCTGCTACCCACAAGTTATCTTACAGGCCAGGGATGAAGAGAAGAAGCTGACTCAATGCATTTAAAAAAAAAAAAAAAAAAAAAGTTAATTACATATGGGAAGGATCAAGAAACTCAGACATTCAGACATTTTCTGAGGATGTTCATCTGAATTGCCATGTTTTAGATAAATTCTTCCCAGATGTCTAGAAATTCAGTTTTTATATATTGGAAAAAATTTAAAGGAAATCTGGGTTTGTAATAGCCTGACTTTACTAGTGAATAGCCAGTGTACTCTGAATCAGACAGTATCCTTAAAATAAAGGATTTTGAAAATACTCTTTTTGTGCATTTTTGCATCCAAAGAAAGCTGGGAATCAGCTGACATTTACATAGATGAAAATCAAGCAAAAACTGATAGGTTTTGAAGTTTTGTTGTCTGAAGAACACTGATTTTTTTTAGAGTTTGAAAATGTAATGACTTATGGAAAGTTACTCTCATATAAAGGCAGTGATTTCTCATAATGACATGAAACTGAGTATAAACAAAAACAAACCTGCATTTTGTGAAAACCTCTCTGATAATTTCAGATTCTATCTAGATAGTCCAGAGACATTAAAGGCTGCTATAATTTGTAAGGTCTACCAGTGGAATTAGGCCCCTTAAATCTTCAAGGAGATATCAGTGTTTCCATTGTTCTTGAAAAATTTTGTCAGAATTTAATAAGATACTTTCTGCTTGCTGCAAACTTTGCGCAGCGGGATGCCACATCCTCTGGTTTTGTGTCATTCACTGGAAAAGAGTCTGAATGAGTTTTTTTGAATATGAGTGTGACTGCCTAAATGAAAACACTCCAGTATAATTATAGCAAATTATAGTTTTTCCACAAATTCATTTTGTCATCCATTGCATTAATTTAATAATGTAATGATAAACTCCAGACTCTGTTTACGCATCTTGACAAAGTCTTGTGCTCTTAATTTTTTTAAATCAAAGATGTTGCAAATGTAAAAATTAGGTCTTAAGTTTAAAAATTGATTGTTTTCATTACAAAGCTAGCATTAATGTTTAATGAGATTGAATACACATGACTACATATGAGAGCATAGCTATAAACATCATAAACCACAAAATAGTTAAGTGACCTTTCCCCAGACTATTTTCGGTGGCAGAACTATGACCTTCTTAGATTGTGTTCTGAATTTCTGGCATATCACTGATTGCAAAATCAGTGCATGTAATGAAAGCAAGTCTTAGAATGCCATAAACTGTTTCATATGACAGAGATGTGAGCATTTGAAATGTGTTGAAAGCTCTAATGTAAATTATTTAGACTGCTTGCATGATGCAAACCTCTCTGCTTGAAGAGACTAATCAATTCTTTCATTTAATAGGATTTTTAATTGGATACAACAGCCAGGGGTGCAAATATTGTTCAGCTGCTTAATTCATTGGCCATTTAATTTAGGCTAGCCTAATGTTTTCAGTGTTACTACATATATTAGAGCAAAAAGACAATATTAAGATGATTTAATTGTGGATCTTGCAACAGGAAAACCTTAAGCCTTGAGCAGTATGTTGAAAATATAGATTGCATAGTACAGAGATAATTATATAGTCTTGAAACAGTATGGCATGATGTATACTCCATCACCAACATACCTTCTGATACTACAAGCAATAAAACGGGCACTTCAAATTGAAGGAAACATCTGCACAACATGCACTTCATGTATTTGTCAGTTGTATGCTTCTTATTAGTTTCTTAAGCCTTTATCACAGTATCACAGTATCACAGTATGTTTGGGATTGGAAGGGACCTCAAAAGATCATCTAGTCCAATCCCCCTGCTGGAGCAGGAACGCCTAGGTGAGGTCACACAGGAACATGTCCAGGCGGGTTTTGAATGTCTCCAGAGAAGGAGACTCCACAACCTCCCTGGGCAGCCTGTTCCAGTGCTCTGTCACCCTCACTGTGAAGAAGTTTCTTCTCAAATTTCAGTGGAACCTCTTGTGTTCCAGCTTGATCCCATTACCCCTTGTCCTATCATTGTTTGCCACCGAGAAGAGCCTGGCTCCATCCTCATGGCACTCACCCTTTATATATTTATAAACATTAATAAGGTCACCCCTCAGTATCCTCTTCTCCAACCTAAAGAGACCCAGCTCCCTCAGCCTTTCTTCATAAGGGAGGTGCTCCACTCCCTTAATCATCTTGGTTGCCCTACGCTGGACCCTCTCCAGCAGTTCCCTGTCCTTCTTGAACTGAGGGGCCCAGAACTGGACACAATATTCCAGATGTGGTCTCACCAGGGTGGAGTAGAGGGGAAGGAGGACCTCTCTCGATCTACTAACCACCCCCCTTGTAATACACCCCAGGATGCCATTGGCCTTCCTGGCCACAAGGGCACAGTGCTGGCTCATGGTCATCCTGTTGTCCACCAGGACCCCCAGGTCTCTTTCCCCTACACTGCTCTCTAATATGCAATTTCCCAACCTATACTGGAACCTGGGGTTGTTCCTGCCCAGATGCAGGACTCTACACTTTCCCTTGTTAAATTTCATCAGGTTATTCCCCGCCCAACTCTCCAGCCTGTCCCGCTGGATGGCAGCACAGGTCCCCGCTGTCCCAGGTCCCGCTGGATGGCAGCACAGCCTTCTGGTGTGTCAGCCACTCCTCCCAGCTTAGTGTCATCAGCTAACTTGCTGATAGTACACTCAATTTCCTTGTCTAAATCATTAATGAATATATTGAATAATATTGGCCGCAGTACTGACCTCTGAGGCACTCCACTAGATACTGGCCTCCAACTAGACTCCACACCATTGACTACCATTCTCTGGCTTCTCTCCTTAAGCCAGTATGCAACCCACCTCACTACTCTATTGTCTAGGCCACACCTCCTCAACTTAGCTGTGAGAATGCTGTGGGAGACTGTGTCAAAGGCTTTACTGAAGTCAAGGTAGACCACATCCACCGCTCTGCCATCATCCATCCACCTTGTTACATTCTCATAAAAGGCTATGAGGTTGGTCAAGCATGACCTACCCTTGGTAAAGCCATGCTGACTGCCCCTAATAACCCTCTTATCCTTGATATGCCTTGAGATAGCACCAAGGATAAGCTGTTCCACTACTTTCCCAGGGACAGAGGTGAGGCTGACTGGTCTATAATTACCCGGGTCCTCCTTCTTGCCCTTTTTGAAGACTGGAGTGACATTTGCTTTCCTCCAGTCCTTGGGCACCTCTCCCATTTCCCAAGACTTGGCAAAGATGTTGGAGAGCAGTCCAGCAATGACTTCAGCCAGCTCCCTCAGCACCCGCGGATGCACCCCATCTGGATCCATGGATTTGTGGATGTCCAGACTATTTAATTGCTCCCTAACCCAGTCCTCATCGACTAAAGCAAACTCCTCCATTGACCTGGCTTCATCCAAGGTCTCAGGGGTACAGGGCTCCCCAGGACAGCCTCCGGCAGAGTAGACAGAGACAAAGAAGGCATTCAGTAATTCTGCCTTCTCTGTATCTTCTGCCACCAGGGCACCCACCCCATTCATCAGTGGGCGTACATTGCCTCTAGTATTAGTTTTATCTACTATGTATTTGAAAAAGTTCTTTTTGCTGTCCTTGACCCCTCTCGCCAGCTGTAATTCTAAGGAGGCCTTGGCTATCCTTAGCTGCCTTCCTACATCTTCTAACAGCAGCCTTATATTCTTCCCAAGTGGCTAGCCCCTGCTTCCATGACCTGTAAACTCTCCTCTTCTGCTTGAGCATACCCAACAGATCCCTATTCAACCATGCAGGCCTCCTGGCTCCCTTCCTTGACTATACTCAACAAAAGTGTAAATATGTCTTCATTTTGTTCATTTTAACTTCTGGGAATGTTGCTTTCTCTCACAAAAAAAAAAGACTGTAAAGGCTAATCAGTTAAAAAACTACCTACCCAAATATACTGCAATCTGTGTTAAACAGACATTAAGGTACAATTTTCTGCTAAACTGTATCCCAAAACAGTTTTGCAAACAGAGGACTAGAAATAAGCATTTAATATAAAATAAGAAAATGTTTCAATTGTCATTGAAAAGGTTCCTGTTTTGAGGTTAACACATTTAGGAAAATAAAAGAAGAAAAATTGTTTGGAAAACAAGACCCATGCTGTTTATTCAAGGTCAGATTTGCCTGGTATGAAATATAGTTTCATGTCATAGAAGCCGAAGAGCCGAAGTCCTCTCCTTCCTTGCAGCTCAGGAAATTGGGAGTGGTGATTATTCTAACCCAGCTATTATCTCTAGAAATAATGTTTTTGCAGAAGCTAAGTTAATGAGGTAAGGGCTGGTGATCTGCTAATTAAAAATCTTAAAATAGGACTAGTGATAAATGGGGTGTCAAAATATCCTAGCCAAGGAAGAATCCTTAAGTTAGCAGTGATCAATGCACAGCTCTGATTTCATGACACTGCATATTCATTTAATGAACCTCCTCTTTTATCTGTTAATTACTACAACACTCTCTGGATTAGGGCTACAGCACATTCTTCGGAGAATCTGTGCATTGTCTAGTTCAAGTTTATTTATGAATATTTATTAGTTTGCTAGCATACCAGAATCTTCTTCAGCTGACACATTGCCTCACACTAATAAGGGCTTTTGTTTGACATGGAAAGCAGTTGCTTTACATTGGAAAGGTTGTTAAAGCTCAGTGTATGTCTTTCAGAAAAGCAAAGAAAATTGGGAATCTAAATATATAGACTGGTATTTTCGAACAGGCCCAGCTGAATTATCTGACCTGAGTGCTACACAAACCCAACTGTAATTCTAAATAGAAACATCTGGCCAGTAGTTCTACAGCTAATGGGAAACCCTCTTTTCAGTTCTTCTCTGAAAACAATATTTATTCCATACTCAATGCAGTGAAATGTTCATTCATATGTCACAAAAAGATATTTCAAACTAAACATAATTTATCTGGATATTGTTGATGTTCTTAACCATTTTATTAGAGCATATTATGGCCTCTAGTTAAACCTGAGCACCCTGTTTGACTTGACTTGCAAATATAAATATGATGAAGCACATTTTGTTGCAAACCAAGGCTACACAGAAGATGAAACAAGATAAATGAAAATAAGAACAGGAAAAAAATGTGGCACGACTGCAAGAATGCAGAACAAATGCTGTAAGATTTCAGTATAAATAAAAAATCAGTACAAATCTATCAGTCTCTGGAAAGCTTGATGACAGTAACCACTGAAGCTTGTACTGTCAATAGTAGGGATCCAACAGCAAACTCACCCACTTTGCTTACACAAAATGTCCCTATAAAAGTTAATGATTTAGCATCTACTAATTTCAGTCCTGTTTAAGTTATTGTCAGGGCTCAAGAGATCTGAAAAAAAAAAATGCTCTGGAATAAAACAAGAGATATAGTTCTTATTTTTAAGCATGATCAGCCCTTCTCTTGGAAGGATGAGGTCTCTCTTCCTGAGACAGAACTAATCAGAAATAACCACAAAGTAGTCATTGTTTCACACGTTGAATGTGAGATTTGATGCTAAACTGTCACAAAGAGTCTTATTTCCCTAATTATTTAGATTAGGAATCTCATTTAAGTCCCTGTGATATTGTTAATTTCTTACGAGAGAAAAACATGGATGTGAACTGGGTATAAGGAGGACTTGGTGCATGTCAAATACTCCTACATCGCACTACTGAGCCTCATCATCTCCTTGCATCTGCTACTATAGATAAAATCATAGAACTTAAGGCCAAAATGGAGGTCTAGACTATTCAATCTCCTGTACAACACAAGGCATTAAATTTAATCGAGTTACTTTTGCAACAAGCCCAATGTTTTTGCACTTTTGTGGTCTGCCAAAGCATATTAATTAATACATAATGAAGTACCGGAAAGAAATCAGATCTTATAGCAATGAAGAGTTGTCTAGAATAGAATATACAGGAAGACTAAAGCACACTGAAGTACTGTGGAGGAAGAAGCACCAGCACAGTATGGATATATGGGTATGGAGGGAGACCTTAACTATTAGAAAAAACTACAAGGACTGCTCCCTGTGAATGAATTCACTAATTTATAGTCAAATTTCTAAATACAGAAACAGAGAGAAACAACTACGGTTTGCATGTTACCTCAACAGATTTGCACAGAACATTTTTAATCCAAATCAGCAGTTATTTAATACTTTATTCTTAATACCTGTCAGGGCTTTGCTAACAAGCATTAAATTTTCCACTCTCCGAGTCATCTTGGATGCAGTATGCTTGTCTTTCTAATTGTATCTTTTCTCTGACTTGACCCAAGAGTGAGATGATTTACCACCTGTACTCTTACCTGAAACTGTGCCAGCCTAATCGGCTCCAGATTTAATCAAGCATTCACAATGTCAATGTTTCATTTTCACCTTTGCTTATTTTATGTGAAATGACATTGATCACTAGTCAAGTGATTAGTTGAAATTCTGTGGCTTTGTCAGCACTGTTATAGACATTATCTGAGTTTTGCTTTATTTTTTAGTGCTTACTCCAGTGTGCAACTATTGTCACAAGAGCTTTGGATTCATAACCTATGTATTTTTACTAGTGTCATGGGACCATAATGAAATTCAGGCTTTCTTTTATATTCACATCCAACCATAATGTGTCTGCCAGCTGTCCAACCTGTAGGTACACTGTTTGCATGCTTTGTGCGGTATTTGTAGTTGAGTCATTTACCTTCAGAACTCTGAATATTCTCAGTAGGTTCTATGTTTCTCCATTGACTGTACAGTAACACAGATTTTTAACTGTCATCTTCAAATATGTACCATAATTGCTTTCTAGAGTAGATTGTGCAAATAACCTCATCCATATTTCACAGGCTGATTGGAAGAAAAATTATATTTAGCTTAAATCTCTTTTTTTTTTTTTTTCCCTCACAGTATTGTGATATTCTTTCAGTAATCATAAAGATTGCATTATGAAAAAAACTTGAAATCTGTATCCAACTGTAATTGTGCTCTTGCAACCTTTGATTTTTGTAAATGCTTTAGGTGATTTTTGGTGGTGTATGCCTGATTGAAATTTATTTCCTGTTACAATGACCCTCTGAAATGTATGTACACATACAGACACAGAATATAAAAATGAACATACTATGTGTAGTGTATAGCTGCTACCCATCTGACAGTCTGATATGAGTGAATTTTTGGAAGGTGGGGGGTACCAATCCTGGAATTCAGCAATTAATTTCTAGGAAATACTGAGATTGTGATTTAACTAGTGGCACCAGGCTTTTACCTTTGGTTAGAACAGAGATTTTCTAGCCTCTGGGAATAAAACCAGAGACGATATCCCACAAGCACTAGCATGTTAGTTACAAGATCTTGTTGATGTCTTTGCTGATTAATTAATTTTTCAATTCAGTGATAGAAATTAAGGATAAAATTAATAAAAAGCATCCAGCTAGATAAATACCATATTAAAATGTGCAACTTCTCTCTCCCAAACAAAACAGTCAATTACTTTCATGTGAGATATATCAAACATTTAACTTCGGGCATGTGCAATAAAGGGTGAACAAGACAAAAAAAATGCTAAGGCTGATACTTTTTTTTTTTTTTTCCTAGTGATTAGGCAAATATTTAAAATGAGAATATTTGAACTCTCAATCCTTGGTAAGCACCTTTGTCATCAGATTAACAGGTAAGCTTTGTAACGTGAAGTTGCTCCACCATGTATCCATCGCAACTCAAATAACCCATCTCATATACAGCTTTAACAATTGGATAAGAACAACGCTTTTGTTCTCTTTGGGTCAACTAATATTCAATTGGGACACATATAGCAGAGATCAACTGAAGAAAAAGCTAAGGTTTTAGAAACAGTTGATCTGCAATAATTGTCTGGGTGAACTGGTTTATCCAAGAAAGTGCAAGATAATTTGAATGAGTTTAGCCCTCTTTTCACTGCAGTCTGAACTTTTGTTTGCCACATAGGTAGAGCATGCATACACTCTCACACACACATATATAATCTTACCACAGATAGGATGATGCTGAGGCACAGAAATGACCTTACAGTCTTAGAGATTGTAAAGAAGGTATGTATTTACAGCACTGAACACACAGGGGAATAATTCCACCTAAGATGAGTGAGCTTGGTTAAATTCAGTAAAGTGTTACATATTCATGAAAGTTCTAGGAACACCTCTACATCTTCATAACCTGTCCCCGAGAAGGCGGTTCTTATTACAATGAGTTCCGGGAAATCATTTCCATAGCCTCCACCTCCGGCCTCTCCTGATTGTGCTTTTGCAGTGACCATGAACTGGGGTCTTCTTTGCTGTACACTTTTGCCTCTGGCCTGTGTGCTGAGTTGGCTGGGACTCAAACTGTTGAGTTGGTTAGAACTGGAATATCTCCTGTCTTGTGCTCGTTTCTGTAATCTAGTTCACCCAAGGATGCACCAAGGTGCACCCAAGGTCTTTTATCTTTGCAAGGTCTGTGAAGTCATTAGCAAACTCCTGTTTCTCATATAATAAGTTACACAAAGCTAAGCAAGGCTAGACAATTGTGATGTGGGTTAAGGGTTAGCTCTCTAAGTGTTAGCTCCTTAGTTCTTTAAGTGTTACTTAGTTAATTCCCTGTATCGATGCAAAGTACTGTTTTGCATGGTACTAGATCTTTGTCCACTTTCCTTCCTCATGTTATCCTGGTACTCAAACATGATGTTGAGAGAGAACTCTTATTCAGTTCCACTTCAGCTGCTTTGTCCATCCCAAATGTGCAAAACAGTGCTCAAATTTGGACCTGTATTCCTTCAGTTTTGGTAGCTGTGAACTATAGAAGTATCACATATCAAGTAGAAATGACTTTTGGAATACTCAAATCAGAATTATATAAAATTAGGACCCAAATAATAACTTTGCTGATTTCTAATTAGTGCCTGTAGAGTAAAAATATAAAGTTCAGCATGTGTTTTGAATTCGGTGATACCATGATCTTAACCCATTTTCTAAAAAGAGAAGGAATGAATGTATTTCTTAAAACACCAAAATGTAATAGATTTTTAAATATTACAAGATACAGAAGATAACTATAGGTAATTTCAATACAGTAAAATCTGTCTTTTTATGAATAGATACGTTAATTTTGCAAAACTCCAGTCATGCCAATGGAAAATTTGTTGAAAGCAACAAATAGAAAAATAGTTCTTGTTTTGTACAATTTATGTATACCTTTTATTCCCACTATATCCCTCTCTTCTTTATGTTCCATACTTTTCAGGTTGTAATAGAAAAACAATGACATAAGAGTATGAAAAGGAAATGTTCTGAGTTGTTTACTGTATTATCAGAAATTGTGTGATTTGTGATTTCGCTAAGTAAACTCCACAGGGCAAAAGTATGTGAAAGGTGTATAATCCTGGCCTCCTGAAATATTTATTCATATTAATGCAATGCACAGTTAGAATTGCCTTTGTGTACGTCTGTTTCAGACCAGTCATAACAAAAAAGAACGAGGAAGGTAATTATAAATAATTCAATGAATCTCTGTCAATCGAAATAGGAAATTTTGTATGCATGTAAGGGTTTTTAACTTTGCCAGGAGGGCTTCCCATATACACAAAGGAAATATGTAAACAAATATTCTGCATATGCTTGTGAATAATTAAACACATTTAAACAGGAAATAACTATTCTAATGTATCTACAGATAATGACCGCTTGCTATAGCTATAGAAGCTGTAGTTTACTTTTCACTAATTGTCTGTGTACAACATAGGGATTAGGGTTTATAGCATTCTCTGAAATCATACGTGATCTTATAAAGTAAAGAAGACTTGCAGAAGTGGTAGGGATAATTAACGAGTCATTTTCAGGTGATTATAAGCCTCAATTCATTATATTAGAGTGTAATGCTAATAAGAAAGGTCACTGCCAATTTTCAGGGGTGATAACCAAGGTCAGATTGGTTACTACAGATGTGTCCATAGCTTCCAAATACACAGTTACTGAAGTGCTCATTTAACTCGTCACAATTTTTACAAAGAGTTTAAAGTTAAGAGCCAAGAAAAATTGATATGTCAATGGTTGCTGTGCCGGCAGAGAGCCTGACACAATTATATACAGGGTATAAATTGTACCACACATCTCAAAAGAATGTTATTTGAAAGATACACTGGTGAGGGTCATTCCCAATACTACTTGAAGGGTAATCTATTTATGGAAATAATGGAGAGTGTGGCAGGCTCAGTCACATCCACCATGGTAAATGTTACTTTTATACTTCTACTTCATAAGGGATGGACTATAAAAAGGAGGACTGAAAGCTGAAAAGTATCTACTCTCTTTGGAGTGGATCTATAAACAGGACCAAAAAAGTGAAGCTGAGAGATTTCCCATGACACAGAGTGCATAGAACATCAGCTTGCCTCAGCATAGCAGCAGCACAAAACATTCATAAAATCTGAAATTTGATCTGGTTGCTTAAAATAAATAACTTTCATTCCTAAAGACAATGAACATTACTGTATTTTCATTCCAGTTCCATATAAAACTACACCTTTTACAAGTTTTACTAGGAAGTAGCATTTCTGTGAACCTTCTGATTTTGACAAATCAGCATATGTCGCTGCAATAATCCAGGAAAGGAAATACTTGAAATCTGTGGTCCATGGAAAAAAAAAAAAAAAAAGAAAAGATGGGAATGCTATACTGTACTGACAGTGAAAAGATTTTAAAAGTTTGAAGACAGTAAAAGTATTTGTGCAAGAAATCATATTTTGACCAGAGCTTGCTTTTGCCATTAATATTCTTGCCAACTAACAAAATAAGTACTGTAACTGTGAGCGTGTGCTTCTTCCTCCATTGTGCCTTACCTTAACCTGCATTCAAGTTCTATACAACCTCAACAGGTATTTTTGTTCCCTGTATCTGTATCTGTTAAAGCTTTTCCTTCAACAGACTTCATGAAAGATTGATAGTGATCCGTGAATAAGCTTTTGTACAGTTAGAAATCCTTCACCACCAAATCCACTAATTCACGAAGAATTGCAATCATTTCTCATACTGTAAGGAACTTTCAGTTAGTGCAAAGCTGATTGGTGGTTCTGGACCATTCATGTGTGAATTATTCTAGTCACTGAACATAGAAATACAGCCTAGACAAGAAAACACGTCACCAACTTTGACTGAATTGAACTGGTCCTAGTCCTCCTCCACCCTGTAAAACACTTTTTCTTGACTAATGTGTAACCAAACTATACTGCTCTTAAGTGGACAAGCTGATTCAACACATACAAAAATATCAGTTTTTTTCTTAATCAAATTAATGGAAGATTAATTAGTTTACAGAAAAGAAACCTAAACATTTTATAACTTTTCCTTGTTCCTACAGAAAGTTCTCTGGTGTTTATCTGTATTTTAAGATCATTCTGTTGCACTGATTTAATATTCTTCTGCCAAAGTATTAAGACAAAGACACTTATTTAATATCCCTGTTCCTATATTCTTAGCACACACTGAAAGTAAGTCAGTGAGATATGCCTATACCTACTGACATTTCAAATTATAGTGCTGTGGAGAAAATGTCATTTAATTTTAATTAAGAGTGGCTCGCCTCCCCCAAAGTTGGATTTTTTAATGTTTTAAGCCAAACTTCTGTGATAATACTTACTGTTTAAGCACCTCTGGTTTTAAATTATCATGCCAGACTCGAAAATCTATCCATATTTATATGGTTGGGGGTGAGGTCTAAGAGGATGTGTAAACTTCACAAATTACAGAAAATTTCAGATAAGACTGTGAACCCGAGGCACACATAGAAACAGGTCACAGCCAGGTCAGCAGAAGACATGAACACCAAAAATCACCTTGTGGATGTTGATGGTAGAATATGTCAGACAAAGGGAAGAATATCTACATAAAGATTTCATCCAGCATGGGGACAGACAGTGCTTGATTTAATCCACTGAGGGAGAAGACTTCCAGAGATAGGCAAGAGAGAATGAAAAGCAGTTGGAAGTGTTTCAGTGAAAGCTGCTGGGAATGAACTTTTCTGACTATACCTTTTTGATGGGTCTTGCTAGTCCAGAGTTCTTCCTTGTGATATTTCTATCTCTGTTGACCATTTCAGAGTAGTCCCTTTGGCATTACTTACCTCATGTAGGGGAGTATCTAACACTCAGTTAGATCTGCTTCATGTCTACTCTTTCCCAGGCCTTCAGCCTTTCATCTTGAATGGAGTCCTACACCACTGAAGAGCACATTGCTAACCATGTGGGCCTTCCTTCTGCTCCAGTCACTTCAAACAGAAGGCTAATGTTAGTTCTATCCTGCTCAGAGTTGTTCCTCTGCAGTTCATCTTTCCCCTTAAGGATCCACACCTGGATTTAATGACAGTTCCTGCCTTTTGTTCTTCTCTTTTTCCCCAGATACACTTTTTTTCCAGTCTCCCATGGTCTCTTGTGAGGCCATCTTTCTCCCTATCCTCTCTTAAGGTGGTAAACAAAACATCACCACCCTAAGCATCTTCATAATCTGCTTTAGATTCTTCCTTTTAATCTCCTTTCCACATCATGAACATGCTTTCTTCAGGTGTCACCAAGAGGGACACATTTAAGCTACTTTTTAAGAATTTTTTTCAGGATTACCTTGTCTAGTCAGCCCCACTAAGTCACCCTTGCCACAGAGTGACAGATGCTAATAGTGGGTTGCTATCCCATAAAAACCAACAGATATCATTAGTGTAATTAGCTTCTGGAAGGACTGTATGTCTGGCAACATGAAAGGAAATAAAGAGCATTAAAGGCTTATTAAACTACCCGCATTTTGTAATATAATTCACATGGGATGGAAACCATGCCTACCTGGTCACAACCAGAAACCAGGCAGGTTACAATCAGAAAACCAGGACTGAGGAAAAGCCAAGCTTTCAATGCCTTGGCCTGTATATCAGTCTTGAATGGAAAGGAAAATAATCAGGTTTTAAAATAAATAAGAACTGGAGGACTTTCCTGTTGGTACTGGAAAAAATGGGAATGAGTCATTCCTGCATTTGTTCCCAGGACACTGCAACTACAGGACAGACCGTAATTATGGAGTGAACCCTTACACTGCTTTAATTGTGTTCTCCCAGCAGACTGGGGATTTTGTTATTGTACTATGAATGACACAGCTGAGATAAGTGTTTCTTCACAATTACACTTACTCTTGTTAGGCTTGTCACTGAAACAGAGATGGAGTTGAGTTCAGTGGCCAAATTACATCAATAGGTTTACTTTGCAATGTTCTGCATATATTCATATTTAATCCAAATTGAATTCAAAATGCATTATAAATACTTAATAACATTGGTTTGACCCCCAATTAGGTGATGCGTGTCCACAAGTAACTGTAAGATACAGCATGTTTTCAGTATTTCATTATCTTCTCTTTTTTTTTTTTTTTTTTGAGTCAGTCTCTCCACTACCTGCTCAACAGACAGATGAGCCTCTTATCAGAAGTAGCAGATGGCAGAGCCAGTCTGTTTGAATTTTCCGACATGCACTTGTAGAACATTTCTGCAAATTTTTTTTAAGTGCATTATATTACAGCACAACTGGGGATATAGGCAGGGGGATAGCACAACTTCTGTTCAGGAGTGTATTTTTAAACCTTGTCACAGAGTTCTGTAGTGCAAAGGATGTATTTTTTAGCTCAAATAAAGCAGACTGAATCTTAATTGACACTGTCTTCAGTCCCCCTCATTTCAATGTCATTAAGAGGGTTCAGAGGATGAGCTGAGGGATTGTCTTTTAAATTTGTGAACTGGGGGAAAATCTGCCCATTAATTTACTGAGAAATTAATGTCAGTTAAATGAATCAGAACATTGCATAACACTGAATACTGCAGAATTTCAAAATACTCATGACAAAGAAATGGACTAAATGTTTAATCTCTGCAGCTAATCAAAATGTGCAGTCTCTCTTTGGTGATATGTAGATACGTGTGTATATATCTGTAGTTACATTAGAGCTGTCCTGTTTTCCAGGTTTTGGACAAGGCTCAGATATTATCCTGCAGGTGATTAATCTCAGAGAACAGGAAAGTGAGAAAAGAAACAGAGAAAAGAACAAGGAGAACCCTTGCATTTAGTTGATCGGAGTAAATATCAGAAATGTGGCACACCTAGTTAAGTTGTATGCTCAGGGTTCACAAGAAAGAACATGAAGAGCAGCCTATGAGTCTCTTCCACAGCTCATTTACACTCTGAAGTTGACAAACATGAAATCTGGGCGGGCCTTAAAAATAAGCGCCATAGGCTCCCAAAAAACTATTTTGCTAGCAAAAACTGCCAAGCTTCTCAGAATATTCCCTATTCCTTTCAGAACTTCAGCAATATCTCTCCCAGCTGCTATTCATAGCTTAAAGTCACACCATAGGCCTTATTTATATTCTAAGGACGTGTCACATAACCACAAAAAATAAAAATAAAAGTAAATCCCATACATAGGAGCTGTGAATTTATGTTCTGTAAAATCTGGAAATCTTTCAGAATAAAATTGAAGTTGATGACATAAATGTTCTGCTTTATTGCTTTTTATATTATTTCCGTGTTCTATCATACTAGCTAGATGGCGATGAGTGAACCTTGTTTTAATATCTATTTATCACAGAATCACAGAATCACAGAAGTTTGGGATTGCAAGGGACCTCAAAAGATCATCTAGTCCAATCACCCTGTCGGAGCAGGAACACCTAGATGAGATTACACAGGAATGTGTTCAAGCGGGTTTTGAATGTCTCCAGAGAAGGAGACTCCACAACTCCCCTGGGCAGCCTGTTCCAGTGTTCTGTCACCCTCACTGTGAAGAAGTTTCTTCTCAAATTTAAGTGGAACCTCTTGTGTTCCAGTCTGAACCCATTACCCCTTGTCCTATCACTGGTTGTCACTGAGAAGAGCCTGGCTCCATCCTCATGACACTCATCCTTTATATATTTGTCAACATTAATAAGGTCACCTCAGTCTCCTCCAAGCTAAAGAGACCCGGCTCCCTCAGCCTTTCCTCATAAGGGAGATGCTCCACTCCCTTAATCATCTTTGTTGCCCTGCGCTGGACTCTCTCTAGCAGTTCCCTGTCCTTCTTGAACTGAGGGGCCCAGAACTGGACACAATATTCCAGATGTGGTCTCACCAGGGCAGAGTAGAGGGGAAGGAGAACCTCTTTCGACCTACTAACCACGCCCCTTCTAATACACTCCAGGATGCCATTGGCCTTCCTGGCCACAAGGGCACAGTGCTGGCTCATGGTCATCCTGCTGTCCACCAAGACCCCGAGGTCCCTTTCCCCTACACTGCTCTCTTAACAGTCATTCCCCAACTTATATTGGAACCTTCGGTTGTTCCTGCCCAGATGTAAGATTCTACACGTGTCCATGTTATATTTCATTAAATTTTTCCCTGCTCAACTCTCCAGCCTGTCCAGGTCTCGCTGGATGGCAGCACAGCCTTCTGGCGTGTCAGCCGCTCCTCCCAGCTTCGTGTCATCAGCAAACTTGCTGATAGTACACTTTATTCCCTCATCCAAGTCATTGATGAATATACTGAATAGTACTGGCCCCAGTACTGACCCTTGTGGCACTCCACTAGATACAGGCCTCCAATTCGACTCTGCCCCATTGACCACGACTCTCTGACTTCTTCCCTTCAGCCAGTTCACAGTTCACCTCACTACCCAGTCATCCAAACTCCACTTCCTCAGCTTAGCAGTAAGGATGTTGTGGGAGACTGTGTCAAATGTTCTACTGAAGTCAAGGTAGACCATATCCACTGCTCTGCCATCATCTGTCCACCTCGTTATGTCTTCATAAAAGGCTATGAGTTTGGTCAAGGCTGACTTCCCCTTTGTGCAGCCATGTTGACTGCGCCTAATGACCCTCTTATCCTTGATATGCCTTGAGATGGCACCAAGGATAAGTTGTTCCATCACTTTCCCAGGGATGGAGGTGAAGCTGACCAGTCTATAGTGAGCCCGATCCTCCTTCTTGCCCTTTTTGAAGACTGGAGTGACATTTGCTTTCTTCCAGTCCTCAGACACCTCTCCCATCTCCCAAGACTTGGCAAAGATGATGGAGAGTGTTCTAGCAATAACTTCAGCCAGGTCCCTCAGTACTCGCAGGTGCATCCCATCTGGACCCATAGATTTGTGAATGTCCAGATTGCCTAATTACTCCCTAACCCAGTCCTCATCAATTGAAGCAAACTCCTCCATTGTCCTGACTTCCTCTGGGGCCTCAGGGATACGGGGCTCCTCAGAACAGCTTCCGGCAGTGTAGACAGAGACAAAGAAGGCATTCAGTAACTCCGCTATCTCTGTATCTTCTGTCACCAGGGCACCCACTTTGTTAATCTGTGGGCCTTCATTGCCTCTCATGCTGGTTTTATCTGCCATGTATTTGAAAAATCTCTTTCTGTTGTCCTTGAGCACTCTCGCCAGGTTTAATTTTAAGGAGGCCTTAGCTTTTATAGTTGCCTCCCTACACCCTCTGACAACAACCTTATATTCGTCCCAAGTGCCCAGCCCCTCCTTCCATGATCTGTAAACTCTCCTCTTCCACTTGTGCTTACCCAGCAGTTCCCTGTTTAACCACACAGGTCTCCTGGCTCCCTTCCTTGACTTCCTATGTGTCAGGATGCTCTGATCTTGTGCCTGGTATAAGCAATCTCTGAATGCTAACCAACTATCTTGGGCCCCTTTACCTTCAAGCAGCCTTGCCCATGGGATTTTACCTAGCAATTGTTTGAAAAGGCCAAAGTTTGCCCTGCTGAAGTCCAGGGTTGCAATTCTGCTTGCTATTCTGTTCCTGCCACATGAGTTCCTGAACTCCACCGTTTTATGGTCGCTGCAGCAAAGGCAGCCCTTAACCTTTATTGCTTCAACCAGACCCTCCTTGTTAGTGAGGATGAGGTCCGGCAGCGCTTCTCTCCTAGTTGGCTTCTCCACCATTTGCATCAGAAAATTATCATCAAGGCACTGGAGGAACCTCTTGGACTGTGGCTGGCTGGCTGAGTAGTCCTTCAAGCAAACATCAGGGAAGTTTAAATCCCCCACAATGACCAGGGCCTGTGACTGTGAAGCTGCTCTCAGCTGTCTGTAGAAGGCTTCATCAACTTCCTCACCCTGATCTGGTGGCCTGAACTAGACATCCACAACAGTATCACCTCTGACAGCCTGCCCCTTAATTCTCACCCATACACTCTCAGCTTTGTCCTCGTCCACCCCTGGACAGCACTCAATACATCGTAGTTGCTCTCTCACATAAAGAGCAACTCCACCACCACACCTGGCGGGCCTGTCTTTCCTGAAATCTACAGAGGTGGGGTGAGTTAGAAGATACTGAACAAATGAACTGGATAAGTATTTAAATTCTTATTGTGGTCAGACCAATAGAACATAACACACATTTTTGGGAAGTAAAGAAAATTCTAGAATAAGTGAAGAAAATTGTAGGATAGAAATGCTCATTTCTTTCCTTAGATTCCACTCCTAAGAATAACAACAGAGATATCTTAGAAATTGGTATATACTCAGCTTGAAAAAAACCTCAATAGTTATTCCTAAAATAAAAGTGATTAACAACCAGCAATATATATTTCTGGAACACTCTCGCATAAGACCTGATGATTTAATTTCACATATTTGATTTATGATGGTATGCTGGTTAATGAGTGTAATACAGGGCCAGGTTTTCATTTCAGAAATGAATATGTACAATGTGTCTCAAAGCATGGAGCTGTCTCAGAGACATGGAGCTGTGCAGTACATGTTAGGAGGAAGAATTTAGCTGTGGACATATATAAATGAAATTGGCTCAGATTGCTGTATTTAGATCATACATTCAGAGAGACTGCATACTTCTTGTGCAATTCAGGTATCTGCATATGTTCAATTATATACTACCTAGGTTAACAAATTAGACACATTCGAGCACATTAGCTACTACATATCCATTTTTAGAGAAATCTGTCTGCAGGGATTTATATAAACTGATTTTTTTAAAAAAAAGTTTAATTTCTATCCTAGCCAAGAGAATAAAATTTTGCATCAGTTCCCTCTCTGATATAAAAAAACAAAAATCACATATTCTGAATGTTTTCCAGCTGACAGTTTTTTTTTTTTTGTTGTTTGTTTGTGTGATTTGGTTTTTTTTTTTTTTTAACTAGAAATGGTTGCAAATCTTGAACAACATGGAAAAGGCTTACAATTTTTTTCTCATTGTATGTGTCTCATTTTATGATATGACAGACAGACACAAGATTCAGAATAGTACTAGCTCCGTGATTAGGATGTTCATTTCACAGGAAATACTTATACTTCTGTGCTAGTTATACATTTATCTAAAAATATTTCTATATTTATAAATATCTTTTACTTCTTCTATATGGCTGTCATAAAGCCATATCTTAAACGCAACTATTCCATATTTATTCTATATCACATAGTCACTGGGCTATGGATGACAGCCTAGTCAAAAGTCCATTTCATTGTTTTACTCTTGAATATATAACATATCTTATACTTTTTACAGATAATTATTAAAAAAGATTGAGAAAATACTACACAGGAATTTAGAAAAATTATTCAGTTTAAAAGATCCCAGTATAATTTAACCAAGCCAAAAAAATGAACATGTGTCATCATTGATGAATATGTTATTATAGCATAACATTCTTTTATATAAATAACAAATTTTATTCTAAACTCATCTGTTAAAAATTCTCAAAAATAATTTTGATTCACTTAAAAATGCAATATTAACCAACTAAATAACAGTTAACTGAAAATTATACAACTGTCTACATTATTTACTACTGATGATTGATATTTGTCTACAGAAAAAAAAAAAAGTACAATTCAGAGTCCTTGAGATATTTTTGTTATTCTTATTACTTAATAATATTTCCTGTCTTTTTTATGGGGACCGGGTTGAGGTCAGTCTGCATTATATATTAAAAAAAACCATAGGTATTTAAGTACTTCTGCTTTTTCCTATGTTTATTCAATATGACATAGGTATAATATCAGACACAAAAATATAAATGAAACAGTTTCAAAACCTTTTGAACAAAGAAATATGGGTTAATATACCATAACTTTGTCAGTGGCCTGAAACACTGATGTGAAAGGGACAGATGATTGCAAAATGGTCCAACAAGAAAAAATGCCAGAATATAATTGTTTCTTGTGCAAGACATTACAAGGCAAAAAATGTGCACTACTACTTTTTGGATGAAAATTATAATGGAATAGTCAATACAGGTTTTAAGAAAGAGTTGCATTATTATTGCTCTGAGATTGTTTTACATTATGCTTGTACCTAAGGGCCGAGCCAATGGTCAATTTAAAATATGGAAAAATTACAAATGGCCTGGTCTCAAGACACACACACACACACAGACATTTATGTTCATGTTATTAGATTTCTTTTACAATGGAGCTAGAAATAAAAAACAAACAAACAAGTAAAACCAACCAAAACAAAACACTCATATTCATATGTAGTGTTTGGGGATAAACATTTCAAAAATATGCCAAAATAAATGGATAGACAATATTGGCAAAATACATATTATAGTTGTAGCATCAAAAAAAAAGTCTAAGCAGTAGAAATTAATACAGTTGCACTGTAGAATCTTTAGAGGATTTAGCCACAAACATGTAACAAGCATACAGTGATTCTGAATTTGTGCCTCGACTAAGCCTTTTTGGTAAATGAGAAAACAGCACATTGTACCAGAAGATGCCCAAATTTAAGCCTCTCTTGATTGAGAATATGGTTGCACTCAGTCTTCTCTGTGGAAAAATAATTTAGGTTATGAAGACTCTTGATTTTCTTTAGCTTTACTCTCAGAGAAGGATCAGATATTTTGTCCGAAGTTTGCTGGAAATTCAAATCTGAGATGAACATGGATGGGAACAAATTTCTACCCAGGAGGTAAAAATCTTGCAAAAAATAAACTTACTAAAATTAACTACCCGATAAGACGTTGGTAGGTATGGTTGATCATTCTAGGCTTCAAAAGTTGTTCAAATGCTGTAATAAAATGAGACTTTCTAAGAGTCCTTAAGAGATGTCTACTTACACAGCATGTGCAAAAGGTGAGGCTTTGAAGGTTCTAACTGTCTGAATTGACCTATATTCTTTTAACAATGGAATGTATTTTTATATTTTTTAAAGGAAGCTCCAGACTGAATAACAAGGCAAAAAAAAGACAGTCTTAGACTCTGCTGTGGCTATCCATACTCATGAAGTGACCTTGGCAGTGCCATTTTCACAATCTTATTACATACTAACAAGGTTTTGTTTTCTTCTGCTCTTTTTTTGGCCTTTCCAATATGTATCTAAATCCCACTAAAATTGTTTTCTTATCAACACAGAAAAAATAGGGATGGAATTGTTATCTGTATGTATCTGTTTTTAAGCTATGTGTTTCAGTGCTGATAAGCAGAGATGCGGTGACTACAGTAAAAGAAAAAATACAAGAAAAAATGTTTCTTGTTCTAATATTTAAGAAAAAAAAGATAGCTTTCTGGGTAAGATCTTGAAAGATAATGTTTCATAGTAATTGAAGAACTTGAAATTATTACATATCTTCCCTAGAAAGATGTGCAGTCAATGACATCAGGTTAAATAAAGGCACTGTGGCTATAGATGATGTTTGTAGCTGAAGTGAGGCATAATTTATACAACTGGCTTTAACTAATTTGTTAGCAGTTATAGATATATGCCAATGCAGCAGGTGATACACATTTATTTTTACAGGCAAAAGACATGATTGGTTACTTGTAAGTATTATTATCATGCTAAGAGATAGCAAACCTCACCATTTCTAAGGCTGCTCGGGCTGTGAAAATGAGTAACTTCTGCAGCAGCCTCTAAACACTATGTGTATTAAAGTCTGCTGTGAGATATTATCCCCTTAAAGCAGACGTTATTAAAATTTATATGTAGGGTTGCTCTGATTATATATTTAAATAACTGGGAAGCTACTTCTATATTCACTGACTTATCGAATTCTGCCAAAGACAGCTAAATAAACACCTCACTGAAATAAACTGTAGGAATTCTAAATTAAGTTATATTGATCATGGACCTGAATTTATGGACTCTCCTTGCAGCAATAGGTGTAACATGAAAAGTTTAAATGACTACCTGATTATCAATTACTGCTTGATTGTTTCAGAAAGACCTCAAAGATTGTTGGATATGAAAGATTTGGCATCTTTAAATGAAAGTTATTGGAATATTCAACACAATTTACAATGCATGAAAATTCTATTAGGCAAGCTTCATGAAAAGTTATCAGTCAGAAAATCCTGCTAGAGAAAACAGTAACACGGGAAAATATAGCCTGGTGATATTGGAGGCCAAGAAAATGTACACAGCTAATATTGTTGAAATGTCAGGGAAAACAGCATACTTTATTTCCTCATTTGACATACAGATTAAACATTCTAGTCCTTAGTCAAAATTTCAATTTCAAGCCAATAAGAATTCTGCTGGAACAAAAGGAACGAACTGTGACTAAAACAGACAGGTTCCTGGGATGTGTTGCTGTGTGTCCAAAGACTTAATAGACTAGGTTATTTAGCCTATTCTTTTCCAGCTGCACACTGGGAGAAAAATAAAGGTCTTCAGAACAGGCTTTAAATACACTTTGTCTCAACAGGATGAAAGAAAATTGTGCACATTAAAAATTTGTTTCAATCCATACTTTACTAGATTTAGGCAAATATCACTGCAAGTCTGAGTGTGAGATCAAATTCTCTGTTAAATTGCAAAATTAGGCAACAGGGTAGCAAATGACAGGGAAAACACATTGCTGTAGGTGTTGCATAGATTTACTACTCTGACAGGATGGTTTGTGTTTTGTATCAAATGATGGGGAAGTTTGTTTTGATCAACACCACAGTTGTCTTCGCCTCTTACAGAAAGATGCAATGTGCCACAGCAGAAATGCTTACACGTAAAAGGTGGTCATTTTTCCTGGCATTTTCCATTGGTTCTTCTGCATTAGAGTTGGTGCACAGTGCTGATAGCAACTACACATTGTAGTATTTAGATGCATTAACTTTGCTGAACAGTTCATTTTAGCCAGTTCGTGGTCTGGGTTACTATAGGATTGTACCTTCAAAATAGGGTCTGCAATTCATCAGCAACTAAGGCAGTAGTTAATTTGGTGACTATTATCTAGTTTTTTCACTTTAATATGAAACACTGATCATAGCAAAAAATTATCAATTTGAGATCATTTAGTACCTTTTTAATGACTGAACTCATAAATTCAAGAATCCAAAAGATGAATAAAACTGTTGCTAATTGTTAATTATCAGTATTAATTTAGTTTCGTCAATTAGTTCCTGATAATATTTTTGCTAAAACCTTTTTCTCAGTACCAAACACAGAACAGTAGTTGGAATATCTGGAAGTTCTGCAGAATTCTGAAAGTAAAGGTTTATTTTTAGCAGAAAACTTTGGCTTCTCTGAAGTCAGTTTTTACCTCCAATGTCTGAATGCTTTTTCTCTGTAGGTGAGACTGGTGACACACAGATGGAACTCATTACCTGCAGTGCCACATGCTGCTCAAGAAAAAGTTTAATGAGGGTGAGAAAAGTGTCTCAGAGTTTTACCCATTGTCTTCCATCACCAGTCATCACGACAGCTTTGGGAGGTGTGACAGCTAATACTGCTTCTGCAAGTGGATTTGCATACAGGCATTGCACTGTATATTTCCCCCAAAATGCTAAGCTATCAAAGTAAGTTTGTCTGTTGCATATATTAGATAGCCAAACATTTCAGCAGATTTAGCATTTTCTTTAATATATAAGACAAAAAAATTTATTGAGAATAATCTGTTAATAAGAATTTAAAGTATATTAGGCATGGCCATCTGAATATAGATTAAATAGCCACAAAAATTCTGAAACCCTGTATTAAAAGGAAGCAGAACAGTATTTTTAAAAGATAAATAGTGAGATGCAAAATGTCTGTTTTCCCAGTACAATCTTTAAAAACAATGTTCAGATACACTTTTGAAAAAAAAAAATCATCTCATTAAACAGAGGCAATACTTGTAGTAGTTGAAGATAATAACATCCAGCCATAAAATTATGCATTCCTCAGCACTCTCCATGTTTTGAATTTGAGGCAGTATTCTTTCTCTCATAACTGACAGCAATGACCTGGGAAGGCACCTTCTCACATTGCTGCTGAGATATCCTTATTCCTACCTGTAAAATTCTCTTTCAGTCAACCTTCTTTAGGTGCTGAACAGGTTGGGTCTCCATAAGCAGGTTAGCCTTAGGTTGCTTAGCTTTGATCCAACAGCTTTTTTTCTTTCTTTTTCATTTTTTTTCTTTATCTGCAAATAACAGTGCACTATTTTTATATCTTCAGTTTGATTCTATAGAAACATCAGCCTTGGCTGAATTATGGCTAAGAACTGATGGAAACAGGATGTCTGCCGTAAATCAGAAATAAAAAACTTGAAGAGTGAGGAGCTGTGCCTGCTAGAAAGTAGGTACCTGCCCAGCTAGAGGTACTACTGCCCTATTGCCATTCCAGAAGCTGCAAGCCAGAAGTCCTGGTCTTTCTCAGAGATGAGATACAACTGATCAGCAGTATCAAGCAGCATCCTTTCATGTAAGAAATGCTTCCTCCCTGCTGTCCCTGCAATGTATGCACAGAATCTGAACATCAGTGGCTCTGCAATTACACCTCGCTGTAGCCCCAGAGCACAAGGTCTTAGATGTAGAACTCAGGTCCAGATTTCCAAGTAGGGTCTAGCCTCTACACTCCAGCTCTAATTAAATGAGTGTAATAGATCTCTGATTGAAAGGCTTGAAAAAGCAGCTCATAGGGCTTGAGGGTATGCTGTCTTTGCAGAATTCTCTGTAATCTACTCTTAGTGTTGAGATAATTACTGAAAGTGAGAGATGGGAAGGGAAATAAACACCTAATTAAGGAAATGAAATTAACATAAGGAAACTAATGACAAAGTATTGGGTAGAAACTTGCAATTTGTACAGATGAACTACTTCTTGTGTAGTTTTAAATGATTTATGAAACAATAATCTCTGCAAACTTGGAACACACACCACCAAAATGTCCTTAGAACTAGGTTGCGTTAGATTATGTAGTAGCTGTCT
Source organism: Streptopelia decaocto (assembly GCF_964273445.1). NCBI lineage: Eukaryota > Metazoa > Chordata > Aves > Columbiformes > Columbidae > Streptopelia > Streptopelia decaocto. The sequence goes on from NC_138655.1 coordinate 46,627,425, forward strand.
GTGTGCAAGCCCAACTTCAGGGCCTGATAAGGCACCAACTTCCTAAAAATGAAAATGAACTGGAAATCAGTCCTTTAAAAAAATAAACAAAAAAACTCTTACTACCTTTTTTAAAATTTATTTATTTATTTATTTATTTATTTATTTATTTTTAAGCACAGTTTTCTTTTAATTTCTTTCTATCCAGACTGCATGGAGCTACCTTTCTTTTTACACTTGAGGTCCTTGACGTAGTATGAGGTTTGACCTCAGCTGCCTTTGTTCCAATCTTTCCTTATATAATTCTATTTCCCATCATACCGGCAAATGGGAATCTGGACCATGTCAACATACCGTCAAACTAAAGAAGTTTTATCTTTTCACCCTTTTCCTTTATCCTGTAAGAGTTTGATTTATGCTTGATATGCATCTAGGAAAATATGACTGTGAGACAGATACATGCTAAGAGATGCATGGTTTTTGCTGCCTTACTTGAGCATGCCAAAAGTGTTTCCTGAAATACAAATTTACTCTATGTCAAGAAGTATAAATAAAATCTAACATCTCTTCACTTGTTAACTGGCGTAGATTTGATAATGTGGGTAGGGAATAGTTGCCAACAGCTAACAGGTCAATGTAAGAATAGAGCAGCTCATCACTGGCTACAGATATTTGGCTACACATTATCAAAGCTAATAGAATTGGGCATATGGCTATTACACCAGTGACATATCTGCTCCATTAAATACTTGTTATAGGAATAAGAGGAGGGGAGGGGATGACGAATGTCTTGTGATTAAGTTTATAGAGTCTCTTCAGTTTACCTAGGCAACCACACTTACATCTCTTGGGATAGGATTTTAAAATAGGATTTTCTAAATTTGTGTAATCATTTTATGTGCTTCTGTAATCAAATTGGTATGTCACTGAATGCTTTGAGGAACAGAAAAAACAGCTTGTCTAATAAGGTTTTTGTCATATTTTGCTCATGGTTTTGGAGACGAGATAGAAAATAAAAGAAATTGCTACCACTAATGGCTGTGTTCAGCAAAACGGTATACTTAGGATGATGCCTAAATGGACCTTCCACCAAGAATAGTATAGAATACTTCCATAGAATACTACGGAAGGCAACAGAAAAAAAATGGGACTAGAGGAAAAAAGTGTAAAAGCAGGAAGTTAGTAGAGAACAATCAAACCACAGAGGGACAGAGAAAGAAAGTTATGGAGGGATAAATGCTCTTTCTGACTGCAGGGCAGATGGGAATGCTTTTCAGCATGGAAAATTCTGGGTTGAACAGCTTTGCTAGTTAGGACAAAGAGCCTGATTTTTAGAAATTCTCAGCATCCACAGCCCTTCATTAAAAATGTAATTATTGACTTGGGCTTGGAAAAAATGTTCCTGTCTGTCTGTTCCTATTCAATAGCTTTGTGGAACTTAGCCTAGAAAGTATAGCAGCAGTGCTATGACCTTGTTTTAAACATGCTTTGGAAAATGAAAATTATTAGTGTGATTCAGGCTGCAGTTCAGCTACAAAATTCCTAGTACCTCATGACTTTGTCAGGACATTCTAATGAGAAATCACCATCCATGCTATTCAACTCTGAGCCTTAGAGGAGAAATAAACATGCTTTTTCCCAGTAAAATGAAAAATAAAGTGAACTATGATCACTTTACACCCTGATAATCTTACAGTTGAGTCCCACAGAACCTACTGAACCCTCTGAAACCTTCAACCTTATGCACTGTGGTTCTTTCATTTCAATGTTAAGCTATTCTTTTGTTCTTATCTCCTAACCCTTCAGGAAAACAAAACCAAAAACAACCACAAAGACTACATATTATCATTTATACTGTGCACAGGCTTATTTATACACATTCAGCAGACATTTAATGAGAGCTCCTGTTTAAGTGAATTGGACAGGAGTTTTACCAGCTTTTCTATATTCAGACTGCTTTCATGGTCTTTTGCTCTGCATATGTACCCTATTTCTAAATACATTTTTGTTTTGATTGATACAACTTTAGAGAATGCCTTGGAGAGAAACACTGAATTATTAAGCCTCGAATATAGCTGGCTTTCATCCACTACACTACCTTTGTCATAGCCCCATACTTCAAAGCTAATCTTTGATAATGAGCTTTTTCTTTCTTTCTTTCTGTCTGTCTATGCTTAATGCAATTTCTGCTGTTAAAATTATACCCACATGTCTTTAAGAAATTATTTTCCAAATCCCCACATTTTTTCGTGTTTGATGTCAACATCCACTGAGAACTTTTTTGTCTCTTTCTTTTTTCTTTTTCTTTTTTTTTTCCCCCCTAACTTTCACTAATGTGTTTTATATTTAACCCATCCCCCTTTTTTTCTAGGCTCCAGCTGTACTATTTCCTATCTTTAATTTGTCTCTTTTAATTAAGTAATCCTGTTCCAATCTGATTTTGAAAATGACACCCTGCCTTTGAATCTCATTTTTACATTTTGGAGACTGGTTTTAAAAGCTTCCTTCTTAGTCACTACCATGGAGGAATTAGGCTGATTTTTTTCTTTTGCTAACATGAAGATCAAGCTTCAAGCTTCTCCTGGAACTTGGTGTGACCTTTTCTGCTTTTGATGTTTTTTTTATATTCCTTAGGTTAGCAGGCTTTATATCTCTGTTTCCATAGGGAGTACAAATCCATCAGAATTAGCAGGAAATTGAAGAGGTTTATTTCTTTGGAAACAGTGATCATCTTTTTCACCACAAAGTTTTTCTATGTTACATCCTAGATTTTTTCATCTATTTCCTGTTTTTCTGGGAAATGTCCTTTGTTTTACTCAATCCTTCCTTGTTATTTATTTTATACAAGACTGATTAATCATTCTCATTGTTCACACTCATTCTGTATTTTTTGCCTGTTTAGCATAAAGTAGTTCACAATTTGGGCTTTGCAATTGTGGTCCATTTATTGCAGCAGTCATGTAGAGTGTGATCCTCTCTTCTTATTTAAAAATTCAGACCTAAATCCTCCACAATTCTCTGAATGCCCTAAAGCTTCTGTTAGAATCATGCTCAGAGGTTTTGCTCTGATACAGCACAGTTAGCATCAGCCAGACTCCACGTTTTTTAACAATGGCTTTTGCATGTGAAATGTCTGAAATATCTGCAGATTTCAGAAAAAGTTGTAAATCTGGGTCATGCTCTGGCATTTGCTGGGTGAATAAAATATCTGCTGAGCTCAGCAGGAATGAAAGGGTGTGCAGAAGATTAGAAGTTTTTTGCTCTTTCTGCCTATATTCCTAGTGAGTGTTGATTCTTTTACAAATTATATTTAAAAATTCCATTTTGAATCAAAGTTTCAGTAAGTTTTCTTGGACTCAACTGGGGACAAGTCCATCAGAAAAGCCTAAGATGGCAGCACGGCTTCCCCTTTTTGGGGGCAGATACATCATGTGTCTTTCCTGGATGTGTTGGGTTGCGTTTGTTTGTTTGTTTGTTTTGTTTGTTTGTTTTTAATGGGAAAAAAGAGGGGAAAAAAAATCAAAGTATTGTTTTGTCCAGAATGAAAATCTCTGTACTATTTGTGGTTACAGGACTTACACTAACATGGACAGTCTAACATGGACAGTTGATTCTGAATCACATGGATGCTGTCTAGCCAGCTGACTTAACCTTGAAGTGACTGTTCAAGTGAAAAAAATGCTGCTTAAATGTGGAAAATCTAGTTTTATTATTGAAAAGAGCAGCTTGTCTGCACTAGTCCGATCTGCTCTGCAGAGCAAAGTGAGCTAGCTGATTTTGATCAGCAATGCTTGCAATAGGGGTTAGAACCCAGTTTTCAACAACTGATAATTGAAGCAAAATGTTAGTACAACGCCAGATGATGGGGTAAGATGATAATCACTGTGGTGCAGTGCGTGAAGTTGCGGAGGAAACTGTTGAGAAAAGATGTGTGCGCAACCCTCAGAAGAAATGTCCATGATACATACAAAAGTCTCATTTCCTTAAGTAAAAGGACTGACATGAATAAGAACAAGGATGATGAGGGCTGCAGTCTAAGGTCCCAGTTTTCCTCTGCCATAAAAGTAGTGACACAATTTGTGTTGTTAAATGCCTCAGTGAGAATTTTCCAGCTGAAATCCTAAAGAAAATATTAATATATTAAGACTCACTGTGACTATAGTCATGGTAGTATAGCTTTAATATTTCTTGCATTTCTTAATTTTCAAATGGTAACCCTTTGAAAAACTCCTCTGGAATACCTGGTTTATGTTTATTATTTTTTTATTACTTGATAATAAAAATATGATTTTAGTAAATTATGCAGGAATCCTGTTTCCTTTCTCTTGTCACTGTGTATTTTGATCTCTGCAATATTTGAGGGAACTAAGGATGAAAAAAATTTAAATCCTTCCTGGCTATATTTGAACCATGCTTTCACTGCAAGAAAAAAACATCCAGAAAACAACTGTTAATTCAGAAATTTCAAAATTAATTATTTTACTGAGCTAATTACATGTCAGAAATTCCCTTTTTTAAGTTATAAAAAATATAATCTATTACAATAAATGTCAATGTTCTACACTGTTTAAAAAAATTTAGTTGTATGTTGATGTTTTGCTGTCTTGTTCACTAGTTCAAATCTATCTGGAATCAACAAACACTAATCTCATTGTTATAATTGTTAGAGCCTTTATAAAATGAAACTATACCATTATTGTGAATGAGTGATTTAGGTTGCTTAAAAAATCATTGGCAAAGGTTTTAGAAAAAGTGCTTTTACTATGGTGTTTTGAAGTTCAATGGCAAGGTTCACTCTATTATAGGATGACACAATCATTTGAACAATGATTCAAAACTACCAAGTCACAAATCAAAATTACCAAGACATAATCAAAGTTAACGAGTCAAAATTAAAGTTATCATACTACAAGGTTATGTGTAATACCAATCTCTTACCAAAGATCTGCCATTGGTGAAAGGTCTCTCTGCCTCAAGAAGTAACCTTGAGAGGTGTTCCAGCTCAAGGGGAGATGACTACCATACAGCCATGCTGTCTAGCAGGAAGAGCTCAAAGAAGGCTCATCCAGGCTGTCATATTTATGGAATAAAATGGTTGGCTTGTAGTCAAATCATATGCAGCAGGAAAGGTGTGCATGATACTCCTTGTACCCACAGTTTTCTTTGTTTCTTGATAAATGAGTCTTGGAAAAGCCACTCTCATGTGTTAATTGCATGATCAGTGTTCCAAACTCATGGGCATCCGTGCTCACTGCGTCACTTGTCCGTTGTGGGTTTTCATACAACGGATTAAAACTAGAGGAGTTCACCTCCTTTGAAGCCTGTACCAAGCTACTGCTAGTTTGGTTCAGGGGTGGAGTGCATCTGTCAAAATCATCAGTCTGCTGATGAGTTTACGCACTTCTAAATTGCAAGATCTACTACTTAGACAAGTGTTTGCTGGGATTATATATATAAAACCCAACCAACCAACTGAAATAAAAGACTCAAACAAATTTAGAGTCTGAGTATCTTCTTCTGTCCACATTAGTTTACACATCTCTGGGATGCAATTAGAGAAGTTTATACCGTTGGTCCTCACACTGTATTTGCTTCTTGGGCATAGAGGTTATACCAGTTTCCAGTACTGTCAGTTTGACAAATGTTCACTCTATGCCCACAGTCCTGACTACTTTTTTTTCTTTCAGCAGCTGCACAAATCCTTACCAATTCTCAGCTGCACTATATTCCTTCAAGAGTTCATCAGCCTCTTGAAAAACAAATCATGCCTGACCTTCTGTGCTTATCCAGATGTATTTACATAATGTTGAAATTCTGTATATAATTATGACTGTGTGTCTATATTTACCAAGATGACAGCTATGTGTTAGTTACACAGATCTTAACTTTCCTCCGTTTTTGTTTGTTTGGATTCCTCCTATCCTCCATGCTGGGCTAAAATCCAAAAGATAGGTAGTAGAGATATCACAAGAGACAGAAATAATTCTATATAGGCTGAAATAATTTTCTATACAAATATGGTTGCTCTAGACAAAGCCAAGTTGATCATATAGTAAGTCCCAGACAGTAGACTGTTGGTGTTTCACTGATTTAGGTCTGCTATAAAGGTGTGTCATGAGACTGTAAATATAGTTTCACACACTGCATATAGCCTAGTGCCATGGCACCTGAATGTTCTCTCTCTCCTCTTAAAAAGTCCACCTTTGATGTCAGGGTCTTTCTCTTGACTTTTTTTCTGACTATTGCTCTTTATCACAAAAACCTTTGGAAACAACATGGTTTACATCATCAACTCATAATCTCTTCATACTTTCCAATATGCAAAGTCTTCCCTCTAGCTCAGGTTTTCTCTCACTGTTAGCCTGTAATTTTCTCAGAAAGATTTCAGGCATTTTCTATATTCTGCCTTCATCCTATCATTTCTCACTGTTGTAGCTGTATTTTTACCTAGTACATGCCAAATGTATTTCTTTAAGTCTTGTCTTTTTCTGGATTTTACTTCTTCATGCTTTTCTGAGTCTATTCCTGCACCTGTCATAGTTCCTCTAGTCTCTTATTAGGTGCCCTCTTTCTTCTTCTTTGTCCACCTAACAGAAGGACTCCATACTTTGCATATTAATTTATATTTTCTGGGGACTCAAATAACACCTAGTATCTCTTCCATGTCAAAAGCACACAAAGTTCTTTCCACTCTTGACCTGCTTTCATTTACATTTGTATTTTAACATATGTTTTTCATATCCTGTGGGACAAACTATTTTGCGTAGAAATGAACATATTTGTAGGTGCAGGATAATGCCATGATAAGGGATCATTGCTGAAGAGCAGCATTCACAGACATCACAACACTCAATAGCCCTATGAAAAACATTCAATTTTTTTCTTTCCCTTCTGCCGGAATGCTCCCTCTCCTAGTCAAAGAGAAAGACTTCTCTCCACTGGGATCTGCAGAAAGATGCCCTCTCTTGAGATTAGTTGTCAAAACAGGCATTTAGTCCTTCTAATGAATCTAGTCCTTAGTGTATAGTCTTTTTGTCTCTCATTTACTTGAATGTAGAGGACTTAAGCATAGAAACTCTTGCATCAGCTACATTTTTGATTTTTGCTCTTCATTAGGCTGCATATAATGGCTGGAGGAGTCATTAGAGTTTCATTTGGTAATTTGGGGCACATTTTAAATTGATCCCTAAGGAATTGTTCCAAAATCACTTATTTACCCAAGTGCCAATAATATAGTGACAAGTCATACTGTTCACTTGGTTGCTTCCATAGCTGACACAATACATACTTCATCATTTCTTTTATTTATCACCTCTGGTTGCTGAGTTACCATTAACAATTATTTTTAAACTTTTGGATCATGAATGCAAATTGCTGTTATGAACTGTTTAACTGGAAGATATGTTGGGAGGCTTGACAAAACTTTGTGCTATAACTGGGGAAAGGTTATAGAATTAAAAAGCTCTGTGCTAGCTTACAGCTCCCATTCAGTGAAAGTGTATCACAGTGAACTAAGCAAAGAGAACAAGTAAACACACTGGAGTGCAGTGGCTTATGAGCCAGAAGACTGAAGCTGTAATCCACTCACTGCCATCAAGCCTGGACCCTGAGAGGTCATTTTGCTCATCTGTGCTTCAGATACATCCTTCTCTGTACAGAGGATATGCTGCTCTTTCTTTTCGAGATTATCAAAAGACAAGTTTGTAAGAAACCTTCTTTGAATATGGTAGAAGAGTCATATCTAGAGGGAAAAAAAAATAATAATTCAACCCCCAACATGTCTCAAAATATCTCAAAAATGTAAATGCAAAGGAAGAAATGAAAACTGGGCTAGTGAATTTGTCTTCACCACGTAGGTAAATATGATTATACTTTGACACATGTACATGCAAATGCTTTCCTCAAATGTGTTCAGTGCCTATTTTTTATTACATTTCACCCCGGTACTCTCCTCCAGATAAATACGTTGGTATTTAAGTGTAAAGATTTCCTTGTTGAAAGTTTGAATAGCATTTACACCATGCTGCCTGGTAAGAAGGTCCCAGGTCACTACCCCAGCAAACTTGCACAGAGAATAATGTGGGGTCAAAAGTAGCAGAGTACTTTACTTTGGCATGACATAATGCTAATTAACACTGACTCCCATGAGATTTTGTTAGGTCGGACATGGAGTTATGGCTTGGTGTTGATCCCTGTTGGCTTACATCACTGCACACTGTCCTGCATCCTTTTGTCCTCTGGGTTTTGACGAGAAAAACACCAAAAGTAATTCAAGATATTGAATGTTTACCATGGAATGAAAAGGGGAGGCCACAGTAGGAGTAAAATTTTAAAGGGTTAAAGGACAAGCAAGCAACTAAAACTACCTTGTGTATTCCAAAATGTCCATCAAGTTATCCACTTTAGTGCAATAACCTAAACTTTCTGCACACATGTCTGAAGTTGAGAGCAAGACACAGCAAAAGCTGGATTCCAGTCTAACCCAGTCAAAACTGCTGCATCCAGATGCCCAGATGTTACAAGGAAGGTCAGGAGACTGAGAACAGCCTCTCTATGCTGCATTCAGTTTTACTGCTTTCAGCTGATTTCATAGTAGCACAATGATGGCTAAATGAGCAGCACTGGTTTTAACACTTAACCAATGTTATCTGTGAAAGTGATTTCCGTTCCACTCCTAACAAAGCTGAAAACTATGCCTACCAGCGCTGCTCAGCTTGGAAACCTGCAAAACTATGGATCAAGCTCTAATAGGTCCTAGACTAGCATCAGGAATTGCTTTCTTCTCTGTTTCCAAGACTGAAGGAGCTGTACTGGTAATATGAGTGGAATATGTAAATTTATTCACCTAAAACTCTTGCTCTGTGTTGGTGCCTTAAGATTTTTTTGCTACATACACTATTTCTTCAGACAACGTTTTGACGAGATGCTGTTGAAAGGTCTAATGGCACAATTTCCACTTCTTCTTTTGTTCCAGTATTTTGAGGCAATACACACTGTGTTAGGTTATGACTTTGAAGAAATGGGAAAAATACTACCCCAAAACAAGCATACATACAGAAACTGAGTCTTCATTACATTACATTCACATTACACCGTAAAAATGCCTCTTTATTTAGTTCTCTTTATTTATTTTCAGTAGTGTCCTGAATCACGCTGCCACACCAATGGAATTACTTTATATCCATTTAGTATTAAATTCAACATACTTCCACTCTAAAAATAACAAAATACAGACATGGAATGCAAGCAAAAACCTAACTACAGGAGCACAATACTCAATGTGAACATTCTGCACATGAAATTGACTTAAGATCAGAGAAATTAGCATTAGAAAGTAACCACTTATATATCAATTTATTATATCACAGAAGTCTGACTACAGCACATTTTCTGAGTCCCATAATCTTTCAGCCTCACAATCTGTTATGCCTGGTGCTTTTTGATATGACCTACTGAGTGCCTGAGTTTTTTCTATGTCCTGCATTTTTTTTAAAGATTACGAGAGTATTTCTGTCACTAGCAAAATCAAATTCAAAACCTGGTTTATCACTCCTCTAAATGAGTATGTTGGTTTTCAGCTGTTTGGAAGCATTTCATTTATTTCTGTCTCCCAGGAATGCATAATCTCCATTTAGTTTCTAGCTAATCAAAGATCTGGATTACTGAAAACATCCTTTCTGCTGCATGAAATACAAAATTTAATCAGACACCTATTTTTTCTGTAAAAAAGTGAGATGGGTTAGTTCCTTTCTGCCTTTCAATAAATCATTTACATGCTTTGCTTTAATTTATTTCCATAGAAAATATTTTCATCATGTACGTATCTTTTATTGGAATTCCTGGGAAGCCAAACATTTTCAAGAAAGGCTTACCAAGGTCATAAGCCCTAACAATTCCAAAACATATTTTTATTACTTTAATGTGAACAGAATACTCCAGATTTGAATGTTGCCCAGCCTCACTCATAATCAAAATTGTGCAGCACTCTGCAAACATATACAAAAGAGAATTGAAAATGACTATATAGAAATATCTATATTGCAAAGATACATATTTAACGTATGGAGAGTATATTCTTATTTTCACTGCTCAAACTAAGTGAACTGCAGAAAGTGATGGTCATTTAAAGTTGCTGCAAGTATTTAAGTTTATAATGAGAAACAAGAAAAATAAGGTACTTATTAGAAAATTGTGACTTGTTTGGTTTGGGCTTTTTCGTAGGGGGGGATTTGTTTGTTTTGTTTTTATTTTTTTTTCCCACAATGTGCCTTTTTTTTTGTGTGTGTGTGTGTGTACTCTTCTTGGACACTCTGAAGATAAACTGTGAAATGTGTCAATCACTGGGCCTCGACTATGAGTTGTGCTGTTAGGTCTAGAAATGGTTTGTAGGATTAAGAGGTTCTTTAGATTCTTTTACATTCTGGTGATCCAAAATCTTTAGAAGTGATCGTGATTTTTTCACTATGAAACATGCATCAGGAGGTCAGCCTTAGATTCTAGTCAAGATGCGTAGAAGAAAAACATCACAATAGAAGGGCACAAATATTCTACTTCCACCTGACAGTGTGGATGGGCTAAAAAGGAATCACAATACAAGACAAATTAGTAATCCTTTACAGTTAATTTCAATGAATTCTAGTACCAATCTCTTGACCTTCAGTCTTGGGTTTGGTCACTGTTCAGTACAGCTTGCAGAGAGCCACTCTGGTGAATCTAGCTGAAGGAAAAATAAGAAGGTGGGGGATAGCGGTTTCATCAATTATTATTATTTCTCCATCATATGCTCTTCACTGTTTTTTGTTTTGGTTTTGTTTGGTTATTGACTTAAAATGCACACTTACACTCAATAATGGAATAGTGCAATCCAGCATCTGTCATATGTGATGGTGGCATACTGCATCTTTAACTTGTTAACCATACCTTTCTGCTTTGCACATGTCAGTTTCTTCTACATGTGTTTCTGTGATGGATAAAATGACATATCACTGGCTACTGTGGAGCAAAATGATGAACTGTTATAGTTCAAGTCAGATAGATTAACATGTAGTGTGATCCGATAGAATAGGGACTTCTATAAAATACTCTAAATAAGAAAGCAATGGCTGAAAAAGTCAGATTGTAGTTGTGCAGAAATGTTCATACATAGCTTAGAATCACTGAGAAGCATGAAAATATATTCTTCTTAACAAATATACCATGTTCTGCTTTAGAAATTCCCAGTTTAGGATAGATTAAACATAATTCTTGAATAGTTTACACTGAATAGGTAACAAATGCCAGAAGAGGGCCTAAGTAAAATAAAAGGATCCTCATTTTCACTTGTCATTAAAATTGAACTTAAATTACAGCTTTAGTGAAGCTGTTACTTTCTGCTCAGGCAACTAATGAAAGGTTAGATTTTTTTTGTAGGTAATGTAATCTCCAAAATCTCATTACTTCATAATGGTTTGGGTAGACATTTTAAAGAACCCAGACATAGCAGAAAGAGTAATTTCTGTTGAAACATTGATGGAAATCATCATGTGCTGCCCCAAGATCCATCCCACAAGTAGTACACACAAGAAAACATGTAGAAGCATATTTACCTTTCCCTTGTCAGTCGATACCCATATTACAAGTTTTTGATAGTTAGCATGCCCAGTCTAGTCGTGTTTGTGCCAAGGTGTTGATGTGTGTATGTAAAAGCCAATGCATAAAATGATTCTGCCTAAGTCATGCCAAGAAGCAGAAAAACAACATGAAGTTATTTGTAGGTATAAATATAAGTTCTGATAAAAGGTCATTTAGTACAAATAACTAGTGTAGCATTCTTTCTATTCTAACTGAAAATGAAGCTACTTAGTCTCAAAAGCAAAAATGCATCAATTATTGATGTATGAATAGTCTTTTTTTTTTTTTTTTAAAGCAGAATTCTTTCCTACTTATTAGCATTTATCCAAAAGTCATTAATTTTAATATGCATTTGGGTAATGGTATTTGAATTGTAAATAATTTTGCATTCTCCACAATTTAACCACATTTTGCATATTCATGAGACAATTTAGTCAAAAGATGTAGCAGGGCATGCATGGCTTTTGGATATAGTCACATTTGCTTATTCTACACTGCTGTGTTGCCTAAGGCTTCACTTACTACATTTAGCACCCAATGATATGGAAGATCCCATGTACCAGTATCTCATGTAACTGAGATGAAGAAGCCTCACTGAAAGCACTCCACAAACATATTAAAGTTAACATTTTCACATATGTTAATACAATCTTTATGCAAAACAATCAATCACAGAGAAGCTTAAGCAAAACCATGACCAAAACAAAAGTAGAACATCTTTTTTATCAATTTCTAATTTTTCTACTGAAGTAAAAAGTTCTGTATGCTAGATAACATATTTCATCATGCTACAGATAATTAGTCTGTGAAAAGGGTAAGTAATGTTCTCTGCAGGCATCCGTGTGCTAGATTGTCATAGCCCTCTGGAATATTAGAGGTAATTAAAGGCTATAAGACACTCACCTAAACTTATACCACCTGTTTCATATTTGAGTCTCTTAGAGCACATTTTAAAAGAGAAGATGGGTTTGAAAGAGATAGAGCAAGATCCTTTACATTCACTGACCAGTGGTACTGTACTGGCATGGCTTATTTTCTCTTCAGTACATGTACGTTCTGAATATAAATCTAGCATGCAATCTATTCTGGCAACTCATTTTTGAACTTGGCTTTGTGTTCCTGTTCGTGAGGTGACCATGCTTATCAAGTAGTGGGCCAATGTTATTTCTCGTTTGCCTTTTTCCATTAACGTTTTTTAAAATCCTTTTTTATTGTCCTTCACAGTACTGGCCAGCTTCAATTCTAATTGAGCTTTGGGCATGTGAATTTCCTCCCTACAGTGGTGAGCAGCATCTCTGTACTCCACCCATGATATCTGACCTTGCTTCCACTGACCATATACTTTCTTTTTTTGCCATAGTTCAATAAGAAGATCCCTGCTCAGCCAGGCTGGCTTTTTACCTTGCCTACTTGACTTTCAGCATTTTAGAATTACCTGCTCCTGGGCTTTTAGTAGGTGGTGCTTAAAAAGTGACCAGCACTGATGGACCCCAACGCTTTCAAAAGTTTTTTCTCAGGAGAATTTACTAAGTAGTTTTCTGAGCAACCTGAACTCTGCTCTCCTCATAGCCAGAGCTGAGGTTTGGTTGGCAGCTTTTTCTCCTACTAGCATAGATTTTAACCTGACTGCTTTGTGGTCACTGTGGCCAAGGCAGCCAGAAATTGCCGCTTCACTCATAAGAACCTCTCTGTTAGTGAGCAGCAAATCTAAGAAGGCACCTTTGCTGGTCGTTTTCCTTTGTGCCTTTACCAAGAAGTCATCATCCAGATGCTTTAGGAATCTTCTGGACTTCTTGGTGCCAGCTGTATGATACTCCCAGTTGACATCTGGCAAGTTGAAGTCCCCCATAAGGACAGGGCAGATGACTCAGAGGCTTCCCTTGGTTCCTTAAAGAATAACTCATCAATGTCATCATCCTGGCTGTGCAGCCTATAGTAGATTCCCACAATGACATCTGCTTTGTTGTCTGTCCTTTAATACTTACACAGAGGTTCTCAGCTTTGACATCAACAACTGCCAGCTCTGTGCATTCCAGCCCCTCCACTACATATAACGGCACTCCACTGCCTCTTCTGCCCTGCATATACCTTCTGAATAGCCTGTAGCCATCCATCATGGCACACTAGTCACAGAATTCATCCTACCAGGTTTCACTAATGCCAATTACATCATATCCTTGGGAATGGGCTAAGGCTTCTTGTTCATCTTGCTTTTTCCTCATGCTGCACGCAATAGTGTAGAAACACTTCAACTGTAGTTGACTATGCCCTTTACCTTATGGTACAGTCTGAAGATTCTCATTAGCTTGCACCTCCTTGAGCTCTGGTGTGCCATCCTGCTGCTCAACAATGACTGGTCTGGTACTGTCCTCTTCACCCTTCCAATCTAGTTTAAAGCCCTATCAATCAGCTCTGCTAGCTCCTGAGCAAAACCCTTTTTCCCTTTCTGAGAGAGGCGCATCCCATCAGATGTCAGTAGACCTGGAGAAGAATAGACCATTACATGGTTGAAAAACCCAAAGTTCCAACAATGACACCAGCCTTGGAGCCACATGTTGATCAGCTGGGTCTGCCTGTCACATTGTATATTCTTGCCTGCTACTGAAAGGACTGAAGAAAACGCTACCTGGGCACCTGATCTTTTGACCAACTGCCCCAAGGCTCTGAAATCCCTTTTGATCGCCTTTAGATTTCTTTTTGCTACCTCTTCACTGCCAACGTGAAGAAGCAATAGTGGGTAATAGTCTAAGGACCTTACCAGCCTACGGAGTTGTTGAGCCACATCCCTTACCCTGGCCCCAGGGAGGCCGCAGACTTCCCTGTGGTTTGGGTCCAGCAAGAAAGAAGAACAACAAAGAAACAACAAACCTTCACCCCCCCCTGCCAAGAGATATTTCCCTCAAACTTTGTATTGCCTTCCTTCATTGCCTTGCAGGAGATATAATTTAGATGTCCCTTGGTTCCTTAAAAGCCAGGTATCTTGAAGGACTTGGGAACTCAGATGCAGCTAGCACACACAGGCTTTTGTCACCGTAGTTTTCTGATGATAAGTACAACTTTGTCCCACTCTTAATGCTGCTGTGAAGACCATTTTCTAAGTTTCGATACCATCTGCTCTCCTTTTGCTGCTTACCCCTTTTCAGTGTATCAAGCATAAGCTTCTTTCCTCACTTTTGAAATGCTTCACAGCTATGTCCCCTCCCTACATATCATCATTTTTCACTCATTTCACTTTCCCACTTCTACTTACACCTGCCTCTATTCCTCATGTGTTAAATTTCAAGTACTTACTCTATTTCTCATACTTGGGAGACTGTATCTAGAGAAGCAGAAGGACTAACCATTTTTCATGTTTCAAAATTCTTTCTCTTCAATGAAAAACCTAATAAAAAGCTTGAAAATAACCTTCCTGCTGATATGTCAATGAAGCTTCCTATCAAGCTTCATGTTCTCTTTGACCCCTTGCTCTGCACATGCCCTTTCAGTTTATATATAGAACATGGTCTCTTCAGGTAAGGTCTGCATTTGGGTTTTACAGTCTGCCAACCTTAAGAAAAGTGCTAGTCCATGACTATGGCTACTATGCCCTATGATGATCAAAAGAGTAGTTTTAAGTGGGAAAATAATGAATAATCTGTTTCAGATAAGTTTAGCACAATTAATTACTCATTCTAACATCCTCTGAACTCTTAGAGAGTAATTTATTTACATAAATGACTCAACCAGTTCCTGAATAACATACACAACAAACAATATGAACACTTAGCTCACAGTTGGAGGAATTCATTGTTTTTAATCAAAAAATCAATGTTTTCAATCAGGCCCATTTTTTCTCTTAATTGCTAGTGTATAAAATGGCACATCAGTTAGGAAGCACAAAGATTCTAAACAGGATAAAACAAAGCAGATGCAGGATTATTTTTTTAAAGATTGGGTTACAAACCCTTAGTTACTCTAAAGAGCGAAGATTATTTCTTTTTCATAATGTCATTAATGATTATATTTTACTTGCAAATCAAGAAATAATTAAACTTCTGCCACCTTAACAATGAGGTCTGGAAATAACCAATGAAATACAAGCTGGATTAAAAAGAAAAAGCCTAATTAATTGAGACAACGAATTTAAGTTTACAGTTTCCAAGAAGTAATTAGACAAAACTAGAGTTGAATAAATGCTATAAAGTTATTCCCAGGAGTATTTATTCACATTGTTAGCTTTGAAGATATATGTTACCCTTTGTGTTTTCTGTCTTCCTGTATTCATTTGATAGAGTTCCAGCATGATGGATACTCATGAAAAATGGGTATAAGGGTGGGCTTTGCCTAACTAAGAAACAGCAATACCAAGTGCAACCAAACAAAATACTAATGAGACTGTAGAATGCAGGAAAAATAAAACAGATTTTTTTAAAAAATGAAATAATTTTGAAATATTAACCAAAAGAAAAATTAAATGTTAAGATTATCATTTCCTAAATTAGATTAATATTATAAAAGGTACACCAAATAAAAGAATGTTGTGAGATATATAGGACATTTTATACTACCTACTGCTTCTATATACATTAAAATGTTAGTTTTCCCCACTTCCTAGAAACCTTTAGTAATTTCTTCCTTCAGACACTGAAATAATATTTTTTTTTAATTTTATGAACATGTTCTTTTTGTAAGAGAAAAGGAACTGGATTATCTCGGTTATTACCATTGAAGTACATTGTTTCAACAAAAAAGAAATGAAGAAAAAAGAAAACTAAAGTATATCAGAAATATTTCCAGTATCTTCCCAAAGTGATTTAGTTAATTAAATCATCTCGTTTTATCTGGTTGATGTGTTTTAGTTTGTTTATTTGTTTTTTAATAGCCAGATATTTAATGCACTGCATATATACCACCGTTACATTTTATTTGCCATAAGATGATTAGCAAACCTTTTAATGAGAGATTAGGGTTTTCTTCAGAGCAAACATGGTTTATCTTTAGCTCTTGAGTTATTTTCATTCACCTTCTCAGCAATGGAAAATTCACAGGAGCAAAAATCACTTCAGATCCACAAATGCATAATGGTATGGAAACAGTTCTATTCTAAATGCACATCTGCAATTCTGTAGCATAAGCATTTTTCTTCCCTACTGCACCCTCATTCAGCTCCTAAGTTATTGTGAAGTAAGCATTTCCAAATCCTGGAGAAATTATTCACCTCTGACCTTGACATTAAATGCATTCAGCATGGTGCAAGCTTTCTGTGTAATAAAAGTAAAATTGGATTTTTTATAAATATATCTAAAAAAATATGTTAATCCAAGAATGTTATTACATTTTTCAGGAGTTTCCATTCAGAATATTTACAGCTTGTTAATAATACACATTAGCATAAACAGTAGTATCTATATAAGAACTTGATATATTAAGGAATATTCAAATGCCTTTTCAGTACAAAGATCCACTTATATGGAAGTATTAATATTACATGTACTGCTTACAGATACAATTTACATCAAAGTGTTTTACATCCTCCTAGAACCTAGAGATGGTAGAAAGTCCGACTTAAATATATGTAGAAAACATATCTCAAGTAATAATCATTTCAAAGTAATAACCTGTTGAAGAATGACAGCTTTATGTTGCTACATTTGGTATCCAGAGAAGAGTCATCCTGTCACAGCTGCCAGTGCTGACTGATATATGTTCAAAAGAGCCTAGAAGAATATTGACAAACCCTCAACTTGTGTGTAATATGGAGATAAGGACACCAAAATTATATTTACTTACACTCCTAGTGTAGCATGAAGCTTCCCAAAATAGTGAAGCTAGTTTTTACTACTTCTGTATGATTTTTTTTTTTTTTTAATTTACTGCTATGCAGTGTAAGGTTCTATGTCTGTTCAATGATTCAGTGCTGGATAAAATTACTAATCTTCTTGGGTGTGTGTGGGGGAGAGAGAAAAAAGACAACCACCTACCATCCAGATTCATCCTTTCCCCAAACACCAAGCCCCATCCTCTCCTGACAAAAAGAAAAAAGCAAAGATATGGGAGTAGGTGTCACATTTTCCTTGCCTAGGGCTCTTCTACAGGAATTCCAGGGTGAATAATGTCACTGAGTCTGTGTGCTGTAGCTGTTGTATCTAAAACATCAGTATAGATTAGAAACTTTGTTTTATTCTCTTGACATATGTGGAAAAAAAGTCAAGTTAATGATTTCTTTAATAAATTATAGGAGCTTTTAAGTTGAAGACCCCATCTAGCTTTGTAATGAATCACTCTGCAATTTGTTGGACTTGCAGTCTTAAAATTATAAATTAGTGTGGATTTCTTTTCCTCAGCAGACACATATTCCAGGGGTAATCAGAGTTCCATGTAATTTGAAAGGAAATTGTTAACAAAGTCTCTATCTAATTTATTTCTATGTTAATATTTGCCTCCTGGGTATGGTTAAAGATAAAGACCCACATCAAGAATTTACAAATACTAAAGCCACATGTTACAAACATTTATAGACAATGTCTTCAAGTCTTTCACTTGACTTAAGTAAACTTTTTAGCTGTCTTTTCATCATTTAAAGAAGCAAGCAGTACTTTTCCCTTCAACATTTTTCAGTTACACAAATTAGAAATGTATACAATTTCACCAAACTTGATAGTAAATCCCACAGGGTTTCAATATCTTTTGTGAATAAGTTATTTACTGCCCAATGGACTGCTCAGGATCTCAGGCTTCAAGGATGTGACTTTCCTGAGGAAATGTGCTAGCTTTGTGGGTGCTGGAGACAAAAGTCTTTTCCTACAGAGTTTTGAAATATTTTGAAATATCAGTTTGAAATATTGAAATATCAGTTTTTATTCCAAGTTATAGTGAAAGGAAAAAAAAAAAAAAGGAAAAAAAGGGAAAAGCCTCTCAGAAATGGAGTTTTCTTTCTCTATACAGCTGAATTGAAGTCTTTATTAATATTTCAAATATAAAACTATGATGATTAAGGTTTTTTTAATATCACAGATTATTTTTGAAGTGCTAACTGTTTCACAGAAATAATTCAAACTTGTGAATCCTCTTGGGGGCAAAGACTGGCTTAAAACATAACCAGTGAAAACCCACTCTTTTTTCTCTGCATCTTTCTCATAATTTGGGGTATAAATCTTCTCAACAATGCATAATGTAGTGTTTAAGGATACAGATAGGAATGAAATTTTGCCTGGAATCCATATAACAGTGCCAGATGTACAACTCTCATATCCTGCCTATAGATGAAGCTTATCAGCTGTGCTTGTAAAACAACTTTAAGAGCAAATCTGACTTTACCCAGTTTCCCTCTAGGAGGAGCAGGCTGTGGTCTTCCTTTGCTCACCCTTATAGACAAACCCATGGTCTTGGTTACAGTAACAGGCTGGTACACTTTCCATTAGACTGTTATTGATGGAGTAAGTTATCTCAATTTTTTTTGTCCCTCTACAGCATTTCTTTGCTAGAATCTCCTGCCAATTCAGCCATTACTCCATTTAGAAAGGAAAAAAGGCTTATGAGGAGAGGACCCACGTGGTCTGTCTAGTTGCATAATACAATGCTCAGGAATTGCTTAAGGTAATTCTTGTTTAAAGGCTCTTCTCGGTGGCAAACAATGATAGGACAAGGGGTAATGGGATCAAGCTGGAACACAAGAGGTTCCACTTAAATTTGAGAAGAAACTTCTTCTCAGTGAGGGTGACAGAGCACTGGAACAGGCTGCCCAGGGAAGTGGTGGAGTCTCCTTCTCTGGAGACATTCAAAACCCGCCTGGACATGTTCCTGTGCGACCTCACCTAGGTGTTCCTGCTCCAGCAGGGGGATTGGACTAGATGATCTTTTGAGGTCCCTTCCAATCCCAAACATACTGTGAAATTAGGCAGCACAGACAAAGCATTCACTCATCATTTTAAAATTATCAAAGAAAAAAAACCTACCATAATTATTGGTGAATTTATTCAATTTAAAGGTGTGAAATTAAGTTATGTTTGAATTTATAAACCAGCTTTGTCTACCAATTCTTGAGTCTTTTTTTGCCTTCAGCTGCTAGGCTGGGAGCACTATTTTTGCTGGTCATTTTTGTTCATGTAGCTATGTCTAGACAAAGATTAAATCATTCCTCATTTATGTTTTAAGAGGACGAAGTGACTGAAGAGCTGAGATAGAACCCACAGAGCACTGATGGCCATAGACCTCTTGGGGTACCTTAAGAGAAGCAGTTCCTGTGCCCTGGCACTATTCTGTATGGACACCAGAGGGAAAATTTTTAGGCCAGGCTGTAGCCAAATGCATGTATTTAAATATTGACGTAGTCAAACTAAAACAACCATACCTCACCATCATTTTGATTTTACACATTTTTTCGACACTTAGCAGTCTATATACAGACATTTTGTTTTCAGATATAAATGATAATCGTTTGTTAGAAATTCTCTTCCATTCCACTGGGGCAACATAACTCACCAACCAATAATATGATCCAATCCCAAACCAATATGCTTTGCAATTTGAGACATGCTCTCTCTTGTATCATGAAACACATCTGGGAGGTTTGCAAATAGAGCAAAGAGAACAAAAGAGGAGAGAATCACTCTTACACAACATAAAAAATAATGGAAAATAAAGAAAAATAATGAAAGCATCCAAAATCCATAGTCACCTGTCATAATCTTATCGTAAGTGTTGTCACTAGTAGGCACCAGATATTCAACATTCAGATTCTAATCTTAATGAATGCAAGGACTACCTGCATATACACCCTTCTCACTCAGCTAACTTAGTCTGCATTCTGGTTTTGTTTGCTCTGATTTCAGAATACCAAAATAACAAAAAAGGACCTACCATATAGCATCCAGAATTAATGCAGCTTTTACAGCTCTGTAATGTGGTACTTGCATATTTTGGCATTCGATGTAGAAACATTTCAGCCCTTATTTCCAGCATACATGTATACACAGCCCAGTTAAAATTGCAATTGCATCATTTTAGTTTCCACAGATTGTCATAAACTGGATTAATGAATGATTGAATCAGTGTGGACATTTTTAAAATACAACAATTTTAATGAAACTACTAGTTGCCGGGTACATGGAGTTCATAGTTCTGAAGTACCCTGAGCATATTGAATACCATCAACCCTGTAACTTCCTTCGGCTCTTCTTAGTGGACAGGGGATTTTTTAAATTTTAAAGTTGTTAAGATTAAACTTTTTAAATTTAAGTTGTCAAAACTTTTTAAATATATCTGGAGAAACATTTATGGCTCTCTGTCACCCTCCTTTTTGGAAGAACCTCTTAACCTGTTGGTCAGTTTCTTGCCCTTGAGTGTAAATGAATCTTGTAACAGTTTAGTCTATTAGGACCATAGTACTCACCAGGATTTCTGGAGTATCACTGAATTCTCATCTCAGATTCTCAGCTATCATATCTTTTCAAATAGTCTTACAGTACTATATGTTTTATAACAAATGCAGTTCACACTGAACTGTCAAAGCTTAAATAGTCTTAACGATTAGTGACTAGAATAGCTTTGTACGTTTACAAAGTTATATTTTTCTAATAGGTTAATAATCTCTCTGGACATGAATGAACTGTATCTTTTCAAAAATATGGTGGAGGAAATCTCTTTGCAGATGGCAAGTTTTCCTTCACAGAATAGTTTCTGAGGAAGTTCCTCACCTAGGGTTTCTTGGTGGATATGTGCTAGACAGAAGCTGTCTTGTGAGAGTTACCCACTGATTAAGGTTTGGGTTCCTGGGCTATCTGCATTCAGCTTGAGGATCCACTCCACCCATTTGGGTAGTCTGGGACATTAAATTGGTTTCCATCTTTCTGTCCTCCATCTAGAAAATGAGAATCTTGTTTCTTTTAACAAAATGTCCATCCCCATCCCCAAGGATCTGCACTATGTCCAGGTCTGGGACAGACCTAGATGCCTCCAGGCCACTCTGCTGGCTGAGATGGTGGGATGGGCCCCCTCTGCAGCCCTAGCAGTTCCCTTGCAGGTCCCAGCCTTCAGGGAGCCCATGACCCTGCTACTCCATGTTTTGAGTGGACATTATCTGTGGAAAAAAAATGCATAAAAATGTATCATTATTATCTGGTCCTCACCTTTATTTTATAAAAATTTAAATAAATCCAAAATAAAGAAGGAATGAGAAACCCACTCACCTTAAAGATTTGTTTTCCAGGTACTTTGCTCTACATATGATTCCTTTCTTATTTTTATTTTTTCTCTTTTTTTTTAACTTCCAAAATATTTCAAAGTATTAGTCTGTATATCTTGGTACAGACTGTATCCTGGGAATACATTAATATCTATTTAACACTTTCTAGTAGGAGTGTTATTTTGTTGGCCCTTTAATTTCAAGGCAGGTAGTTAAGCTGATTGTGCTGATGCTTCAGCTGACAGATGTTCCTCAGTGCACGCTGCAGTGATTTCAATAATTGTTGCAGATTTCTCAAAAGGATGGAGAAATGTGAACAGGAGACTTCTTCATTCCACTGCCAGTAGTGAGCAGAAGGTTTGTGTTGCTACAACAGCACAAAATTACTAAAGGCGAATTGCTTTTTTATTGTTCCCAAAATCTGGCACTTGATTACCTTTTTTCCCAAACAGTCTTCAAGTTTAAAAAATTATGTCAGACCATGTTAGCTGAAATGATAAAAAGCTCAAAAATTGCTGTCTCCATCTGTTACCCCAAAAGATCTAATGCCACAGACAGAGTAAGCACACTGACTTGCCAAAATGTGCGTAACACCAAATGGTAAATCCTACAGCTTTCTGAGCAATGTCGAGGCTGATGGTGCTGTTGTTCACAAGTGAACTATGTGCCTGGCATAAACTAAGGAGCAATTAGATGGAATCATCTGCCTTTTTTTTTCTTTTTAATTGAAAGTTTGTATTTGGAGGCTTATTTCTTGAAGGTGTTTGCTTACTTCAATGGGATTTTGCTGAAACCTTGTCAATATTGTAATAAATTATAACCATGTGAAGAGCTTAGCTTGAAGTTAATAAATGATAAGCACATGCTTAACAGATTTAAGATGTTTGGGAAGTTAAATATGCATTTAAAGGTACCATATAATGGAGTATACTGTTGGAAAGTAAAATGTGGGAAAGCAAGATGTGCGGTTCCAGTCCCCTGGATGATAAAGGAAGATCAATACTAACATGACCATCCGGACAGTCAAAGACATAATACTAACATAATAAAATATAAGGGGCCTTGGGCAGATAATTTTGAAGTATGTTTCTCGTAATTGTAAAAAGTTATAGCCCAGACTCGCAAGAATGGTATCTCGGGCCAGATAGCTGCCCCTAAGTGCATGGGATGTGTGAATGTCCTTGGGCCTGGTCTGTAAATGAGTGGAAAAACAAGTGAGACAAACATCACATGAGTTTAGTGTATTTTTAATAACAATTAGTGGAAAAACACCTTTTGTAAACATCTTAGTCCAGGCCTGTACCTGTAAATCCTATAAATTGTCAAAGGTGAATGAAGAAGGCGGCCTAGGTCAGCTCTCTGCTTGGCCAGGCTCTGCGCTCCTTCCTGAACAAGATCTGTGCCTCTGCATGAATCTCTCTCTGCGTCCTGGTATGCGTCATTTCTAATCGCCACAGTATACTAATTCAGAAAACAGTTGACTCTCACTTTATCCAGAAATTAAGACCTCGCCATACAAAATATAGATGCACGTAATGCAAGTGCGTGGGTCTATAATTACTTCTGAAACTAACCATGGCCTTGAAGATGATAATTTACATTATTCTAGAAAACAAAATGACAGATAAATTTGTTCGCTTACATTTTGGGCTTTTATACCCATGAGATTAATAATGGCTCAGGGAAAAAAAAAAAAAAAAAGAAAAGAAAAAAAAAGAAAAGAAAAAAAGGACTAAAATAGAAATGCAAGAACAGAATCTGAATGGCCTTATTCGTGTACTCTGTGATACTAGAGAATCTCAGCTCTATTGCTGTTCCTGCATAAATCAGAACATCACCATCAGCTCTTCCAATTTATCTCAGCAGTTCTTCCTATTCATAACCTCTAGACTGTGGAATGCCTTAATCAGTTTCCTGCCAATGTGGGTTTCTCTTCTATGCAGGAATACTACTGAGGAGCCCTTGAACAATTTTAAACCCCCTAGAACAGGGCTGTCAAACTCATTTTCATTATATAAATGTAACTATTCCTACATCTAAAAATGTATTTATAAATGTAACTATTTCTACATTTATACAGTCCTAAAATTGCATTTGGCCCTTTGAAAGCAACTGCGAGGCTGATGTGGCCCCCAGCGAAAATGAGTTTGACACCTCTGACCTGTAGGCTGACAAAGGACGATGAGATGCCATGAAAGAGAACAGCACAAGATGGTCACCATCATCAGACAGTTTTTTTTCTGTATTTCTTAGATTTTATTTTTAAATAAGGGAATTATTATAATAGATTAAAATAAAAAAATATGTATTTGGATCATCATAATCAGCAACCATAATCAGCAAATGATGTGAAATAGCTCTATATAACCTGCCAAGTGCTCAGACACATGCACACACAAATACGTATGTTCCCAAATACCTAATTACTCATGATGAGTGGTTCCAATAGAAGAATCATCATGTATCAAAAACACAAGCATTCAGGATAACTTTTAGTTACACAGCTTTATGTTAACCAACTCATATTTATTTTTCTAAGTCTACTCTTTAAAAAGTACTATCTTAACATACTTGTAGCAGCCGCAAGTATTTCCAGTTGTTATAAAAGCTAAGCTGACTCTAAATAGGCAAAATGAGTGCCAGTGGAAGTGAAAATAATTTCAGAAGCCATAAAATCATTCCAGTTGCTCAAGAAAGTAAATCTTGCCAAGAAAAAGACTAATTCACTAGAACAATCCCACAGGGGTGTAAGTACTACCTTAAAAGCACACAATTTTCTTATAAATCCGTCTAGCTCCAGTAGGTTTATAATAATTAATTAATTGACTTAAACATCAGAGAAGAAGCCTGACTACAGTTTGTGCACAGTGCTCCTCCAAAGGTTCAGAGGTTGCTTGTGGTTCAATTAAGCATCTAAAAGTACTAACACTTATTATAAGCTTATGTGAATTATGAAAATCTTTCAAAAGTGCCTGCATTTATTCTTCCTTTCTGACCAGCCTGTATCATACATAACACGCCTTCAACATAAATGCCTTTTCTAAATTAAGCACTCAGCACCTCTCTCTGTGTATACATAACTGCAACTCTTCCTGTATAATTTATTTTTCTACAAAGGGAAGCCCAGCCAACAGCCTGCTGGTTTTATACAGACCAAATACAAATTCTAAAAAAGCTACAAGGATCTATAGCAAGGCCAAGCCCAGTTAGTTTATCTAAAACCTAGTAATGGCTAGTAGTGTCCGTAGGGGCTGTAGCTCTGCATTTTGCCATTGCTGTGCACGTAGAAGTGATGACTGGTAACTCAAGAGCAATCATCACCTCTTCATGGTTCCGAAAGAGTGTCTGTTTTACTGAGAGTCTGGTTTACTTGACTAAACCCAACTTAAGCCCAGCAATGGTTAACATGATGGTTATATTTCTCATCATATAGTTACTCTTCTGTAAGTCTACCAGAAGACAATAGATAGTGTTGGGGTAGCAAATGAAAGTTTAATTGCAAGCTTGTTTTCCAGAAGAAGTTCACAATAAGAGAGGGGGACATCTGTCTGTTTTGTCTTCTGTTTTGTCTTTACCGTGCTTTTGTCAAGAAAGGGTGGACCAGATGATCCTTGTGGTCCCTTCCAACCTGGTACTCTGTGATTCTTTCCGAAGAAGGATCTGAGATTTTCAGTATAGTAGACTCAACTCTCCTTCGTTAGTTGAGCTTCAAATTTGTATATTTTAAACAGAAAGACTGAAGAAATGTCATTCCAAACTGGTCTCTGCTTTGGGTCTTGGGCCACCCTTCCAAAAAGAGCAGGTGTGTTGTCTTGGCAAGGTTTCTCTCTGCATTTGATTGATTGGTCATGTACCTTTGTCTCTTTATGCTGGATAAGTTAGCAGGATAATTTATATGACCTGAAAATAAAATAAAATCAAGAGTAAAACACAGTACGAATGTTGTCAATTTATCAAAAATGTGTATGAAAAATGACAGAGAAAAATTGAAAAAAAAAAAAAATTCTGAATAAAACCAGCCATTGATTTATCATAGAATTATACCTAACATTTCATATTCTGCCTCTCTGCAAAGAATTTCTATAAAATGAATTTTGGTTTGATTTAAATATTTGGAAAATGGAAAAAAAAATACATTTGCACTCTTAGTGAAATAGTAACAAAATATAAAATATTCTTCTCTTTGGCTCACCTCTGTGATTGCAGAGCCTGAAAGATAGAGGGTTTACCTACAGCATGATCAAAACCAACATCCTTGTTTTCATCATTTCTTTAGCTCTGAAGTAGAGGTATGGGGAAGAAGGCTGGCAAAGAGCACATCTATCTTTTTTGTTTCTGCCCATGACAATCATAACTGGTAAACTCAGATAATGTCTATTGCAACTCACTGCCTGACAAGTTACACCAAACCTGACCCTTAAATAACTGTAGTTGCAAAATATGATATTGTGTGCGAAAGATGTAAAATATGTCTGTTTCAAAAGAGGAACAAAATAAAATGTCTCTCCCCCCCCCCCCCCCATATATCAGTACAGTATCCTTATGTAACACATATTTCATAAATATTAAAAGATAAAAAGTTTTGATCCAAGGCAAGTAGAGGGGAACAGTCTCTTAAGACAGAATAACTTTTTGAGAGAGATAGCATAGGAAGAATAATGAAAATTTCATCTTGTTATGTATAGTTTTTGTGCTGAACTGAGAAATGAATCCCATTTATCCATATACATTTGGATAAGCAGAACTGTATTCACCAGATGATCTGAAAAATAGAAACACATTGAATAATTGAACTTTTCTTACTTAACAGAGAAAAGAGAGTCATAAAAAAGGTTAATTATTTAATTTTTATATCCAGCCTGAAGATGTAAAGCGTTGTTCCTTTATCATTGTTAGGTACTCGATATCCTTGGAATATTTCCTTCAGAAAATGCAGGTGTGGGGAGGAAAGCAAAAAAAAATGACATAAATAATTTAGCAAATGTGATTATGACATAATTATTTTTCTTTTTGTGGCATTCTGTATGCTTTTTCATGCATTTTTCAAAAAATTAAAAATAAGTATCATGCCTGTACTAATAAGTATGGAACTGTTACCCTATTTAGTGTAGTATCAATGACTCTTCATGAAGAGATTTGATCCCAACACCTATATCCACTATCTTACACCTAAGCAGACAAAGGAATATGAAGAAAGAGAGGACTAGAACTACACATAGCCTGCATGTGAAAAGCTTAACAAAGAATCACATTAATCACATTTTAAAATAGTTAAGTCCCTTTGGAAAAGGCACTTTCTCATTTTTTTTCCTCTAGGTGAACATAGGTTTCTTTTTGTTCATGATAGTAATGGAGATTTGTTTTAGGGTCAATTTGTACATTTTTCCATCTTTTCACTAACATGAACTCATGTATGTTTTGGTTATATGCTGTCTAGTCTTTGAAATAGTACATGTTTCTAATTTATGTCAGCATTAAAAGTTCTATGTAAATAAGTTATCACAATATAGACTGTTTAATTGGGGCATGCTATGTCACTGTAGCTGCTCTATTGAGGTGTCTCTTGGGAAACTGATTTAGCTTACTGATAGTGAATGGTAATATGGTAATAACCACTGCTTAATCAGGACAGTAATTAGCATCAATTCTGTCTAATTGAACTAAATTTAACTGGAGTCAAGAAGTAAAGCACTGATTAACCTCCAAACTATTGATCAGGGCTCACTAATTCTCCAAAGACACAGAATAATTATATCAATAAATGACATAAATGTTTAACTTTACAAATCAAACGGTACCTGGAAATACAGTACAGCATAAATAGTATTCGTACTTGGGCAAAATCAGTCTGAATACCATGATTCCTTTTCAAATTTAAATTGTTCAACAAAAATTTACATAGCTGATAGTGTTTAGCTGATTCTGACTGTCTGCAGTGCTTTTTTTAGTACCTGTATCAGGGATCACTCAATTCCACAACTTTGGGTAACTGGTGAACTGTAGAAGTATGGCATAGATGTTACAATGTCTGAAAGTAATGATACACCAGGGCAGAAAACTGCTTAACACTGGATCTCTTACTGTTCACATCCTTATACCTGTAGAATTATGCCAGCAACAAAGGGTTTCATTTCTTCCTCACAAGATGTTATGGTAGCACATTCTTGTCTCCAAATGCTGCAGACTTTCCATATTAGATCCAAAATGCTCAAGTGTACTTCATTGTACCTTCGAACTAAGCTGCAATTTTTTTTTTTTAATTTTTTAAAATTTTCACATACCTTTAGACTTAATTATCATGTTTCTGCTGTCCTTTTCCAGAAATTCCTGTGCAATGTCCACTCAGGGCAACGTCACCAATTAAGAAAGGATGGCTATTCTTTCCATGTTATGATAACTTTCTTTTTCTTTTTTTTTTTTTTTTTGAGTTTCTTTCTGTGCTTTTCTTAATATTTCTTCATAACAGTTAAAGAGTGGAATTGCAACCTTGTCTTATATCTACCCTCAAGTTAAACCAATTACTTCGTTCATGGTTTTTTTTTTTTTCATGAGAATGTCCACAGAGAATTTGTATCAATTTCAGAATGTTTTCAGCAACTCCATCCAGTTTTCCAAAAAAGCAATATCATGTTGAATGTATAAGTACAATCCATGACAAAATAACTTTCCTTCCTCTTGTACTTCAGTGGTTTCGTACACAGGCTATAGATCTAACAATATTATTCCTTTTCTACCCATATTGAAATTCTGCAAAAATTTTCAGAAGTGGTTATTTCTGCTATAATTTCCAAAGGAATCAAAGTACCTTTGTTATAAACAAGGACAAAAAGGAACTATATTCATTTTAGACCTTTTCTACATAGCTAGGATGCATGTATATAATATGAATGTCATCTTTGCAAAGCAGAAAGGAATGTTGTTTCCAGTCTAACCTATGCTACAAGTATGAAAGACAAAACTCCACTGCTTTCTCATGTTCTCTTCCTGAATGCATGCTATTTGTTTTTGTTTGGTTGTTGTTTTGTTTTTTCTTTTTGATTAATCTTTATTTTGTTTATTACTGACATAGAATGTTACAACAGTTGAATGAATCATCCTTCCATAACACCAGTAGAGGGTTTTTTTTAGTGTTTGGACTTTTTTTTCCCCCAAAATCCTGATTTAGTTGATTAGGCTGCAAATTTATCCAAGTGTTCCATCTTGATGGCTGAAAAATTATGTACTTCCAGCAAACAATTGTGTTTTTATTATTTGTTTTGCCACACCTAACTTCTCAAAACAACCTAGTCAGTGTGTATAAGTTCAAGACTTGTTCAAGTCACCAAGATATTCCTTAGACACTTCTGAATTATATAGTTTTTGTGTAATAGCCTAACTTTGCATGGGTTTAGACTAGATGATCAGAATACTCATAATCAAGGGACAAACAAAATGGATTTGGCCTGGACAGCCAGCTGTCTTGATAGGTAGTGATTTCCAATCTTTTTTTTAAGAAAACCTTCTTTGAAGAAAATTTGATCATGTTCTTCTAATTCATTCAGTACGACTTAATCCATCAACATTGTCTATTTTTCTGATGACCACAACTGACTTACCAATACTGAGTCAAAACTACTTAGGTGCGCCAGGTCTGTCTATAGATATTCGTATATAACTCTTTATTATTCCCCTTTTTACAGGATGAAGGCATAGCTATAAGCCTGGTGGTTATTTAGGAAGCCCAAACTGTCATGGCAACAGCTTTCTCTTGGCCTCCCTTCTGTGTTTGACTTCCGAGGAATGAATAAGAGAATCAATCTGTCTTGTTGAACACAGGGTTAAAGTTACCTTTAAATCAGAAGCATAATAAAACTTTTAATGCTGTTACCTTAACTCCAGATTATTGTGTTCCCTTTTTAGGTAACCATCAGTCTATTCACACACATACATGGGCAGAGTGATTGTCCTTTCCCACACTTTGCATCATGAGACCTTACAGAATCGTAGAATCATTTCAGTTGGAAGAGACACTCAAGATCATGGAGTCCAACCATATCCTAACATAACTTTAACACTAAACCATGTCCCTAAGAACCTCATCTAAACACCAATCTTGCTGCTTTTTGATTGTAGTTAACCACTATCATTGCATGAACATCCCATACTGCAGAACCAGTACAATCAACCTGCAATCCCATAAACCATGCCAAAAAGTTATGGTTCAAACTATCTCTTACAAAATAGTGTTCCCTGAAATAACACTCTGCAACTGAATAAGTGTTGAAAAGTCACAGCTATACTGTGAATGAATATGGTCAAAACACTTGTGAAAACACTCGTGAAAACACTCTGATGCAAATGATGGATGAGCCGACTAGGAGAGGAGCACTGCTGGACCTCATCCTCACTAACAAGGAGGGTCTGGTTGAAGCAATAAATGTTGAGGGCTGCCTTGGATGCAGTGACCATGAAATGGTGGAGTTCAGGAACTCATGTGGCAGGAACAGAACAGCAAGGAGAATTGCAACCCTGGAATTCAGCAGGGCAAACCTCAGCCTTTTCAGACAATTGCTAGGGGAAATCCCATGGGCAAGGCTGCTTGAAGGTAAAGATAGTTGGTTAGTGTTCAGGGACTGCTTCTACCAAGCTCAAGATCAAGATCCCGACACACAGGAAGTCAAGGAAGGGAGCCAGGAGACCTGTGTGGTTAAACAGGGAACTGCTGGGTAAGCTCAAGTGGAAGAGGAGAGTTTACAGATCATGGAAGGAGGGGCTGGGCACTTGGGAAGAATATAAGGCTGTTGTCAGAGGATGTAGGGAGGCAACTATAAAAGCTAGGGCCTCCTCTAGAATTAAACCTGACGAGAGGGCTCAAGGACAACAGAAAGAGCTTTTTCAAATACATGACAGACAAAACTAACACCAGAGGTAATGTAGGCCCACTGATGAATGAGGTGGGTGCCCTGGTGACAGAAGATACAGAGAAAGCAGAGTTACTAAATGCCTTCTTTGTCTCTGTCTACTCTGCTGGTGACTGTTCTGAGGAGCCCCAGAGGAAGTCAGGACAATGGAGGAGTTTGCCTTAGTTGATGAGGACTGGGTTAGGGAGCAATTAGACAATCTGGACATCCACAAATCCATGGGTCCAGATGGGATGCACCCGTGGGTGTTGAGGGAGCTGACTGAAGTAATTTCTAGAACACACTCCATCATCTTTGCCAAGTCTTGGGAAACAAGAGAGGTGCCTGAGGACTGGAAGAAAGCAAATGTCACTCCAGTCTTCAAAAAGGGCAAGAAGGAGAATCGGGCTAACTATAGACTGGTCAGCCTCACCTCCATCCCTGGGAAAGTGATGGAACAACTTATCCTTGGTGCCATCTCAAGGCATATCAAGGATGAGAGGGTCATTAGGGACAGTCAACATGGCTTCACCAATGGGAAGTCGTGCTTGACCAACCTCATAATCTTTTATGAAGACGTAACAAGGTGGATAGATAATGGAGGAGTGGTGGATGTGGTCTACCTTGACTTCAGTAAAGCATTTGACACAGTCTCCCACAGATCAGCTGAGGAAGTGTGGTTTGGATGATGGGGTAGTGAGGTGAACTGTGAACTGGCTGAAGGAAAGAAGCCAGAGAGTCGTGGTCAATGGGGCAGAGTCTAGTTGGAGGTCTGTATCTAGTGGAGTGCCTCAAGGGTTGGTACTGTGGCCAGTACTATTCAATATATTCATCGATGATTTGTATGAGGAAATAGAGTGCACTGTCAGCAAGTTTGATGATGAAACCAAGCTAGAAGGAGTTGCTGACATGCCAGAAGGTTGTGCTGTCATCCAGTGAGACCTGGACAGGCTGGAGAGTTGGGCAGGGAAAAATTTAATGAAATATAACAAGGGCAAGTGTAGAATCTTACATCTGGGCAGGAAAAACCCCAGGTTCCAGTATAGTTTGGGGAATGACCCGTTAGAGAGCAGTGTAGGTGAAAGGGACCTGGGGATCCTGGTGGACAGCAGGATGACCATGAGCCAGCACTGTGCCCTTGTGGCCAAGAAGTCCATTGGCATCCTGGGGTGTATTAGAAGGGGGGTGGTTAGTAGGTCGAGAGAGGTTCTCCTTCCCCTCTACTCTGCCCTGGTGAGACCACACCTGGAATATTGTGTCCAGATCTGGACCCTTCAGTTCCAGAAGGGCAGGGAACTGCTGGAGAGAGTCCAGCACAGGGCAGCAAAGATGACTAAGGGAGTGGGGCAGCTCCCTTATGAAGAAAGGCTGAGGGAGCTGGGTCTCTTTAGCTTGGAGAAGAGGTGACTGAAGGGTGACCTTATTAATGTTTACAATTATATAAAGGATGAGTGTCATGAGGATGGAGCCAGGCTCTTCTCAGTGACAACCAATGATAGGACAAGGGGTAATGGGATCAAGCTGGAACACAAGAGGTTCCACTTAAATTTGAGAAGAAACTTCTTCACAGTGAGGGTGACAGAACACTGGAACAGGCTGCCCAGGGGCATTGTGGAGTCTCTCTGGAGACATTCATAACCCGCCTGCACACATTCCTGTGTAACCTCATCTAGGTGTTCCTGCTCTGGCAGGGGGATTGGACTAGATGATCTTTTGAGGTCGCTTGCACTCCCGAACATTCTGTGATTCTGGGAAAAGTATTTTCAATGTTTTAATTTTTCACTTTGTTTATCTGTGTTAGTTATAACTCTCATCAATTTTCCAGTTGGAGATTTTTGAATCAATTGCCATTGCTGAAATACACTATACAACAATACAGAATGTTGCCAAATAAAAAGTACAGGGCAAACTGGTGTTAAACTCTGTTCTTAACAGTCCCAGACTGTGTAGACAAAAGGTTGGATGATCTGAGAAAATCTGCAAAAAAGATCCCAGCTCAGACAAATATATCCAAAAGCAGCAAATACATGGCTTTTGTCTAGTTAGAAAAAAAAAAAAAAATTCTATGCGTACTTTGTCTGACATATTTTGATTTATTATATTTCACTTTCCTTCAATTTATTTTATACACGTAATTCTTCCCCTTATCCTCTGTCAATTATTTCCTTTCCTTTGGGTTTCCATTTTCTTTATGACTGACCCCACCAAGTAAAAATGTACTGTTAATCCAAGATGGTGTTTGTTGTTCATTGTTGTATGTTCAACCCTTCTTCCACCCATTATATATCTCATTTGTTCATATTTCTCATTCCTATAACTCCTCTGAGTCATGCTGAATCTCAGACACAGGAACAACAGCAGGAACAACAAACCTGTCATAGCAAAGGTGAAAAATATGTTCAAATGGATTTCTTCCTAAACTTTATTCTGGTATTAACTGAAGCATTTAACTTGAAAGTATTTTTTTAAATTTCACATACATGGTAAGTGGATTTTTTCTATAAAAGTTGTGTTCCGCAGAGTATGTGATATGTGTTTAAAAAAAAACAGTTACTTGATTTCACTCATACTTCTTAACATATTTCACTACATATGAGCCTTTCAGATATAGGTATTGGCTGGATAGAAGTCTTACAATTAAAATTACTTGTACTCAGACAAAATAGAGATATTTTTTCTTTTCATCATTCAGAGTGCCAGACAATATATCTTTGAAACATTTGGTTAATGAACTGTAAATTTCTGTATCTATCTAGTTTTTTTTTTTTTTAATTATTATTATTTTTTATTTTTTCAATTTTTATTTGAAATTTATTTGAGGGTGGAATATTCACATTATCTTATAGATGAACTTATTAGTCTTCA
Source organism: Streptopelia decaocto (assembly GCF_964273445.1). Taxonomy (NCBI): domain Eukaryota; kingdom Metazoa; phylum Chordata; class Aves; order Columbiformes; family Columbidae; genus Streptopelia; species Streptopelia decaocto. Next base: position 46,660,920 of record NC_138655.1, read on the forward strand.
TGAATGCCTGAAGGCAAATTCAAGATAAAAATAATTACACATACAACCCCCTTTGGTTTTGGTAAATGGGGTATAAAACCACTTAGAAACCATGAAAAAACTGTCCCTGGATTTTTTTGTGTGCTTAACACAATGCAAACTTTATACCAAATATAAAGTCTCCAAATGGCAATATTTAAGTATCTATTCTACTTTGTCCGTATAGTATAATATTCTATTGATATCAGTGGATATTATTGCAAAGAGGAAATTTACTTTCTGTCAGGAATAATTTAATACCTTTTATCTGATTTTTAATTTTCAGTTGAGAAGTAAAAATGAAACGTGCTTGCATATAGGTAAATTTAAAGAACCTCTATTTCAAGGGAGTGGAAATAGTTTCTTGTTTGTCCCTGGCTATGCTATTATTCAGGCTCTGTCTCTGGGGAGCTATGTAGTCTGTAGAGACTGTAGTCTTTGGGGAGTCAGGGATTAACTTACAGGAATCACAGTGTTTCCTTGGAATTATTAAATTATTTCAAATCAGAAATTTACGACAGAATCTTGCTCCTCTGAACAATTTTCATCTATTGCCAAAGCACCTACATAAGGTATGTATCATTAGACATCAAATTAAATATTTATAATTAAAAAGTAACTTTCCATATTAAATAAAAGATGATGTTAATACTTCCAGAATAAAACTGTACTGTTCCATCAGAATGTTTAAATACATCTTCAAGAGCTACTGCTCAGTGTCTTAATGGATTGTTGAATAGACGTTACACTTTTCTCCAAGTTAAAGTCAGAATTGCCTTTCAAGTGTAACTAATATGTGAATAAACATCCAGGTTTATTCTACTCTCTTTGTCTTTGTGTGAACATTTTAGAGGGTGACCTTTGCAAACAGTGGCTCAGAATGTAAATGGATACTGACTTTCAAAGCTTTTGACAAAGTTAGCACACAGAGAATATGCTGCTATGAAATTAACAGTTCTGCCAGATGGTTTGTACCTGCAAGCTCTGCAATGATTACAATAACCTCATCATATTCCTAGTCTTTCATCACCTTGAATATTTTTATTGCAGTTGTGCAGACATCTTTAAACATTTCACCTCAAAGAGTGAAACTTTCATTTGGGTGAGAAATTTCATCATAAAACTGTGAATTACGGAAATGAATAATCTCATATTAATACTAAGTTTTTAAGTTCCTCAACACCATTTATTCCTTGCTAGGGAGATTGGTAGTATGCTTAATGGCTCAAGAGAAATTTTGAGGTGCCCTGAACATGGAATTTTCATTAAGCATACCATATGTTAGAACTTTTGGAAGTTATTCATACTCTCATCACATTTGGCACTAAAAACATCCCACCACTCTAATGGAAGCACGATCATTTTTTTCCTCTTTATAATATATTTCTTTATCCTACAACAGTGGAAAGGCAGAGGAAATCACTCATTGTCATTCTTCAGCAATCCTGCTCAGATTAGAAGAACCATTATAATTCCCATGGTTTTGCCCCAAATGCATTTATAATCAAGTTTTTTTAAAAGAGTTCTCACTGGGGATCCATTTTAATTCAGACTGCGTAGTGAATATCTGCATAAAGAGTGACACTAACTAGACAGCCACCCTACCTACAACTGAGTGTTAATTCAATTTGTGAATGTTACAAAACAAAGCACATTCCTGAAAGAGGGCTCTACTTAATCAAGGGTGTCATAGAGGTTAATTTGCAGTCAGAAATATTGGGTGCTGTGACCAGTGTCCATCTGCGGTACATTTCAGGGGATCCTGTTTTGGATTAGCTCTATAAAAGTCCTGTGAAGGGCTGCAGAGGATTGAGAAAGCTCCTTGAGCACATCTTCCAGACAGTTTCTAAGGGAATTCAGGTCAATTCCAAAGTTTCCCTCAAGTAAATTGAAGCACAACAGCTCACAGCAGGATAAGTCTCTTCTGAGGCATGTTCCTGATTTGAACTCAGTGCTAGGGAGACACTCAGAGATGACTGATCTATGCACTCACAGAACTACACAGCAGAAGCAAACATGAGTGACAGCTGACATTACACACTAGCTCATTGCAACTGTAGTTTCCTCTGAAAGGGGTGACCCTGTTCTCAATACTGCCACTTGACACAGGTCAGCATCTCAGATTGCATCTAGCAATTGTCCATCTACAGTGTGAACTTGTCATCTACAGTAGAAAAAGAAATCACCTGGTGGGGAGAGGTGTTCATATGGCATCAGAGAATTAATGTGCTCTGGACCACAACTGTCTGATCTGAAACAAAAGAAGACTGAAACTGGAACCCTCAGCCCTCTAGAATGCCAGTGAAACCACAGACTCCAGGTTTGTACACATTTTTGGAACAAGGAGGTTTGATTCAAGTTTCTCTGTTCGGCAACAGATGTCTTAACACTGAAGAAGTCACTTATTTTCTTTGTGCTGCATTTCATTACTTATAAAATGGTTAAAATACTTTTCTGTGTGTAGTTGTTGTAAGAATAAATAAATTTAAGACTGTGAAGTACTCATACACTACTCCAATGGGCTTGCACAAGAATTATAGGTAGACATGCTGCAGTGAATGAAAAGACAACAGTGAACTTGAAGTGTAGTAAACATAATATGAAAAGAAAACCAAAACCCCAGAATAATTCCTACTCCTAGATCTACTTGACAGATTTTAAGTTTTCTGACTAGTACCTCCTTGTTTCTACCCTATTGCTGTGTGGAAGAACAAGAAAAGCAACTAGCGACTCTGGAAAAGGGTATTTCCATCTCTTTGTCAGGCCAACAAGACAGTCCTCCAACTAGAGCTTTAGAGGACAAATGTTGTAACCCACAGTTTTCAGAATGCTCTCAGGCTAAATAAACAGAAAGCCTGCAGGAAATATTTTCCTTTTTATGTCTTCCATTGCTACTACTCCTAGCTCTTAATTGTTACAAGAATAGGTAGAAAAAAGTCTCAGGAAGAAGTGTGATTATATGGATTGTAAGTGGATTATATCCTTTTAAATATCAATACATCACATGCGCTCACTCACTCAATAAGGCTTGCCAGCCAGCTGCCAAGTTGTTTAAAGTCATGCTAACAACCCATCAATTAACAAGTAGAATTGCTGCCTTCTGGTATGGAATATTCTGTCTCACTCCCACCTGAATTCACTCCACATTTGATCATTTCAGTCTAGCTGTAATTTGCTAGATAGCAAAGTAATATCCATTGTATTGATTTGATTTAATACATCAGTTTCTAGGTCTTATGGCGAAAGTGCAAGTCAACCCATACTAACTGTCAAACTTGAGGATCCTGAGCTCTCCATTTCGTACATAACCTGCAGAAGTTTTCTTTTTATTGAATAGTCTTGGAAAAGTTTACTCACCTCTCCCTTAGCAGCTTGCAGGTGTGGCCAGAGGGGAGAAACATGGTAATATAAAGTGACAATATTAGAGATACTGAGCTGTAAGATAGGCAGGAACTTCTCTGAGGTTTCTGATTGCATTTACATTGTCTGTGCCACTTATGCTCCAGGATGCTATTGAACTCTTCATTGTCAGTAAAAGTGAACAAAAAAGGCTTAGCATTTTCCATGGCTGTGGATAAAAATTACTTGAGAGCAATCATGTGATCAGCTAAATCTCTGCAGTCTATTAATGCTGGGAATACCACTGTGAATGGACTTGATGCTCTGTGGGGTGCTGGGCTCATGAAAAGCTGTTTATGACCTTCTTCCATATGAACATTATAAGACTCTGTGCATATGGTAAGTATAATCTCTCATCACATCTTTCAAAGAAAGCAAGTGTGAGCATATGCTTGACTTTCTTTTTGAAGAAATGAACAGAACAGAGTCTGCCTCTTTTTCTCCCCATTTTGCAAAGGCCTTTATAGAAGCTATGAGAGAATGTTTTATAGCAAGAGAGGCAGAATAAAGAGCAAAGGTTTTATAGAACTGGCAATAGTTACTCTCATACAGATAGCTAGGGGAAAGTGATACAGAAAAGTAGAACAAACACACCAAAACTCTAAAGCACTGAGAAGCAAGTATTCTCCTTTAGCCCAAAATGGGGACAGAATGGAGGTGTTCTGTGCTGAGCAGAGGGAAGATTTGGTTGCAGGATAAAGTGAAAAGGGAGGGTTATGGGGTGAAATATGAAAAGACGAAGTAACTCAGCAGGAGGATGACTTCTGGAGCATGTGGCAATGTGAGTAAAAGATGTCCTCCATCTGCAGAGTTTCCAAGAGAAAAGCAAGACTGAAAGTGCATGCTGGCAGTTTGTTCTGTGCAAGGGCTAGATTCTGATTTCTTTTATTTTAAGTGTAAATCCACTGAGTCCAATTCTCATCTTTCACTGTTATTATACAGACATAATTTCTTGGATTTCTTCCAGTGTAAATATCCAAGAGTTTCTGGATGTAACTTAAGATATATACTCTATGCGCATAAATTTAAATTTAAATTGTTTTGGCTGGACAAAGTTACTACTGCCCATTTTTACACTGTGAGTGCATGGATATCGGGCTGATTCAGATTTCCAGTGCCAGTACTTGGAACTATTGTTCAGATACATTCTGAAAGAGAACTCTCTCTGTAAACACTATCATCAGCAATGCCATGCCAGAATACTCATGGGGAGAAAAAAAACACAAACCCTAAGGAAGTATTTCCATTTTACATAAAATACATCCTAAGTGAATTCAAAAACTTGAGTACAAGACTTTTTTTGAGGTTACTAAATATATATTGCCTTTCCATGTTTGTTTATGAGAGAAATCTAACAACAGAAAACTGATCTCCTTATTAATTAGGCTCAGTCATTTTGCCTTTCGATTTGTAAATACAAGTTACAAAGCACCTTGTTAATTATAAGTTTGTCAGACTAGTTGAGTGCTTTTTTCTACAAGAGCTACTTCCAGTGCCCTCTAAGTCAAAACTAATGAGTTATTCCTGTGAATTTTTTGCCCAGAATAGCTAACATGGCTGATGATCGTGTATACAGTTATTGCCATCCTTAAGACATGTCATCATCTTTGAATGCAGGCATGAGTGCAGATTTTGTGTCTGTATCTAAGCTTGCATTCAGCTGGCTAGCTTTGCAGGTGACAGTAGACTGCACTGGTCTCAGATCAATTTATCTGCCTGAATATTATCCCAGGATCCTAGTGAATTTAGGTGCCTGGATTGACCTTTATGATATAGCAGCAACAACATTTGAGCTCACTGTGTTGAGGCTGCATAGTGTTTGTCTCTGTAAGCTGCTTATTCCACTGAAGCGTAAACTTAGGATCAAAGCGCAGATGTGCCGAAAGCAACAAAGAGGTGACTGCATGCAATGCAAGAAACAAGAACAGATCTTAATCTAGACAGTCTTCAGAAGATTTTTTCATATTTCAAAAGAGTTCAGATTCAAGATTCTTCCTTCTAAAGTATAAAATAGCAAAGGTGTTTACATAACCAAAAATAGTTCACCTCTCAAAATGTTCTATTTGAAATACCCTTACTTACTTGTACTCATTATAGTAAATATCGGGGTCAAGATTTTAATGGCTTTTCAGGAATAGAATGACAGTTTCTTGAAAGTCCTGCCTTGCTTGGAAACTACAGAAAAACTTGATCTCTATGTTTCCCCCTGGCCACTTTATTATTCTTGTGCAACGATTACTGTTTCGAAAGATTATTTAATAGCTAAAATAATCTCCTAATTTGCATTGGATATAATCATGCTCCTTCTAGTTGCTCAAGATAACTACTGATGCCTATCCACCTAGATTCTTATATGATCCCACTGGGTAACATCATTTATCTCTGTTTAAAAATAGAAACCATTAACAACTTTCACTTTCTTTCTGCTTTCTCACCCTGCAGCAATAATTGGTTATGTTCTTTAGAGGTGGATGAGAGATGGAGAGGTGAGGGAAATAAAGTTGAAGTTTTTGTTTCATAAAGAGCTTAATTTTTATTTCTTTTATAACTTGGCTTCATTTTAGTGGAAAGTGAAGAACAGACACGTTTACAGTCTCCATGAAAAGTCCTAAAGCCTCAGTTCTCACGGTTTCTATAAAGAGATTGAATTCCCTGGGGATTTGCTGTTCTTCTGGAGAACACCTTTGCACCTGAAAGTCCAGCAGTCCAGATTAATAAACAACTACAATCATAAGATATTTTAGCTTTGGAGGAAAAGCTAAACTAAAGATCTGAAAGATCTTTAAACCGAAGATCTGAATTTAAATCTGAGACCTGTGGCCATTTTTTTTTCTTTTCTTCATATCTTTCTGATATGTTAAGGCATCTCTAATGAAAATTCGCCTGCCCGTAAGTTTTCCCTGCATTTTCAGTAAACAATGTAATAGTTACAGCAGAATAAAAATGTTGCAGTAAACCATGACTGCAGAGAAAGAAGCAATCCTGTATTTAAGTAGAAGTAAGTATTGTGGAAAGTTCTCAGTATCAGTGAAAATAAGCAAATAAAATCTTATCTAATGCAAGGCTTACTGTGAGAAATACATGATGTCAAGAAGCAACAGTAATTGATTGATCCAGCAGATCTACATAATGTGTTCTGAGTCTGAGATAGTCAAATTCTGTCTGAACATAAATTTCAGGTGTTGACCCATCGTCACGACTTCAAAATATCTCTCTTATAAAATAAAACTTATATATATATATTGTTTACAATTAAATGAAGTGGGAAAAGTGTGGAAAAACCCAGAAATTTGGTTTGAAATGTGAACTTACTAAAATATTACATTACTTGTGCTGGTATGGCTTTCAGAATTTATATGATTTTGTACATTTCCAGAGGTTTTTTTTTTTTTGACAGAAGGAAGATGTATATATTCTTGTTTATTGAGGAAAAGCAATTTCAATGCAAACATATAATCTCTACTTTATTTACTGTTACGGGAAGACAGTGGTGACATTTCTTGACACAAAGTACAGGGTAAGGGACAAAAAGAAAAAGCATTTCAAGGGTTTCTTGCACACTCTGATAAAAGTCTGATTAACTTATGACAAGAGCATTTTTTCCCTCTATCATGAACTTGTTTTGATGGATACTATTCTGTGACAGACCATTTGGTTCACTATGATATGTGGATTTATACCCTCTTTCAAATATGCCCTTTTGTCCTTTGATATTATTTATCACAGCAGTAATCCTGTTTCATTTTTAATAAAATACCACTTCCTCAAAAGTGAGACCGATGAAATTATTTACTGTGAATTTTCTACCTTTGTAATTCTTGTTTTCTCTTTGTCAAATCATTTATAAACTGAGTTCTATCAGGTGATTAACCTTTTGCAGATGCTGAGAGCTATCCAGATAAATTATCTCACTGAGTGTAATTGGGCTTCCTATGTATGCGAGTGTTCACGAATGTGAACAGGGACTATACAAGATGACCTTATGACTTTATTTATTTGTGAGTTTGCATAAATGCAATTTCTATATATATATTTTTTGCAAAACTGTCCCTTTTACTAGCTGCCATCTGTGATACATTGTCATCATAATGACTGCATTTTAAAGAGCAAATGCACTATAGGTTTTAAAATGTGCATGAACTTTTGCGTCTGTAAGATGAGAAAACAAAATGAAATTTTGTTGTAACATATAAAATTTGCATGCAAAAGAAATATTAACATTTTTATACCTTCTTTGACATGAGGTGACTGACAAATATGATACTGTGGGTCACATCCTCCTTTAATTTATGCTATTCTAAACATGAAAAATCTCATCTAATTAAAAATTGAATCTGGAAATTTGGAATTAATGTTGGATACCCATGCTCCATACCAGAACTCCACAGTTTTACATTTTTTCCAGGTTATCTTTAAAACTTAGGAAATTAGGTTTATATTGAAGTTCAGCTATTAGTTTAAAATATGCAAACTCCCATGACGATGCTGCATTTAGTTGAATCTTCCATTTTGATACACCCTCCAGCTCTTTTTGTTTCATCATAATAAATATTAAACCACAAAAATTGTTGAACAGAATGACTGCAAGTGAACACTTTGGAATTTAGGTTAGTCTTCAAAGAAGAAATTATTTTTGACCACTGACTGCTATTACAAATTATACTTGTCACTTTAAACTTTGCAATGCTCTAGTTTCCTTATTGTTCTAGAATTTTCTGTTCTAATGCAGCATGAAAGAAGAATTATATCTGAATCAGGTACACTGTAAAAACTAGATCTCCAGTATTTCTTCTGTCCTACTTACCTCTGATGAAACCACTGTATTTCCCAGAAATCTCATCATGCACTGAAAACTTCTCTAGAATTTAGAAAAGAGAAGACAAAGTCCCACCTATATGAGGTAAAAAATAATTCTATATTACAAGTTTATACACTTTTTGAAACTCTAAGAATCTCTCTAAGAACCCTAAGAATCCAGAGAGATTGAATTCTGTTAAGCAGCTTAAGAGGGCACCCTAATTAATAGAGCCCCTTTGATAAATTTTAGTTCTAAGGCAAACTATATTAAGTGAAAAAAAAATAAGTAGAATTAGTAGGCTGCTCGCAGAGGTTGAGCTGGCATAAAGCTCATGTATAGTATGTGTTACAGTCTCCCAATAAAAACAGAGTTTCCTTCATGTCCAGTATTTCTAAGCATCTGGTCAAATAACTAAAAATTATACCATGTGAAAAGTAGGTGTATTCTCTGCTGGTGGCACAAGCATCATTGAAGCTGCTTAACTGGTTGCATAGAGATTTTGTAGTGTAGCAGGATTCCTAGAATCATCTTAAACCAATCACCCAAATGCAAGCACATGCCATGATAAATACAAAGGAGCCATGCTGTGTGGAGGAAACATCAGCCTTTTTACTAACCTTCCTTCTTGATTGAACTGAATATTTTTTGAAAGGGATACAGAAAAATATAATGCACTATACCAGCTATGCAACACAGGATCTGTTTTTACCATAATCTATTTATCTTTAGTGTTTCATTGGATGAAATGTTACAGAATGTTTAAAAACACAATTCGGTTCAAATTTCTAAGACAAAGGAAAATGGTAGGGTTGACATAAAAGCTTGGATTTGTAATTTGAAACAGCAATTGAGAACTGACTTCTATTTACTATATTATTTAGCAGATATATTAATTCCAGCTGGAGTACTGCAGCATACTGTATCTTAGGATATGGGCATTTTTTTCAGAAATAAGAAAATACGCCAGTATACAAGTGCATTACTACTTTCTATGGTCTATTATTTAAAACAACAATTTCAAGTGTAATTACTTTCAGCATGTTTTTTTTTTCATTCTCCTCATTGTATTCAAAGGAGTTCTTTCATCACGTAAATATTTTTGGTTGGGGGGCAGGAAAGAGGAAGGGAGGAAAGGAATGAAAGAGCTGGAGCTAAAGAAAGTTGGAAAGAAATAATTTTATTTTTCTGTGCACAGAATGGGTAAATGTAGATTGCAAATATTACCAAGGTTGTCCCTTTCAACTAGAGAAAATTATTAGATAATTTATTTTTTATTGTTTTTCTTCAGAGGAAAATATTCTTTCACAGTTTTCTGTTATCGTCAGAAAGTAGACAAAAATTTCAAGTTTTACATTTTAAATATATTTTTTTTTCTGCAAGCTTGAGCTATACCAGCTTTGACCAAGAAGCACTATTAAAAGACATGAAAAAACAGTGAAGCTTTACTCCCTCTTTAGTCCTTTCTCCTCTGTAGAGCCACCAGTTAGATACTTGGCATAACTCCCTGATAGTCAATGGCTTATTTTCTGAGGCCCAGGGCTGGTAGCAGGCACCATTTTCTCCAAATGTGAACTTCTTAGTACAGATTCAACTTTAAGCATGCTAGTTGACCAAACAATACTTACGAGTTTATGTGATGAGATACCACTGGATTTGGATTTCAGTGCCGTTATCAACTGGTTAAAAAACAAGCTCAGATCCCTCTGCATCCTTGCGTGAGCTTGAATGTTGGTAGCACATGCATATTGTGTAAAGTTATTGACTCACTTATAGCGAATAATCATAAGAAATCTACATTTTTTTAAAATATTGTTAATGAAATATCCAAGAAACCAATTTACTTCCCTTAAAACCGAAACATTTCAGCCTGCCAACATGACAAGCAACAAGCTGTTGGAGAGGATATACATATATGCATATATAGGTCTAGTCAAGGCACATTTCATTTTAGAAGGTTTTCCACTGAAATAATATAAAAGACACATCATAAAGCTGGTTGTTACTTAAAAACTTACAGATACAAAGGTATACACTTCAGTGAAAAGCTAGGACTAACCTTGCTTGACTGCATAATGCTTTCTTATTATATTGATTTATTCTCTCACTATTATAATAAGTCATTTGCCAGTTATGAAAAGTTCCAGTCCTCAGCTGGGTGAATAGTAGAATCACAGAATAATACAATCACATAGGCTATTTCAGAAGTCAGCAGTACTACTTGTATCTGATACTAATCATAACTTCTCACCCTCTTCAAATCTAACAGTTCAGCACAGTGGAAAATATATCTAAGATCTGACTGAGAATCAAGATGAGTAGCAGATAGCACCGTTACTGCAAATGATGGACATTTTTAAATTATTCTAAAATTATTATAAATCAAAGGAAGGCAAATGTCACTCCAGTCTCCAAAAAGCGCAAGGAGGACCCAGGTAGCTATAGACCGGTCTGCCTCATCTCCATCCCTGTGAAACTGATGGAACAACTCACCCTTGGTGCAATGTCAAGGCATATCAAGGATAAGAGGGTCATTAGGGGCAGTCAACATGGCTTCACCAAGGAGAACTCATGCTTCACCAACCTCATAATCTTTTATGAGGACATAACCAGGTGGAAAGATGGTGGTAAAGCAGTGGATGTGGTCTACCTTGACTTCAGTAAAGCATTTGACACAGTGTCCCACAGCATCCTTGCTGCTAAGCTGAGGAAGAGCGATCTGGATGATTGGGTAGTGAGGTGGACTGTGAACTGGCTGAAGGAAAGAAGCCAGAGAGTCGTGGTCAATGGGGCAGAGTCTAGTTGGAGGTCTGTATCTAGTGGAGTGCCTCAAGGGTCAGTACTGGGACCAGTACTATTCAATATATTCATGAATGACTTGGATAAGGGAATAGTGTGCACTGTCAGCAAGTTTGCTGATGACACAAAACTGGGAGGAGTGGCTGACATGCCAGAAGGCTGTGCTGCCATCCAGCGAGACCTGGGCAGGTTGGAGAGTTGGGCAGGGAAAAAATTAATGAAATATAACAAGGGCAAGTGTAGAGTATTGTATCTGGGTAGGAAGAAGCCCAGATTCCAGTATAAGTTGGGGAATGACCTGTTAGAGAGCAGTTTGGGGATCCTTTTTGAGGTCCCTTCCAACCCCTAACATTCCGTGATTCTGTGATACTTATGCGAAGTGAATGCCACTTTAGGTCTTATTTCTAAATTATTAAAACAAGAAAAAAAAAGAAACAAAGCTTAAGATAATATTTAAAAAAATAATGTATTTGCTTAAGGAAAAGAGGATTTTTTGAAAGTTTTCAATAATGCATTATGTGGTATTGCATCAGTCAGTCACATCCAAACAATGAGACGTGACAGTCTCTGTGCTCCAGCAGGTCCTTCAGCTGTATCCCCTCAGGTACAGGCAGTGCAGCCAAGTGCTCATTGCTCATGGCCTCGGGTGTCTGCATGACTATGATTAAAAACATGGTCTAAATTGATGAGGATGTTTTCTAATGATAGGAAGAAAAGAAATAAATGCCATGAAACAGGATAATGCTTCTGCTCTGAAAAGCCCATCATTGGAAAAAATCCAATACTATAAAACCTGTCTCTGAATTAGCATTTTGCTGTGATCAATTAATAATAATTACAACATAAACAATTAGAATAATGATTCACTTGGATGGGTGAATGCTGCATGGCCATTTTCTCTATGGCTTAATGGAGTGGGAAAGCAACTGGGCTGGATTCATTTGCCACTGATTGTAGGAGAGGACAGTATGAATAAAAGACAGAAAAGGGATTGATTTGACAGAAAAGAAAGTACAGTGAAATCAGAAGTTCTATTTTTTTTAAGACTTCTACGTGAGAGGAAAGATGTTAAGCAATTTACATAGATAAGCACAGTAACATATCCTCAGATCTTCATATTATGTTTCATTTTTTATGTAAAACACTTTTGAATTAATTCAAAGTACTCGTAGTGTGTGCTTTATCTGTTAGAAAAAGTTGGAAGTATTTATCCATTTTGTTTAACTAGTTTTCTATCTTTAAAAAGTTCTGTTAGATATCTCTTTGTAGCTTTATTTTTAACATATCTTTGATGAAGCCTAAAGCTGGAAAAATTTTAATTATTCCTCTTTCTTCCCTTCCTGATTTCTAATAATAAAATAAACTTAGTGATTAAGACCAGAGAAGAACTGCTGAAATTCATAGCCAACCCTATCCTATCTAAACTGGAGAAAACAAGCTTTGTACAATCCTTGTCAAGGTAATGCCTCAACAGTCCTACCTTTCTGGCTGTACTGAATATCTGACATAATTAGCAAACAACAGAGAACGACAATAGAATATACAGAATCTACAACACATATAACACTGTCACATGAGAATTGGACATGCTGGCCCTGAAGAGCCTATTCTCAGAGCAGAACTGACACACCAGGGCTGGATGCCTGAACTCCCCATGTAACAGCATTAGGGGGTTAAGCACATCAACCTGGACTTTAACACAGTATTTATTGCCTTAGGTAGACATGCAAAGATTTTCCCTGGTATCTCAACTTCTCCAGAGCTTTGAATCTAAATTTTGTTTTTCAAAGAAGTATAGAATAGAAGGTAAAGAGGTAAAGAACGAGAAATAGAGGTAAAGAATAGAAGTCATTTATTTATATTAATATATGGCTGGCAAAGTACCTCAGGAGGATGGCTCTGTTGTTGTTCTTGTTGAAACTTTGCCACTTGGTGGACAGATGTTTACATTTTTTTGGGTGAAGGAGAGGATATGGAAAAAGAAACATGAATTTTTAAATAGTAATACAGTCATTCAGAATGAGTCCAAATTCTGATCTCTATTCTAAAATATGCAGAGAAGTAAACTGTATGTAACACTATGTACATTTATTTACAGAAAATGAGAAGGTGAATGCCTTTGTGAGTTTGCTGCTGCTTTCCATCACATCCCAAGCATGTCAGTGCCATAAGTTCCCTGTCTGATAGATGTATATGAGCCACTACAGCAATGAAATACATACAGAAAGAGCAAAATAGTGGCATAAAGAAAGTGTTTCTTAAACCATAACACAAAAACACACTACCTCAGCAGAGCCACTAACCTTTGAAGAAGAACAGGAATGTATTGTTTCTCTCCACCTTGCCTGGAGAGAATACCATAATTCACAACATCAGTTTTCAGTCTATAATTGGTCTTTGTGTCTCTGAACAGTGTCTCAGAAATCGCTACAGCTATCACATACAGTCACAGGAGGATAAAACAAAACTATTCTGTTTTCTAGGCATCCTCTATTTTTTGTCTTCCTACAAAGTCTGAGGAAAATGGAGTCCCAAAGAAATGAAATTAAAATTGTCAAAGAAAATCCACCTCTGTATTTTTGATACATTTCCCTATTGCTATTGTTTCTTAAGCTCTCCCTAGTGACTGCTACATTAGCATGGGTTTACTATTAATATGAAATATATCATATAAAACTGGCTACAAAGTTTGTAACAAAATATTTTTGTTTGTGGTACACTTATTCTCAGATGTCCTTGCCTCTGGTAATACATTTAGATGGTTTGTTAATGTAGTCCAATGGGTACCTTAAAAACAGAAACAACAGAATTCAGGAAAAGATTGTATCTTGAAAAATTAAACAAGTTCTTCCTGTATAAAACTGAGTAAGTTAAAATAAGAACAACAACAAAAATTAGTTATTTCTCATCCTAAATTCAATTTTCATTTGATGAAAACAGAAATTTAAATTACAGAACCTACTGAGCAGATTTTAGTTCATTATCAAGAAATATCTAGTAAAAGTATACCAAACAGCACATGGCTTTAGCAAGATTTTCAGAGATATTACCCAAGAATCAAATTTATCAGGCAGTCTCTTTGATGTATCATCATAAAAGTTCTTCAGCTTGAAGCATATGTCCTTGCGATATCCTAATCATAGCTTTGCTTTACAAACAACAGGCTTGAAAGATTCTGCATATTACAGTACAGTTTCTATTCGTATCACATTTATTCTGGTTTTCACATAAATAAATGCCATTGTAACAAGAAAATTAATGTTGGCTGGTAATGTCAGTACCAAGCAGGTAGATTTTTAATAAACTCAAGGTCATATACCTTGACATGTTAGAAAAAGGGGTTGCAACCTCTTGAACCTACAATGCAATCCAGAGTCAAAGAAGGTTGCATATAAAATCTGTACTGAAGTCCTGAAGCTCTGTTTTTCTGGCATTTTGGTTTTCTGGGTTTTTATCTGGCACAGTTGAGACTATGTATTAAATTATGACATCAATGAGCAACTGCTTTACATAAAGTGATTGAAAATAATTCTTGTCAGGCATCAATAAATCTTTGTTTTATCAAACTTATTTCAGACAGGAGCCAAAAAAAAAAAAAAAAGAAGAAAGAAAAACAAACCAAACCCCTATGTTTTAATCAGTAAGTGCTACAAATCAGCTAATTAAAAAGTGCACCAGGAATGCTTGTAGTGATTTATAACGAATTTGTGTCTCCAAAAGCCTTTGACTGAGACAAATTATTACTGCAAGAGTTGGTAAAGGCTAAAGACTTAATACAGTTCATGGCATCATTTTATGTTTTCTTAAAAATAATTATATTATGTCATATACAAGAAAATTAGATTGTCCTATCAGTTACTTAAGCTTCACAGGTTCTCTGAGCCTGAGAGTAGAAAACTATAGTATTTTAAATTAAACTCAGAGCCTTTAAGGCTTGGTGAGAACAAAGGAGGAAATTCTGAATGTCTTTTAACAAGTTCGGAAAGAAGCTTCTAGCTATTGAAAAAAGTTTTTAATAGCTTTAAAAGATGTTCCTAATTTTTTGCCACATAAGCTTCTAGATGCATTTTTAAGACTTCTGCTCTAAATCCACTCTAATAGTTTTGCTTTTTTTCAGATAGACAAATGGGACAACTGTCAGAAAAGTTTTCACCCTGCAAACCACAAAGTTTGCACCTTGCTATAACTATAAAAAAATGATAGATTAGCTGCTTTTTAAAATGGAATATTTCAAGATGCCTTTCATCAGTAGTTAGGGAACTTGGTGTCAGTAACATTTTTGGCAATATCAGCATGAAGTGATTCTCGCTGTCCTACAATGTGCAGTATGTGTGTTATGATTTTTTCTCTTTCTCAAGTGCTACTGGAAGTAATTTCTAGTTCTTTTAATTGTTTTAAACCACAGCACAATCAAAACCATACTTAATTGATACATAAAAGAAATCTACGAAAGGTTGCCTGCCACACCTACCTAAAAGCTTTTAAATAAGACTAATTCTTCCTAAGGTTTTTCTTATTGTTCTGATTCAATGAAAAATGTTTCAGATGGCCCTTGTTTTTAACTAATAGTGTAACTGTTGTTGTCTTGCGGTAGACTTATTAGACTTTTTTTTTCCATGCTTCTGAACACTCATGTAAACTGAAGTGTTACAGTAATCAAGGGCATCATGAGCTGATATTGTGCATAGGAGCACATACTACAAAATTAATCTCAGTCCCTGGGATTTAGATGTTGACTTTTGGAATGCATATGTATTCCCCCCGGTTCAGTACCACCTGTCATGAGAACTGTAAATGCATCATAACATTTGTCCTCTAATCTCACACCACATCAAGTCATAATTATCTAATTAATTGCTATCATCCACCTGACTAAGGCAAATGTAACTGAGAGGTGAAGGAGAGACATAGTTTGTAGTCCTTTGACTGTGTAAGACTTCAAGACAGTACCATAAAAGCTGATATTTAGGAATACAGACAACACTGGAAGCCATATTTAAGTCTTTACTACTGGAGTATATGATTTGTAACATTTCCATTATTCCATAGCAGAGACTCGTTGCCAATTCAGGGACTCATTATTTGGTTCCTCCTTTGCTGATGGCAGCTGAGAGCTTCAACAGCTTTTAAAAATTACCAATCAAGTAAGTGAATTTTGACCTCTGGAACAAAATGCTATTCCTTTATAATATAAGTCTTGAGTGGCGTCATACAAATAAGAAGAGAAATTCAAGGTCAATTTATTACCAATAATCAAATGAAACACACATTTATTACAATTTTAAGGAACAGGTCTCTCCGTCCTCATTCAGTGTTTGTGTTGAGCCACAATCTCAGAGGCAGTCCTCAGAGGGCTGTAGAAGGAAATAGCATCAATTTAGCTGTCTGTATCCTGTGTTGAGTACTCAACTGTCATTCTTTCAGAAAATATTTAGAAAAATGGATTTCAGAGTTTTGCAATGGGTTTGTCTACTGTCTCTGTTCCAGAAAGGCTCTCTGAATTAGAGCACAATTTTTACAGGAACTTAACTTTTTGCATGAAATTAAATAATTAAACACTTTCAGATCCTGTGCTTCAGTTGAACTAATTTTCTTTTTTGTCATCAAAAGAAAATGTTCTTCATGGTAAACTCCTAATATGTCACATTTTGATTTAATCTTGGTAAAGTATAGATGCTTTGTATCATTATGCATTTAGAGAACAGTGGAATCAAAATAATTACAAATTTATTTATGCACCTATGCTGTTTATATTTGCCAGACCTTCTTAAAGAAAAATCACCTTTTCTGCTATAATCTGCAGACTCAGCTGAATTTTACTAGAAGCTGATTATGTTCAACAAAAGAAGAAAACACTCAATATATTTCAAAATCAGGCTTTGGGTATGTATGCTTAAGTTCTTAAAGCACTTCTGTGAAAATCAGTGTTTTTTTCTCTCTTTCATTGTCAAAAATTGTCTTTTCACCATTCACAAGAGCAAAATTGCACACTAGAAATTTCAGCATAATCAAAAGGATTCTGAAGAAAGAAAAGAGCCCCCTCATAAAGTGTCATTGTTACCAACAATGGAATAGTCAAACTGCAAAAGTTAGATTGTAGCACTTTAAAATGATCACCTGTTTTTTTCCAAAAGTATACCAGGGATGGAAAGATGAGAAAAGCAAACCTGAATGCAGATTTTGCAGAACCTGGAGTGTGATAGAGTTCACATGGAAAGTTAAGGTTCAAAGTTACAGAAAATGGAATTGGTTGCAAAATTCACATTTGGCCTTAGACGTCACTTTTCAGTGACATTTATATTCTTATAAAGTTTAATCTCGGCATCAGACTTACAATATTGCAAGAACTATAAGAAGATAATCTAATGTTACATGGACAGCAGTTGTTTCCTAGCAGAAACACAAACTTTGGGGATAAATCACGAATCAGTCAATTCACTCTCCCTCCCAAACTAACAGAAATTAAACAACTCTTCAAAAGTTTTTAAAGAAAAAAATGAAGTATAAAAGGAAACAGAATACTTTAAAATTATTGCTACCCATATTCATGCAATTTGTGAACATCTCATTACGGTTCAAATATTTGTTTGGTGCTCAACATTTCCATATCTCACACGATTCCATTTATGGAGCAGATGATGAAAGAGATCTGATCCCTGTGTACATACAACAATCGTTAGGGAGTAAAGACCTCCTTTGCACCTGTTTATCCTGGTCGCATTCTTCTATTAGTTC